>NC_091978.1:267434461-267776961 GCF_044704955.1 Pristiophorus japonicus | reverse complement strand
CTACTAGATCAAACCTATTAATTTCTATCTGCGCTATTAATTCACCTATTTTGTTGCGAATGCTTCGCGCATTCAGACATAGTGCCTTTAGTTTTGACGTTTTTCTAATTTCCCTGATGTCACCTTGGTCAGTGATGCCCTATTACTTATGTTTCTCTTTCTGTCCCTTCCGAACCCACTCTGCTTATTTTTACCCTAAACTCTGCTCTGCTGTTAAGCCTTGACATTTCTCTTGCTGCTTTTAAATTTATTATTTCCTGAATCCTCCCTTAAGAGTTGTCCAGGTTCTGGTCCAAAGTTCCATGTTATCCTTTGTCTCATCGAACGCTTTAACAAAAACTTTTTTTTTTTGTTTTCAGGTAGCAAGGACAGCAAGACTCAACAACTTTTTGATTTCAGCCTATTTCCTGATCCCTCTTTCCCTTCACTTTCTTCTGACCCCCAACATCTTTCCTTCTAATCTCAACCCTTGCGATATTTTCATTATCACCCCCACCACACACACATCTCACCCCTTCTGCTGCATTCAGCCTCATTAATCCATGTAGACATCTCCTCCTGGCCTCCTATTCCCTCTCCTGATCTTTTTATTGAGAACTGCCAGTGTGATATCAGATGTGTCAGTTTCTCTTCTCTCCTCACTCTAATCTATCTCCTCTGAACTTGCAATGCACCATTCTTCCTTGATTGTCTAATCCTGACATCCTTAACAAACCCACTGACTGAAGGGACTCTGCTATTGTATGGCAGAAGGGTTTCTATCTCATTGAGCTTCTCGACAACTCTCTGATAACTCCGTCTATTGTAACCTGGACTACAAGACAATACTGAATAGCAAGTCAGAATTTCCCAGATCATTGCTAACCTTGTCTCTTCTGGAGACCTTCGCCTGGCCCCCACCCCAATTTCCAGCATCGTGGTTCCTTGAACGCTGGAAATTGGAAATCAAAACTGAAAATTTTGGCCTGTTAGTACCTGACAGGAAAAGACAAGTTAATGTTTCAGATGGAAGTCTGAGAGCAGAACATCATTTATAATGGCCCAGATTTTCCTGTCAAAATAATGGTGAGGCTAGTGGCGCTATTAATGCCGTTATTTATGTACAAATGGTACAGCCACCGCAGATGTGCGGTTAAACTCAAAAGTCCAATAAATTGCTGTATGAGATGCACTGATCCTCTATTGGCTTAATGAAAGCAGCATTTCGCTGTCTGGCTCACTACTGAAATGCATTGAATGGCACGAAGTTGCTGTATTTGCGCAGTAGATATGAATGGAACCCACTACAGAAAGTTATGTCTTGTCCATTCCAGTCTAAGTACCCTTTTAAAGATGTGATAACTGCCAATCAAGCTCTCTGACACTGAAAATTAACTATTACAAATGTGGAGTCTCATTCCTTTTCATTTTAATTGTTGGAGATTTTTTAAAATGTCAATTTTTTTTTTAACTTTTCCTTTCTGTCTCTTTTTCTCTCTCTCTTACTCCAATCTTTCTCCCCTCTCTTTACTTCTCTTTTTGTATCTGTTTTGACATTGAATTCACCCATTCTAATTTACATTTCCTTCTCAGCCTTTGCACTGTTAATTTCACAATCCTTCAATCTGATTGGTTAAGCAGATATACAGTTGCGTGCCCTATTAACTGAGGTCCCCGATGTCCGTTTCTCTTGCTGCAATGTTATCAGCTTTTACTTTCAGCAACTTGCCGTGCAAAATATTTAAAAAAACAAACGTGCAAGTCTAAACCATGGCTGATGCCGTTAGATTCCCTCTGATAGCAAAATGTTGCCCATTAATCAGTATATTATTTCTTGATATACCTGGAGTAATGGCAGCACAATGGGTAACACTGGTGACATGGAAGACATTAGCAATTGGTGTGTCCACTAAAAAGCTGCAATCAGCATAAAAATGGAATTGAAACTGAATAAAATCCAGTCATCAAATTAACAGTATACATTATTATAGATAATACACAAATACGAAGGCATGATTTTCAAGCACTAACCTAACCTTAGGGTTCAGGTGACAATTTTACAGTGTTCAGGATTGAGGCTCTGATTTCTTGACTCCGTCGCAATCTTTTTGATTAGATTAGTGGATTGTAATCGCTCCTAGATGGCCATAGCTCTCTATATAATTATAATTCATGTCAACTGAGAGAAAAAAAAGCAGGAAGACTCAATCCAAGGCCTTTAACTATATCCGTGAATCAAGATTTGTTTTAGCACAAATTGCAATAAGCATCAGCTGGCTTTTTACTGAGTTCACTGAAGGTGACTGCGGCAACAAAAATCATATAATAATTATCTTCTCATACAGTGTTGTTAACTATGTTGTGGAATAATAATTATTTTAAATGTAAATATCACTTGTCCTGGACCTTTTAAAGGTTTATATGGAAATCTGAAATGCACAGGTTGTGTTCCTTGATTGCGTCTCTGTAATTATTCCTCTCCTTTCTGTCCTATTTCTTTTAAGAACTAATTCAATTATATTTCACTCATCATCATAGGCAGTCCCTCGGAATCAAGGAAGACTTGCTTCCACTCTTACATCGAAACATAGAAACATAGAAAATAGGTGCAGGAGCAGGCCATTCGGCTCTTCGAGCCTGCACCACCATTCAATATGATCATGGCTGATCACGCAACTTCAGTACCCCACTCCCGCCTTCTCTCCATACCCCCTGATCCCCTTAGCCATAAGGGCCACATCTAACTCCCTCTTGAATATATCCCACAAACTGGACTCAACAACTTTCTGTGGTAGAGAATTCCACAGGGGTTCCCCACTCTCTGGGTGAAAAAGTTTCTCCTCATCTCGGTCCTATGTGGCATACCCCTTATCCTTAGACTGTGACCCCTGGTTCTGGACTTCCCCAACAACGGGAACATTCTTCCTGCATCTAACCTGTCCAGTCCCGTCATAATTTTATATGCTTCTATGAGATCCCCTCTCATTTTTCTAAATTCCAGTGAGTACAAGCCTAGCTGATCCAGTCTTTCTTCATATGTCAGTTCTGCCATTCCAGGACTCAGTCTGGTGGACCTTCGCTGCACTCCCTCAATAGCAAGAATGTCCTTCCTCTGATTAGGAGACCAAAACTGCACACAATACTCAAGGTGTGGTCTCACCAAGGCCCTGTACAACTGCAGTAAGACCTCCCTGTTCCTATATTCAAATCCTCTCGCTATGAAGGCTAGCATGCCATTTGCTTTCTTTACTGCCTGATGTAACTGCATGTCTACCTTCAGTAACTGATGTACCATGACACCCAGGTCTTGTTGCACCTCCCCTTTTACTAATCTGTCACCATTCAAATAATAATCTGCCTTCCTGTTTTTGCCACCAAAATGGATAACCTCACATTTATCCACATTATACTGCATCTGCCATGCCTTTGCCCATTCACCTAACCTGTTCAAGTCCCCCTGCAGTCTCTTAGCATCCTCCTCACAGCTCACTCTGCCACCCAGCTTAGTGTCATCTGAAAACTTGGAGGTATTATATTCAATTCCTTTGTTGAAATCATTAATGTATCTTGTAAATAGCTGGGATCCCAGCACTGAACCTTGTGGCACCCCACTAATCACTGCCTGCCATTCTGAAAAGGACCCGTTTATTCCCACTCTTTGCTTCTTGTCTGCCAACCAGTTCTCTCTCCACGTCAATACATTATCCCCAATACCATGTGCCTTAATTTTGTACACTAATCTCTTGTGTGGGACCTTGTCAAAAGCCTTTTGAAAGTCCAAATACACCACATCCACTGGTTCTCGCTTATCCACTCTACCAGTTACATCCTCAAAAAACTGTAGAAGATTTGTCAAGCATGATTTCCCTTTCATAAATCCATGCTGACTTGGATCGATCCTGTCACTGCTTTCCAAATGTGCTGCTATTACATCTTTACTAATTGATTCCAGCATTTCCCCCACCACCGATGTCAGGCTAACTGGTCTATAATTCCCTGTTTTCCCTCTCCCTCCTTTTTAAAAAAGTGGGGTTACATTAGCTGCCTACCAATCCGTAGATACTGATCCAGAGTCCATGGAATTTTGGAAAATGACCACCAATGCATCTACTATTTCTAGGTCCACTTGCTTAAGTACTCTGGGATGCAGACTATCAGGCCCTGGGGATTTATTGGCCTTCAGTCCCATCAGTTTCCATAACACCATTTCCCGACTAATAAGGATTTCCCTCAGTTCCTCCTTCCCGCTAGACTCTCGGTCCCCTAGTATTTTTGGGAGGTTATTCATGTCTTCCTTAGTGAAGACAGAACCAAAGTATTTGTTCAATTGGTCTGCCATTTTCTTGTTTCACATTATGAATTCACCTGATTCAGAAAGCAAGGGACCTACATTAGTCTCCACTAATCTTTTTCTCTTCACATATCTATAGAAGCTTTTGCAGTCAGTTTTTATTTTCCCTGCAAACTTACTCTCATATTCTATTTTCCCCCTCCTAATTAAACGCTTTGTCCTCCTCTGCTGAATTCTAAATTTATCCCAGTCCTCCCAGTTCTCCCAGCCTTGTAATTATAAGGCTCTTCACCAGCAGTAGAGCCTCATAATTTCTCCTCCTCTGTTTGTCTATCCACTACACTCCAAATGCCATCCCCAACCTCCCTACTTCTGTTGGGTGGTCTGTACACAACTCCCACTAATGTTTTCTGCCCTTTGGTGTTTTTCAGCTTTACCCATGTAGATTCCACATCATCCAAGCTAATGTCCTTCCTTAAAATGAGTCCTTAGGTGGCTGAACAGTCCAATACGAGAACCACAGTCCCTGTCATAGGTGGGACAGATAGTCAGTGAGGGTAAGGGAGGGTGGGACAGGTTTGCCGCATGCTCTTTCCGCTGCCTGCGCTTGACTTCTGCATGCTCTCGGCGATGAGACTCGAGGTGCTCAGCGCCCTCCCGGATGCACTTCCTCCACTTAGGGCGGTCTTTGGCCAGGGACTCCCAGGTGTCAGTAGGGATGTTGCACTTTATCAGGGAGGCTTTGAGGGTGTCCTTGTAAAGTTTTCTCTGCCCACCTTTGGCTCGTTTGCCATGAAGGAGTTCCGAATAGAGGACTTGCTTTGGAAGTCTCGTGTCTGTCAAGGTAGCCTGCCCAGTGGAGCCAATCAAATGTAGTCAGTGCTTCAATGCTGGGGATGTTGGCCTGGTCTTAAACGTTCTTAAAAGAGGTATAAAATACAATCTTATTTCTAGTAGAGAATCTAACTTTTGAATCTAAATTTCATTACAGTATTACAGTTATTAAAATTGTTTAGCAGGATATCCATCAATTCCCAAGGTAGCATTTACCTTAAATCCCCAAGTAATAGAAGACCATAGAGCTGACACGATGCCTTTGCCTTTCTCTGATAGCCGAGAGACGCTTAAGCGCGTCTAAGCGAGTCTGAAAATCTCATCCGAGTTCTCAATATTTATATTTTTCTTGGTTGTTTTCTACCATACCTGCAAGTGTTTAGTGTTGACCAAGTTAATCAACGTTAGTTATATTTTAGCTGACTGTTGTATTTAACAAACTAGTGTATGTCTATTGTGAGAGGTTATCAAGCTAATTTGTTTACGAATAGCCCTACTTTTGATTCAATGAGAACACACCAAAATCTCATTGGTTGGTTAACTTTTGTCTCTCTAATTTCTCCTGTTTTCTACCCTTTCACAGATCTTCCCTTTTGTTCTTTCTTCCTCTCCCCCTTTCAGTTCTTCTTAAGAATGTGTTCTTTCCGAACACTCTCCAGTTCTGACGAAGGGTTACTGACCCGAAACGTTAACTCCGCTTTCTCTCCACAGATACTGCCTGACCCGCTGAGATTTCCAGCATTTTCTGTTTTTATTCCGGATTCCAGCATCCACAGTATTTTGCTTTTGTGTTGTAATGGTCAAAGGTAAGTGCCCTTTGTTTATGTGGTAGGCATTTGACTAATGTTTCAACATATGTCTTATTTTAAGAAGTTATAAAGTAATTATCCAGGCTGGGGCCTTCAAGACTAGAATTTCTTTACACTCCCCTCTTGACCAGCATGAGCGCGAGTAGCAAGGACAGGATTTGGTTAATATTTATCAAACAAGGTTTCAAGAGTATATCAAACAATATTAATATCACTAGATTTACAATATTCTAAGTATATGCTGCATCAAAATTCCTCTGAATCATTCCAAGGGCAATGTTTAGCCTTATTTCAAATTGGACAGAATTTTGAAGAATGATGGGTACTTTTTCTTACAATTAATGGAACATTAATTAGAATGTGTAATTGGTAGATGTAATGTTCCGTATAGGTGAGTCATTCAGGTGAATCAAGGAAATGTTGCAGTGTCCTTTGAGCTGGCTGAAGCTTGACACGCTGAGCAATGTCCCATAAGATCAGCAATTGATAGTTGGATCCGATTGATAAGGTAGAGGATCCAATTGAGGTGCGGTGGTGGAAGATGAGTTTTGAACATCCGTGTGTAGGCTTACAAAATCAATTTACGTGAGAAAGAGTAAATCTCGATGCGGAGCACAAGGCCGTGTTCTTATTCAAATGTTTCTACCATCCTTTCTGAGGACTCTTATATGTGATTAAAGGAGCGCAGCAGCAGTTCCTGAAAGTTGTGATTCTTTAACCAAAGTTTTTGTATCCCTTGGAGTGGATGCCAAAGTAGTCCAATCTTTGGAAGCAATATGAAGGTTATAATACAAAAGTAAAAATATTGCGGATGCTGGAATCTGAAACAAATACATAAATTGCTGGAAATCTCAGCAGGTTAGGCAACATCTGTGGAGAGATAGGTTATTATTTTAGAACTAAGATGAGGATCACTAACCCAATCACAATGACTACTGGAATGATGTATGAGAAGATACCAAAAATACTTCCAAATGCTCCTGAGGCAGCATCAGTGATCCAATCATTAGTAGATTTAGTAACTGAAGCTAACCCTGGCATTGCCTCTATAATACCTTGTCCTATAGCATTGAGGCAATCTTGCCAAATATTATCCAATTCAATTTACAACAGCAAGTGTTGTGTCCTTTTAATAGTGTCCTCGACTGAGTAATTGGTAGAGGTAAGAATCTGTTCCATGCCCTGTAGCTGACACTTAACTGAACTGTAGTAAGTTTGTGAAGTTTGATTGGTGTATAAATAATACTAAGAGCATTGGAATTCCTAGATCTAGAGGATTTATTGCCACAACAGGTGACATCTTTAGAGGGTGTTATCATTCAAGTGCCTGTGTCTAGTCTACAGTCAGAACACTTGGAAGCTGTAACGACTGCATAGGATCCATTCCCCAAAGAGAAATGTCTCTAGTAATCTGGACTAACTGGTGCAGAGGTGACAGGGCAGTTTGCTCTATCGGAACCTTTTGCACATTGCTTAAATTTTTCCCATTTATTACAGATAAGGAACCCCTGATTAGTGCGTTCCTCAGCATGAAGGAAATCATATATCATGGCGGTAGAATTAAAAGTGGAATTAGGCTCCAAGTATGGACAGGCCATCTGGTCATACGGATGTTGAACTGTTACCAAGGCCCCGAATGATCCTGAGGTCTTAATAAGGCCTAAATTAAGGACCGAACACTGTTTGTAATAGATATACATCTGTTTTATCAATGGGATTGTAAGGAAGATATCCAGTCTCCATTTGATAGAATTAGTGAGCCAAACAGTATCTCTGAATAGGGTTCTCTCGGTGGGAAGGGAACTAATATTGTGAAGCATGGCATGAGATGTGAGTCTTGCAAGGGCTTTCTCTCTTATGGTATTGAGTCTGAGGTCATTGAGGAAAGGAGTTCCATACCATGACCAAGGAACTTTATTAGACTGGAGTTTTAAAAGGGACAGGTGATTAGCTGTCATGAGGCTATTGAGTCCAATGTCCTCATCTATAGAGAGGAGCTCTTGGTGAATAGTTCGAAGACCTGTGACTATAAGCGTTTTCTGGAGCTTAACGAAATACGCAATCTTCTTAATCATTGTTCCCTTAATCCAGTGTGAGGACAGATTCTGCTAGCAGTAGAGAAGACTGTTGGAGCGAGCGGGTGTTCATCGATGCAGAACGTTTCTTGCGACGCCGGGAAGAGTCACTTGATTCAATAAAATCCGCAAAAGACTGATTTAAAGGTACAACCGGTCTATAAACATCTGATTGGTATATCGGAAGAAAAGTATTATCAAACTTTTCCTCAAACAATGATGAACCATTAGAGAGGTAATGTTTGATAGCTTCTGCTCGATTCTGAATTGGTAAGGTTCTGTTGGCATAAACCAATAATTTTTGTAGTTTACTCTTGACTGTATCCCGGCCGATGTCCTTACACCAGGAGTGAAGCGAATAATCTCTGATGCCAGAGAATTCTGGATAGAAGTATCATTGGGAACTTGATTGTCTAACAGGTGTATGTCCCGATGGAAGATAACTTTGAAATACAAAGAAGATTCCTCCCTCCGAGTTTTCCCTTGTGCCATCATACTTGACCAAGGTTATAGTGAATGGGTCTCACATTCGTTACCACCCATCCAAATGTAAGTCGACTTAAACCTAGAAAAATGTATGATCTCCTCACATCTGCAGGAAATCACATAGTGTGAGGTGTTTAAGTAATAAGACATTTCTTGCATTTGTAAGAGTTTACACGTTTCGTGATCAGGGCACAGCAAGAGGCCATGGACTGAAATGGATTAAAACAAAAACCTGTGGGACTGTTGGGCGGGAGAAAGAATGCCAGCCTGGGGCAAGTGTTGACTCATAACTGATCAATACAATTTCTGAGCGAGACCCGATTAACATCGAGACAAAGGGTTTTGATACAGTCAAGCAGAGAAGCCCGTGGATTAATTGGCCAGAGGGGAAAAACCAGTTCTCTATGGAGACTACAAGTCTGCGAAAACCCAGGACAACAAAGGATCCCATAAGATGTGTATTTTTGGATAGCGAGGCATAAAAGATAAGGGGTTAGAACCTCCACTTTTGTGCTTATCGCCCAAAAATGTGCATTATTTCCGGCGTGGGCATTAAAAAAGGGTTTTCAGATCACCGGCTTTCACCCATTCTCAAAACACTTAGTTTCCATTTTTGAAAATGGACGTTACCGCGAGTGATATGAAATGGACGGTAGCGTTAAATTTTTTGACCTTTTGCCGTAAAGTGTGGCCGCCCTTAGCAATGGCATGGCAACGCTTGATTCCTGAGATTCAGGACGTCAAGGGTCATCATGACATGCGCAGAAGAGGAGACAGAGAGAGAGGGAGTTCAGAGGCACTGAAAGTGTGTGAACATAAGAACATAAGAAATAGGAACAGAAGTAAGCCATACGACCCCGCGAACCTCCTCCGCCATTCAATAAGATCATGGCTGATCTGATCATGGACTCACTCCACTTCCCTGCCTGCTCCCCATAACCCTTTAGTCCCTTATCGTTTAAGAAACTGTCTATTTCTGTCTTAAATTTGTTCAATGTCCCAGCTTCCATAGCTCTCTGAGGCAGTGAATTTCACAGATTTACAACCCTCTGATTGAGAGAAGTAATTTCTCCTCATCTCTGTTTTAAATGGGCGGCCCCTTATTCTAAGATTGTGCCCTCTAGTTCTAGTCTCCCTTATCAGTGGAAACATCCTCCCTGCATCCACCTTGTCAAGCCTCCTCATAATCTTATACGTTTCGATAAGATCACCTCTCATTCTTCTGAATTCCAATGAGTAGAGGCCCAACCTACTTAACCTTTCCTCATAAGTCAACCCCCTCATCCCCGGACTCAACCTAGTGAACCTTCTCTGAACTGCCTCCAAAACAAGTATATCCTTTTGTAAATATGGAAACCAAAACTGTACGCAGTATTCCAGGTGTGGCCTCACCAATACCTTATATAGATGTAGCAAGACTTCCCTGCTTTTATATTCCATCCCCTTGGCCTTCCTGATCACTTGCTGTACCTGCATACTATCCTTTTGTGTTTCATGCACAATTACCCCCAGGTCCCGCTGTACTGTGGCACTTTGCAATCTTTCTCCATTTAAATAATAACTTGCGCTTTGATTTTTTCTGCCAAAGTGCATGACCTCACACTTTCCAACATTATACTCCATCTGCCAAAGTTTTGCCCACTCACTTAGCCTGTCTATGTCCTTTTGCAGATTTTCAAACAGTTCTGAAATATCAACATGTTAGTTTATTCCCATTTACATGGCATTGAGTTTAAACTTTCAAAGAAGCTAATTTGAATTATTTTACAGTTTCTGTAGCTAAGATTAAGTGGTTTTTGTTAATGTCTCAAATAAAGCAATGTGATTGAGTACTATCGACTAAAGTAAGTGTGACCTTAGTCTCTTTCTTCTGACTCAGAGTGCTGGTACAGCATGGGAGGCCTGCTTATATGCAGTGCTCCCAAGCGATGCTGGGATCCCTTGGGACTCCAACAGATACATCCTCTGGTGGCGGTAGAATGCTGGTTACAAGGTGTTGCATACATAACATCACTCCCCCCCAAAGCCAATAGTACTCTTATTTACAGGGTGAGACGAACTGGGGCTTTCCGTTCCCTAGTCGATCGTCTCGGTACAAACGCAGGTGCGGGTTGGTTGGGCCTTCGCTAGGCTGCTGCGCAGCTGGCCTTGCTGGGCTGCTGGGGATGATGAGTTCAGCTTCGTGGTCAACCGTGATGTCGATTGCCACTTGTGTGTGTATCGGAGGGTCGAAGTTGGTGGTGTCCTCTTCAGATTGCTCGTTGCTGTCTGTGAATCACAGTTTGGTTTGGTCCAAATGCTTTCTGCAAGTAAGTTCATTTGCAAGTTTGACCTCAAACACCCTACTCGCTTCTTTGGCTACGACAGTGCCAGCAAGCCATTTGGGATCATGTCCATAGTTGAGTACAAATACAGGGTCATTGACTTCAATACCGGGTGACAAATTTGCGCGATCATGGTACATGCTTTGTTAATGCCGTCTGCCCTCGACATGATCATGGAGATTAGGGTGGCCTGGAGAGAGCCTTGTTTTGAGTGCCCTTTTCATGAGCAGTTCGGCAGGGGGAACCCCGGTGAGCGAGTGGGGTCTTGTGCGGTAGCTGAGCAGGACACTGGACAGGCGGGTCTGCAGGGAGCCTTCCGACATGCGTTTTAAGCTTTGCTTGATGGTTTGGACTTCCCGTTCTGCCTGGCCGTTAGATGTGGGTGAGAACGGGGCAGATGTGACGAGCTTGATCCCATGCGGGTCATGAATTCCTTGAATTCAGCGCTGGTGAAGCACGGCCCATTGTCGCTGACAAGGACATTAGGCAGGCCGTGAGTGGCAAACATGGCTCGTAGGCTTTCGATGGTGGCAGTGGATGTGCTTACAGACATTATTACACACTCAATCCATTTTAAATAAGCATCCAAAACAACCAAAAACATTTTGCCTAGAAACAGGCCAGCGAAGTCAATGTGGATCCTAGACCACTGTTTGGAGGTCCATGACCACAAACTTAGCGGTGCCTCCCTGGGTGCATTGCTCAGTTGAGAGCAAATGTTGTATTGGCGCACGCAAGACTCCAAATCTGAGTCGATGCCGGGCCACCACACATGGGATCTGGCTATAACTTTCATCATTACTATGTCTGGGTCGGTACTGTGTAGGTTGCGTATGAACGTTTACCTGCCTTTCTTAGGCAAAACCACGTGATTACCCCACAAAAGACAGTCCGCCTGTATGGACATTTTGTCTTTACCCCACTGGAACGGCTTAATCTCTTCATGCATCTCTGCTGGGAGGCTGGACCAGCTCCTATGGAGGACACAGTTTTTTACAAGGGACAGTAAAGGATCCTGGCTGGTCCAGGTCCTCATCTGGCAGGCCGTAACGGGTGACTTTTCATTTTCAAATGCATCCATCACCAAGAGCAAGTCTGCAGGCTGTGCTATTTCCACCCCGGTAGTGGGTGATGGTAGCCGACTGAGAGCATCAGCGCAGTTCTCTGTGCCTGGCCTGTGGCGAATTACATAGTTATATGCAGACAGCATGAGCGTCCATCTTTGGATGCGAGCACAGGCATTGGTATTAATACCTTTGCTCTTTGAGAATAGCGATATGAGCGGCTTATGGTCAGTTTCTAACTTTAACTTAAGCCCAAATAGATACTGGTGCACTTTTTTCACCCCATAAATGCATGCCAGAGCTTCTTTTTCAATCATGCTGTAAGCCCTTTTGGCCTTGGACAAACTCCTGGATGCATAAGCGACCGGTTGCAATGTTCCCAATTCTTTTGCTTGTTGTAACACACACCTGACCCTGTACGAAGACGCATCGCAAGCTAGCACTAAACGTTTACATGGGTCACACAGAACAAGCAGTTTGTTGGAACATAACAGATTTCTGGCTTTCTCAAAAGTAGTCTCTTGTGATTTCCCCCATACCCAGTCATCTCCCTTGTGTAGCAACATATGTAGAGATTCTAGCAAGGTGCTTAACCCGGGTAGGAAATTAGCAAAATAATTGAGGAGTCCCATGACCGACCGCAGCTCTGTCACGTTCTGTGGTCTCGGCGCGTTCTTGATGGCCCCCGTCTTGGCGTCAGTGGATCTGATGCCGTCTGCCGCGATTCTTCTCCCTAAGAACTCCACCTCTTGCGCCAGGAAAACACACTTCGAGCATTTCAACCTGAGTCCTGCATGATCTAGCCGACTTAGAACCTCTTCCAGGTTCTGCAAGTGTTCAATGGTGTCCTGACCTGTGATCAATATGTCATCCTGGAAAACCATGGTGTGTGGAACCGACTTTAGCAGACTGTCCATGTTCCTTTGCAAAATAGCCGCGGCCGATCGAATCCCAAATGGACATCTATTGTAGATGAACAGACCTTTGTGCATGTTGATGCAGGTGAGGCCTTTCGAAGATTCCGCCAGCTCCTGCGTCATGTAGACAGAGGTCAGGTCCAACTTGGTGTACGTCTTCCCTCCTGCCAGCGTCGCAAATAGGTCGTCTGCCTTGGGTAGTGGGTACTGGTCCTGCAGTGAATAATGATTAAATGTTACTTTATAGTCCCCACAAATTCTAACCGTGCCATCGTCCTTGAGAATCGGAACAATCGGACTGGCCCACTCGTTGAACTCAACCGGCGCGATGATGTCCTTTCGTTGCAGCCTGTCCAGCTCGATCTCCACTTTCTCATGCATCATATATGGCACCGCCCGTACCTTGTGGTGGATGGGTTGTGTACCAGGAACCAAACGGATCTGCACTTTTGCCTCAGTGAAATTTCCGATGCCTGGCTCAAACAACGACGGGAACTTGCTCAAAACCTAGGCACATGAGGCATCGTCGACGGACGAAAGTGCTTGGATGTCGTCCCAGTTCCAGCAGATTTTTCCCAGCCAGCTTCTGCCGAACAGTGTGGGGCCATCTCCTGGTACAATCCATAGTGGTAGTTCGTGCACCACTCCATCATAGGAGACTTTTACTGTTGCACTGCCAATTACAGGGATCAGCTCTTTAGTGTAAGTTCTCAGCTTGGTATGAATAGGGCTCAGCTTGGGCCTTTGTGCCTTGTTGCACCACAGCCTCTCGAAGGCCTTTTTGCTCATGATAGACTGACTCACACCCGTGTCCAATTCCATGGATACTGGAATTCCGTTCAGTTCAACTTTTAACACCTTGTTGGCGCTGCAGAGGTGATCATCGAGCCCATCAATGCCGCTTCAAACACTATGCGTGCAAAGGCTGTGGAACAATGGGGCACCTCCAGCGAATGTGCAGATGAGCTGCAAACCCTGCAAACCACCACGGTGCAGAGAAAGACCGATCCATGGCGAATTAAACTGAACTAGAGACTCGAACCGAGGAGGCAAACATGTACAGGGTACATACCTTCACCACGAAATGTCCATCCATCATGTTAAAAGTTGAACTGAACAGAATTCCAGTATCCATTGACATGTATAAAATTGATATCTTGCCATCAGAATGCTCTCCTTCGGATTTAGGTGCTCCCAGACCAGCGTACACAGTTCTTCATACGATTTGGTTGTTGGTTTCACCGGAGCAAGAAGATTCTTCATGAGGTCATAGGTTGTTGCCCTGCAGACGGTGAGGAGAATCGCCCTTCATTTGGCAGCATTCTCATTCCCTTCCAGCTCGTTGGCCGCGAAGTATTGGTCGAGTCGCTCCACGAAGGCTTCCCAATCGTCATCTTCTGAGAATTTCTCCAGGATACCAACAGTTCTCTGCATTTTCACGTGATGGTTCGTTATCTATTACTTGTTGCCAGTTGTTATGTCTCAAATAAAGCAATGTGACTGAGTACTGTAGACTTGAGTAAGTGTGACCTTAGTCTCTTTATTCTGACTGCAGAGTGCCAGCACAGCATGGGAGGCCTACTTATATGCAATGCTCCCGAGGGATGCTGGGATCCCTTGGGACTCCAAAAGATGCGTCCTCTGGTGGCGGCAGAATGCTGGTTACAAGGTGTTGCATACACACCAGTTTTGAAAATTAGTTAAACAGATGCTGCTTGAGTATATTCTGTCCATGTTTTGCAACTAAATGTGAAAAAGGAGTAACGTTGTAACTCGAATCATCCCTGACTAGTCATACAAGCTTTGTGACTGTAGTCTAGTCTATGTTAAAGTGACAACAGTGGGGGAGGCAGGGACAGAGGCAAGAGATATCCTCTGTTCACTATTTATAGTGTGTGGCTGTGGTGTGTGCTTGTCTGCCTGTTGTGGGAGGCATGAGGGAGATTCACCAGCAGCAAAAAGCCTATTAAGCACCAAGAACATAGTTGGCACCAAGTTTTTTTCCAACAAATAAGATATAACATGGAAGGGATGGAGGAGGCCCTGGAGCTGGTAGCCAGGAACACAGGTGGCAGAGAGCTCCCTGTGGTCTCAGAGCGCCGCACTGCACCCCAAGGTGCCACACCCCCATTGCCAACCACACATGAGAGCCAGCAGCACCATATTGCTTCTGTCCCGGAGCACGTTCCCACCTCAGGATCGCCCTCTCCTGTATCCGTCCAAGCAGCAGTTCGGCCATCACCACACCTCCCCCCCAATGAAGCATCGGCTGAGGACCTCCTCGGCCAGGCAGCTTGGAGTCAGGAGGGGAAGGGGAAGGGGTAGAGGTGGGGAGGAGAAGCAGGGGGAGGGTGGGGGAGGGGAAAGGGTTGGTTTGTACAGAAATACTGATAATTTCAGACTAATGTTCGGTTTAAATGTTTTTTATTTAACAAAACCTTGTAGCACATTGCCTCAGATAGCTGCACCATTACATGCTGGTGATTCCTTTACATCAAAGGGTATAATAACACTTAACTTCAATCAACTTAAACTTTAACTGTTACCAAGGTTGGTGACAGTTAAATGTATCACCTGCATACCCAGCAGTGTGTCAGCCTTGTAAATAACACCAACGTTCTTTCAGGAAAAGCGATCATTGATGAGCTCCTGACATAAGGCTCTTGCAGCTATCATGCCACCATGGGCCATTTCATGCGGTCTACAGGGGGCGGGGGCATGGCTTCAGTTTCAGCCTGATTTTCTGGGCCGATGTCAGCATCCACCTCCTCGTCCTCCTCTTCCTCTCTCTGGTGAGGTGGACTGTCAGACTCATCAGGCAATTCTTGTCCCCTCCTGCAGCATGGAGCACACCACCACGAATTGAGCTACCTGCTCAGGGTGGTATTGGAATTCGCCTCCTGACTGGTCCAGGCATCTAAAGCGCTGCTTCAGCACACTAATAGTTTTCTCCACGATATTGCGAGTTACTCTGTGGCTCTCGTTGTATCGCCTCTTGGCTTCAGTGTAGGTGTCATGCAGTGGGGGTCATCAGCCAGGTGGTGAGGCCATATCCTTTGTCACCAAGCATCCAGCATTGACCTTGTGGTTCATTGTTAAACAAGTCAGATACAGTGCTCTCACGCAGGATGTGAGCATCATGGACGCTGCCCGGAAATTGAGCATTCACTGCCAGTATAATTCGCTGGTGGTCGACAATCAGTTGGACATTCAGGGAGTGGAATCCCTTGTGGTTCCTGAAAACCTCTGCATTCTGAAAAAGTGCTCGCATCGCCATGTGCGTACAGTCTATTGCTCCCTGCACCTTGGGGAAGTTTGCAATTCTGGAGAATTTTAGAGCCCTCTCACTCTGTGCCTCCCTGGTCATAGGGAAGCTGATCAAGTCCCTCCTGCGTGCGTACAGGGCTTCAGTGACCTGTCTAATGCAGTGATGTGTGGTATGCTGTGAAAGTCCGCGAGTGACTCCAGCTGTGGCCTGAAAAGAACCCGAGGCATAGAGCGACAGTGCCGCGATGACTTTGACCTCGACGGACAGTGCAGTACTGACGGTGCTGGCAGGCTGCAGATCTGCCCTTATCAGCTGGCATACCTCCGTGATAACCTCTTTTTGAAAGCGCAGTCTCCGAAGGCAAGTGGTGTCGGGCAAGTCGAGGTAAGAATGCTTCTCCTTGTACTCGCGGGGGGTGTAACGTCTGATCCTCCTCATCTGTCTGTCATGTCTTACATTAGGCACATAATGCAGTGGAGCGTTCCTTCGGTGATGTTGAGTCTGTTACATGTAATTGGTCACCAAGAGAGGGTGAGAAAGGACACGCCCATTGCAGTAGCTCTCTGTTTTCCATCGCTTGGTCACTAACAAGGAATGCCCCGATGAAGACACCTCTTCAATTCCAATTGGTCACAGTATGGTCAAGGTGTTTTTACAGATATTCACATCAACTCCAACGACCTGCACAGTACATGAGAACTCCACCGAGGTTGAAGCACAGCAGCCTTTTAAAGGACGCGACATGTGATCTAGATCATGGCGTCCATAATGCTGTGATTCGTTGCGGTTAGTTCCACTTTTTCTGGGCAGTTTTTTGGGTGAGCGATATTGTGGGCGATATGTGTGCGAGATGGCCGCTAGTTTCGGTAAATATGCTCTTTGCGACAAAAAAAAGTGGGCGGCCGTTAATATTGAATCTCACCGTTAAATCCATGCAGAAAGTAACGCTGAGCGATATTATGGGCATTGAATTCGCCCATTCTGCTGATTCTGCCGAAAAAAATATTTTTTCCCGGCGTTAAGCACACGGGGAAAGTAGTGCTCGACGATAAGTTTCCGAAAAATGCCCGCCAGTTTCCAATTTGTGCCAAAATGGGCGATATATGGGTGTTATACGTCATTTCAGTGGTAAAATGGGTGATAAGTGGGCATTAAGCATGCAAAAAAAATGGAAGTACTAGCCCAAGGAGTTATCTTTGGTCCACGATGACCACGAAGGGGAACAACGGAAAGAAGAACAAGAAGAGAGAGACGACGAGAAGGAAACACAAGCAGGAGGAGAGACAAGTGGAGAAGCAAGCAGCCAGGACCCAACGTCTTTCCTAGTTCCACAAGCCTACAATTGACAACAGCAGCAACTGGCTGGATGGGTGATTGTATGTCATCGATCAATCTCCAAGAAGTCTTGTTCTGTAATTTTTAGTTGTTTTTTGTGTAATAAACTAGCAGTTGGGTTTAAGCCTAAACTTTGTATTACGTGGAGTCCTTCCTGTAATTCCCAAGGTCTGTGAATCAAAGTAGAGTGGAAAACAAACACCCTACACATTCCACCTGCATTGTCTACATCCAAAAGATTTTTAACAAGAAATTGTCCGGTACCATTAGAATTCCAATCTTGGTGCAGGCGATACTTGTCATTTGATGAGTTGGGATTTTTTAACTTGCAGCCGTCAACAAGCATTTGATTGATCTCATCCATTCCATCATAGCCCCAGATATTCTTAAAGAAGTTAGAATAAAATTTTGAAGAACAAAATATTGTTGAATTGTAAGGAAATCCCCCATTAACAGGGAGTAAAATCATGGGCTTGTCATTGTGCCAGAGGAGGAACGATGGAGCTGAATTAGAAGGGACATATTGCCGAATAAGGGAAGTGGATCCAAACATGCCTGACTCTTGGGGTGATTTGCAATGATTCCACATCATTCCCTTATAAAATATGTCTGTCTGTGAAGATGTCACAGTCATGGGGAAAGCAATGGTCAGAGATGTAGACGGGGAATGTTTTGCAATCCCGTCGGGGTGAGGATATATTTTCTGCTTACCCCAATCAATGAAGTAGCAGTGTCCCACCTGCTCAGAGCATTGCTCATATTTTGTCTTTTCAGCAGGATCTCCAGCTGACATCTGGAAGGCTGAGATTTCTCTTCAAAGGTTCCTCATGGTTGCATTGAGTCTTCTAACTTATTCATTTTCCTTTTGAACTGATTTAATTTCAAGAGTCTTCGCTAATATTGTGTTGTCCAACTCAACTTGTGTGGGCTGATAAATAGAGCCATGCAATAACACAAATGGTTGAGGTTGAAGTATTGAAATGATGCCAAAAGGAAGTAGACCCTTGGTAAGGGTAGACGTGTCGTTATGAGTTGTCGTAGAACGTCGCTTCCTAAAAACAGTCGTAGAATTTGCGGTAGAGTTTGCAGTCTGTCGTGGGAAGGATAATCTTGAAACAAATCTTCAATCTCTCGAGTATGGGATATGTACACCATATTTAATTACAGTCCACAGGGTGGTAATTAATCCTACAAGTAGAAGGATAAGTAAAGCTGAAGTAAAACAACCTCAGCCTTTTTTCGGCCGTGTGTTAGCCCTGTCATCAGGAGACTTTGGTTTATTTTTCCTCTTACAGGCTTCGCCAGAAGCTTGGTTGATTTTTTCTCCATCTGCAGTGTTTTCTTCCTTCGTTGTAGTATCTTGTTGGTCTTTACGCGTTTTGCTTGTGGTTTTTGACAAAACCTATTTCTAAGGCGTTGCTAAGCACCATGTGAAGGAGTCGGTGACACTGTCTGGCTGACCGTTAGTTGGTATGATTGGACCAGGATGAGGGTGAGTGTGAGGGGTGGCTGGTGAGATGGGGATGTGATGTAGATAGAGAGGGATGGAATGAGGTGCAAAGTAAGTAGGTGTGAGTAAGGATGTGCAGGATTAGGGTGTGTGATGGGGATGTGATGGGGATGTGATGAGTGGCACAGCAGGATGAGGTTGAGTGTGGGTTGGCAGTAACATTTCGAGATCTACTGAGATAATCAAAAGGTTTGCGCCACTGCAGCCTTGTTCTCCTGACTACATTGCTGCTTGTGTCCTCCTGTGCAATGAGCAACCAGGATGCGTTGATCACCTGGGAAAGGGAAGAGAACCTTCTTGCGTGTTGTGACTCCCATAGCATATGGAGAGAGTCATGGGAGAACCTAGGTGCAGCCGTGCACCTCTGTGCAGTACTTGTCAGTGTTTGCAGCACCTCAGTGTAGAACACTGACAACACAACTGTCAAAATCAATATGCACATGGTCCTTTTAAGGAAACCAGCTGATGATGCATCATAAAAAGACATTGTCACCACCTCCGTCAATTTGGCCAGTGAAACCCGCTGGCCAAGCTTAACAAGCCAAATCAATGGAAAATGTTTTCTACAGAGCAGGTTGGAGCCAACAGTGAGGTCGGGACCCACCAGCTACCACGGCCGCACCGGACTCATCGAGGTAGGTGAAATCACAGCCAAAGTGGTGAAGGCAGGCAGCTTTAGTACTTCTTGCTGAGGACTGAGCCTCATCTCCCTGCAGCTGGGATTCAGTGATGGAGTGTGGGAGTCACTGAATTGAATTAGTTGTGGTTTTTATTATTTACTTATTATTTTTATAACTGGTCATTAAATTGTATGAAAATTTTAGTTATATCGATTATGTTTTTGTTGAATCAGTGGTATTGGTGTTTCTCATTGTAGTCGATACTGTAAAAATATCGCAGAAGTCTTTTTTAGTTAAACATTACTTAACCTTAATTCTTTCTAGTCTTGGTTCTTTCTTTAATTTCTAAATTATGTTTTTCATCCCACTACAAAACAAAAGTAAAATATTTTATTCGGGGTTTGGTGTTACTAAAACACTCAACTGAGGTAAAAGCAATAACATTTGAAAACAGTGGCCGAATGCTTTGTGATCAAATGATAGAATCATAGAAGGATACAGCACAGAAGGAGGCTATTCGGCCATCATGCCTGTGCGGGCTCTTTGGTAAAGCTTTCCAATCAATTTCACTCCCAATCCTTCCCGATGGCTCTGTAAAACTTTTCCCTTCAAATATTTATCCATTTCCGTTTTGAAAGTTACTGTTGAATCTGTTTGCACCACCCATTCAGGCAGTGTTTTCCAGATCACAACAACTTGCTGTGTAAAAAATCGCCTCCTCACATCGTCTCCGGTTCTTTTGCCAATCACCTTAAATCTGCGTCCTCTGGTAACTGACCCTTCTGTCACAGGAAACAGTTTCTCCTATTTACTCTATCAACACCATTCATGATTTGGAACATTTGTATCAAATCTCCTCTTAACCTTCTTTTCTCGAAGGAGAACAACCCCAGCTTCTCCAATCTCTCCACATAACTGAAGTCCCTCAATCCTGGTACCAATCTCGGAAATCACTTCTGCACCCACTCTAAGGCCTTGACACCCTTACTGAAGTGTGGTTTCTAGAATTGAACACCTGATGACTAACTATTGTTTTATAAAGGTTTCAGATAACTTCCTTGCTTTTGTACTCTATTCCTCGATTAATAAAGTTGGGAACCCGTGTGATTTTTTAATAGCCTTCTCAACTTATCCTGCCACTTTCAAAGATTTGTGTATATACACCCCCAGGTCTCTCTGTTCCTGCACCCCCATTAAAAATGTATAATTTAGTTTATGTTGCCTCTCTTCATTCTTCTGACCAAAATGTATCACTTCACACTTCTCTGTGTTAAATTTCATCTGCCATGAGTCTGCCCATTTCACCAGTCTGTCTATGTCCTCCTGAAGTCTGTTACTATCCTCCTCATTGTTTACTACATTTCCGAGTTTTGTGTCTTCTGCAAACTTTGAAATGATGCCTTGTATACCCAAGTCTAGGTTATTAATGGCCCTGAAACCCCAGCCTCACCGGGTCCATACTGAGTGTGTACGGACCTGGGAAGGCATCGCAAAAGCCAGTTTTCAGTGCCCAATGCGCATGCGCCACAAGACGGCTTTCTCGGCAGCAAGGACATTCGCATGGGCACGATTGCGGTATTTGCCCATCTCTTGCCCTGTGACTGTCCTTAAAACTCTTGCGCCTGGTAAAAGTAGGCGCCTAGTCTACTTTTACCAGCATAAGAGTTTTAAAACATACAAAAACATATAAAAATAAAATTTAAAAAACACATTTTAATATTAAAAACCCTGCCCACTAAGGTAAGTTTATTTTAAAACCATAATTAAAAAACTTTTTAAAAAATCAGAAAAATATACATTTTTTCTAAGTCATTTATTCATTTTAATTTAAATTAATGTTAAATATGTGATGTTTTGTACTATTTTTTTTTGAATTTTGGTTTTGCAGGATGTTTCTCAATCATAATAATGAGAACTCCTACTTACGGAGTTCCCATTATTATGAATGAGAAAATAATTTACCTAGATTGGCTGCCTAGTGCCATGTGACTCCAGCTCGAGCATACGGACATCCTGATGTGCACGTGCTCCGATGCGCAGGGAAAGGAGGCCTCAGGAACGGGATCTCTGGTGGGCGCAGCAGCAAAAGGTAAGTGTGCATCTTTTCTCTAGAATTGAGTCCAACGCCCACAGGAATAAGGAGCACCTAATACCAACCCCTGGGGGCCACCACTGTATACTTTCCTCCAGTCTGAAAAACAACCGTTCACCACAATTCTCTGCTTTCTGTTCCTTAGCCAATTTTGTATCCACATTGCGACTGTCCCTTTAATCCCATGGGCTTTAATTTTGCAAACTAATCTACTAAATGATACTTTGTCAAAAATCTTTTGAAAGCCCATATACATAATATCAACCACAATACCCTCATCAACCCTCTTTGTAACTTCATCAAAAAACTCAGTCAAGTTGATCAAACAGGATTTGCCTTTAAAAATTTGTGCTGACTTCCATTTATTAGCTCATACTTTTACAGGATTCTTCGAAGGGCTTCACCTGCATCAACACGCACAAGGGGACTGTTCATCTACAACAGATGCCCGTTTGGAATTCGGTCGGTTGCAGCGATCTTCCAGAGAAACATGGAGAGCCTACTCAAGTCGGTACCATGCATGGTGGTTTTTCAGGACGGCATATTGGTCACGGGCCGGGATACCGTCGAGCACCTACAAAACCTGGAGGAGGTCCTCCAGCGACTGGATTGCGTAGGGCTGCGGCTGAAGTGGTAGACATGCGTCTTCATGGCAACAGAAGGGGAGTTTTGGGGAGAAAGATCGCGGCGGATGGCATTCGGCCCACAGATGCCAAGACAGAGGCTATCAGGAACGCGTCCAGGCCACAGAACGTCACGGAGCTGCGGTCGTTCCTCGGACTCCTCAACTATTTTGGTAACTTCCTACTGGGGTTAAGCACCCTCTGAGAGCCCCTACATGTGTTATTGCGTAACGGTGAGAACTGGGTATGGGGAAAAAACCCAAGTAATTGCTTTTGAGAAAGCCATAAGCATTTTATGCTCCAACAAGCTGCTTGCATTGTATAACCCGTGTAAAAGACTTGTGCTAGCATGTGATGCGTCGTCTTACGGAGTCGGGTGTGTATTGCAACAAGCTAACATTGCGGGGAAATTGCAATGTCGCCTGTGCCTCCAGCAGCTTGTCTGAAGCCGAGAGGGCCTACAGCATGATTGAGAAAGAAGCATTAGCGTGTGTGTTCGGGGTAAAGAAAATGCATCAGTACCTGTTTGGCCTCAAATTTGAGCTGGAAACTGATCACAAGCCCCTCATATTCCTGTTCGCTGAAAACAAGAGGATAAATACTAATGCCTCAGCCCGCATACAAAGGTGGGCACTCGCGCTATCAGCATATAACTATACCATCCGCCACAGGCCAGGCAACGAGAACTGTGCGGATGCTCTCAGTCGGCTACCATTGCCCACCACGGGGGTGGAAATGGCGCAGCCTGCAAACTTGTTGATGGTGGCGCAGCCCGCAGACTTGTTGATGGTCATGAAAGCGTTTGAAAATAATAAATCACCTGTCACGGCCCGCCAGATTAGGACTTGGACCAGCCAAGATCCTCTGCTGTCCCGAGTAAAAAACTGTGTACTGCATGGGAGCTGGGTCAGCATCCTCGTTGAAATGCAAGAGCTAATCAAGCCGTTCCAGCGGCGAAAGGACAAGCTGTCCATTCAAGCAGACTGCCTATTTTGGGGTAACCGCGTATTGCTACCCAAAAAAGGCAGGGAGACGTTCAACTCGGATCTCCACAGCACACACCCGGGTATAGTAATGATGAAAGCGATAGCCAGATCCCATGTGTGGTAGCTCGGTATTGACTCTGACTTAGAGTCCTGTGTACGGAAATGCAGCGTGTGTGCTCAGTTGAGCAACGCGCCCAGAGAGGCACCACTAAGTTTGTGGTCCTGGCCCTCCAGACCATAGTCGAGGATCCATGTTGACTATGCGGGCCCGTTTTTCAGTAAAATTTTCCTTGTGGTGGTGGATGCTTTTTCAAAATGGATTGAATGTGAAATAATGTCGGGAAGCACCACCACCGCCACCATTGAAAGCCTGAGGGCCATGTTTGCCACCCATGGCCTGCCTGACATATTGGTCAATGATAACGGGCCATGTTTAATCAGTGCCGAATTTAAAGAATTCATAACCCGCAATGGGATCAAACATGTCACCTCGGCCCCGTTTAAACCAGCCTCCAATGGGCAGGCAGAGCGGGCAGTACAAACAATCAAACAGAGCCTTAAACGAGTCACAGAAGGCTCACTCCAAACCCGCCTGTCCCGAGTACTGCTCAGCTACCGCACAAGACCCCACTCGCTCACAGGGGTGCCCTCGGCTGAGCTCTCATGAAAAGGAAACTTAAAACCAGACTCTTGCTCGTTCACCCCAACCTGCATGATCAGGTAGAGAGCAGGCGGCAACAACAAAATGTAAACGATGGTCACGCCACTGTGTCACGGGAAATTGAGCTGAATGAGCCTGTGTATGTGCTAAACTATGGACGTGGTCCCAAGTGGATCGCGGGCACAGTGATAGCTAAAGAAGAGAGTAGGGTGTTTGTAGTCAAACTAGACAATAGACAAATTTGCAGAAAGCACCTGGACCAAACGAGGCTGTGGTTCACAGACTGCCCTGAACAACCCACAGCAGACACCACCTTTTTCGAGCCCACAACACACACCCAAAAGATCAACGACACCATCCCGGACCAGGAAATCGAACCCATCACGCCCAACAGCCCAGCAAGGCCAGGCTCACCCAGCAGCCCTGCAGGACCAACAACACGCCAGCCCAGCGAGGGCACAGCCAACACACCAGAACAGACATTTGTACCGAGGCGGTCCACCAGGGAAAGAAAGGCTCCCGACCGCCTCACCTTGTAAATAGTTTTCACTTTGACTTTGGGGGGGGCAGTAATGTTGTGTATCTATAAAGCATGCACTCCCATGTTCCACCACCAGGGAGCGCATCCCCTGAAGTCCCAAGGTATCCCAGCATCCCTTGGGAGCACTGTATATAAGCCGGCTCCTAAGGCCTGTTCCTCACTCTGGAGTGTCTTAATAAAGATTGAGGTCACTGTTACTTTAACCTCCCTGTGTGCAGTCTCATCTGTGTTAAAAACACAATACATCCATGTGATCTTTAAATGTTTGCCATTGCCTATCCACCTTCAACCCTTTAAGTATCATTTGCCAGTCTATTCTAGCCAATGCACGCCTCAAACCATCGAAGTTACCTTTCCTTAAGTTCAGGACCCTAGTTTCTGAATTAACTGTGTCACTCTCCATCCTAATAATGAATTCTACCATGTTATGGTCACTCGTCCCCAAGGGGCCTCGCACAACAAGATTGCTAATTATTCCTTACACATCACCCAGTCTAGGATGGCCAGCTCCCTGGTTGGTTCCTCGACATATTAGTCTAGAAAACCATCCCTAATACACTCCTGGAAATCCTCCTCCACTGCATTGCTACCAGTTTGGTTCGCCCAATCAATATGTAGATTAAAGTCACCCATGATAACTGTTGTACCTTTATTGCATGCATCCATAATTTCTTGTTTGATGCTGTTCCCAACCTCACTACTACTGTTTGGTGGTCTGTACACAACTCCCACTAGCATTTTCTGCCCCTTGGTGTTCCGCAGCTCCACCCATACCGATTCCACATCATCCAAGCTAATGTCCTTTCTTACTATTGCATTAATTTCCTCTTTAACAAGCAATACCACCCCACCTCCTTTTCCTTTCTGTCTATCCTTCCTAAATGTTGAATACCTCTGGATGTTGAGTTCCCAACCTTGGTCACCCTGGAGCCATGTCTCCGTGATGCCAATTACATCATATCCGTTAACTGCTAACTGCGCAGTTAATTCGTCCACCTTATTCCGAATACTCCTCGCATTGAGGTACAGAGCCTTCAGGCTTGTCTTTCTAACACACTTTGCCCCTTTAGAATTTTGCTGTAATGTGGCCCTTTTTTCTTTTTGCCTTAGGTTTCTCTGCCCTTCACTTTTTGTTTTCTTCTTTCTATCTTTTGCTTCTGCCCCCATTCTACTTCTCTCTGTCTCCCTGCATAGGTTCCCATCCCCCTGCCATATTAGTTTCACTCCTCCCCAAAAGCACGAGCAAACACTTCCCCTAGGATATTAGTCCGGTCCTGCCCAGGTGCAGACCGTTCGGATTGTACTGGTCCCACCTCCTCCAGAACGGGTTCCAATGTCCCAGGAATTTGAATCCATCGCTGCTGCACGTATTCATCTGAGCTATCCTGCAATTCCTACTCTGACTAGCACGTGGCACTGGTAGCAATCCTGAGATTACTACTTTTGAGGTCCTACTTTTTCATTTAGCTCCTAGCTCCCTAAATTTGTCTTGTAGTACCTCATCCCTTTTTTTTACCTATATCGTTGGTACCTATATGCACCACGACAACTGGTTGTTCACCTTCCCCTTTCAGAATGCCCTGCACCCGCTCCGAGACATCCTTGACCCTTGCACCAGGGAGGCAACATACCATCCTGGAGTCTCGGTTGCAACCGCAGAAACGTCTATCTTACAATTGAATCTCCTATCACTATAGCTCTCCCACTCTTTTTCCTGACCTCCTGTGCAGCAGAACCAACCACGGTGCCATGAACTTGGCTGCTGCTGCCCTCCCCTGGTGAGTCATCCCCCCAACAGTGCCCAAAGCGGTGTATCTGTTTTGCAGGGGGATGACCGCAGAGGACCCCTGCACTCCCTTCCTTGCACTGCTCTTCCTGTTGGTCATCCATTCCCTATCTGGCTGTGTACCCTTTTCCTGCAGTAAGACCAACTCACTAAATGTGCTATTCACGTCATTCTCAGCATCATGCATGCTCCAGAGTGAATCCACCCGCAGCTCCAGTGCCACAATGCGGTCCATCAGGAGCTGCAGCCGGATACACTTCCCGCACACGTAGTCATCAGGGACACCGGAAGCATCTCTGACTTCCCACATAGTACATGACGAGCATAACATGTGTCTGAGCTCTCCTGCCATGATTTAACCCCTAGATAAACTTAATTTGGCAACAACAATGCTAAAAGCTTACTTACTGATATAGAAAATAAAAATAAAAACTACTTACCAATCACCAGCTAATCACTTACCCCCTTGGCTGTGACGTCACCTTTCGATTTATTTCTACTTCTTTTTTGTCTCCCTGCTGCAGCTGCACCAGCTGGCCTTTATAGGCCTCCCCGAACTCCCCGGACTTGCGCTGCTCTGAGCTCCCGCCACCTCATGCCTGCTGGGCCTTTATAGGCCTCTCTGAACTCCCCGGACTCGCGCTGCTCCGAGCTCTCGCCTCCTCACGCCTGCTGGGCAGATCTTTGGAGTCTTGGGAGGGGTGAAATTTGATAGTGTCCCATTTGGTAGCTTAGTAGAGGGGTAGTCACTTGGTGATGGACCGGGGCCTAGCCCAATTTAGCGGAAGGTGCTGTTGTTGCCGCGGCCGGGTGAATACTCATTTGTGCCCCATTAGCGCTGCTAACGGGAGGAGCAAAGTACCCCAATTTCTATGTCTTATTATTTATTGACAGTAAAAGTCTTGGTTGTTATAATTAGATCAAGAGGAGTGGGAAGAAGCTCATGTGGAGCATAAACATCGACATGGACCAGTTAGGCCGAATGGTCTGTTTCTGTGCTGTATTTCATTCTATGTAATTTCAACTATGCAATCACAGCATGGACTTTATCCCAACAGAAAACTCCCATGTGCTCTCTAGTGGCCAAATTAATATGTTCCGTCATACTTTTAAAGTAACCTGAGAGAGCATATCATTTGTTTAATACAAATTTATTCAACCTTCTGGAAAATAATGTACATTTTTAAACAGCATAGTACAATGGGATCTCCTGTTACTGGAATGGAGAATGTGAGTAGGTGATGCTTGAGTTTGAAAATTGATGGTTCAAACTTCTGATTCAGAATCAATACCATGATTGGTCCTCATGGTATGATGAGATTCGGGCAATGCTATTACTTTCTGAGGGAGGAACAACACAACATAAGAAATAGGAGCAGGAGGAGGGCATTTGGCCCCTCGAGCCTGCTCCGCCATTTAATAAGATCATGGCTGATCTGATCATGGACTCAGTTCCACTTCCCTGCCCGCTCCTCATAAACCTTTATGTCCCTATCGTTCAAAAATCTGTCTATCTCCGCCTTAAATATATTCAATAACCCAGCTTCCACAGCTCTCTGGGGCAGAGAATTTCACAGATTTACAACCCTCTGAGAGAAGAAATTCCTCCTCATCTCAGTTTTAAATGGGCGGCCCCTTATTCTAAGACTATGTCCCCTAGTTTTAGTTTCCCCTGTGAGTGGAAATATCCTCTCTGCATCCACCTTGTCGAGCCCCCTCATTATCTTATATGTTTCAATAAGATCACCTCTCATTCTTCTGAACTCCAATGAGTATAGGCCCAACCTACTCAGCCTATCCTCATAAGTCAACCCCCTCTTCTCCGGAATCAACCGAGTGAACCTTCACTGAACAGCATCCAATGCAAGTATATTCTTCCTTAAATATGGAGACCAAAACTATACGCAATACTCCAGGTGTTGCCTCAACAATACCCTGTACAGTTGTAGCAGGACTTCTCTGCTCTTATACTCTATCCCCCTTGCAATAAAGGCCAACATTCCATTTGCCTTCCTGATTACTTGCTGTCCCTACATACTAACTTTTTGTGTTCATGCACAAGGACACCCAGGTCCCTCTGTACTGCAGCACTTAACAATTTTTCTGCATTTAAATTATAATTTGCTTTTCTATTATTTCTGCCAAATTGGATAACCTCACATTTTCCAACATTATGCTCCATCAGCCAATTTTTTGCCCACTCACTTAGCCTGTCTCTATCCCTTTTCAGAATTTTTGTGTCCTCCTCACAATTTGCTTTCCCACCCATCTTTGTATCATCAGCAAACTTGGCTACATTACACTCGGTCCCTTCATCCAAGTCATTAATATCGATTGTAAATAGTTGAGGACCCAGCACCGATCCCTGCGGCACCCCACTAGTCTTTGTTTGCCAACCGGAAAATGACCCATTTATCCCGACTCTCTGTTTTCTGTTAGTTAACCAATCCTCTATCCATGTTAAAATATTACCCAAAACCCCGTGAACTTTTATCTTATGCATCATCATTATAGGCAGTCCCTTGGAGTTGAGGAAGACTTGCTTCCTAAAGTGAATTATTTGGTGGCTGAACAGTCCAACACGAAAGCCATAGACCCTGTCACAGGTGGGACAGATATTCGTCGGGAGAAGGGGGGGGTGGCACTGATTTACCACACGCTCCTTCTGCTGCCTGCGCCTGATCTCTTTACGCACGCAGCGTTGAGATTCGAAGAGCTCAACACCCTTCCGGATGCACTTTTTCCACCTAGGGCAGTCTTCGGCCAGGTGTCAATCGTGATGTCGCACTTCACCAGGAAGGCTTTGAGGGTGTCCTTGTAACGTTTCTGCTGCCCAGCTTTGACTCATTTGCCATGGAGGAGCTCCATATAGAGCAATTGCTTAGGGAGCCTCATGTCTGGCATGCGAACTAAGTGGCCTGCCCAGCAAAGCTGATCAAGTGTGGTTAGTGCTTCAATGCTGGGGATGTTAGCCTGGGCGAGGACAATGATGTTGGTGCGTCTGTCCTCCCAGGGAATTTGCAGGATCTTGCGGAGACATCATTGGTGATATATCTCCAGCGACTTGATGTGTCTTCTGTAAGTCGTCCATGTCTCTGATCCATATAGGAGGGCGAGTATTACTACAGCCCTGTAGACCATGAGCTTGGTGGTAGGTTTGAGGGCCTGGTCTTCGAACACTCTTTTCCTCAGGTGGCCAAAGGCTGCACTGGCACACTGGAGGCAATGTTGAATCTCCACATCAGTGTCTGCCTTTGTTGACAAGAGGCTCCCGAGGTATGGGAAGTGGTCCACGTTTTCGAGGGCCGCGCCGTGAATCTTGATGACTGGGGGGGGCAGTGCTATGCGGCGAATACAGGCTGGTGGAGGACCTTTGTCTTACCGATGTTAAGCACAAGGCCCATGCTTTCATATGCCTCGGTGAATACATTGACGATATCCTGGAGTTCAGACTCAGAATGTGCGCAGACGCAGGCGTCGTCCGCGTACTGCAGTTCAATGACAGAAGTTTGGGTGATCTTGTACTTGGCCTGGAGACAGTGTAGGTTAAGCAGCTTCCCACTGGTTCTGTAGTTTAGTTCCACTCCAGTGGGGAGCTTGTTGACAGTGAGGTGGAGCATGGCAGCGAGGAAGATTGAGAAGAGGGTTGGAGCGACTATGCAGCCCTGTTTGACCCCGGTTCGGATGTGGAATGGGTCTGCAACGGATCTGCTGGTAAGGATCACGGCCTGCATGTCGTCGTGGAGCAGGCGAAGGATGTTGACAAAACGGAGGAGGATGCTCCATAAGCCCTCACGATCGACAGTGTGAAAGGACTTTGTAAGATCGAAAAAGGCCATGTGTAAGGGCTGGCGCTTCTCCCTGCATTTTTCCTGCAGCTGTTGTGCTGCAAAGATCATGTCCGTTGTTCCCCATAGGGGACGAAATCCACACTGTGACTCTGGAAGGAGCTCCTCGGCCACAGGGAGAAGACGGTTGAGGAGAACTCTAGCGACAACCCTCCCAGTGGTTGATAGCAGGGTAGTTGCCGTAGTTGGATTTGTTCCCCTTTTTAAAAATGGACACGATCACTGCATCTCTGAGATCTCCCGGCATGCTCTCCTCCCTCCAAATGAGAGAGATGAGGTCATGTATCCGTGCCAACAGCGCCTCTCCACCATATTTTAGCACCTCAGCAGGAATTCCTTCCGCACTTGTAGCCTTGTTATTCTTGAGCTGTTTTATGGCTTTGCCTACCTCGTGCAGTGTTGGTGTTTCACTGAGGTGGTGGCAGATTGCATGCTGCGGGATGGAGTTCAGAATACTCGAGTCAAAGGCAGAGTCTCGACTGAGGAGATCTTCAAAGTGCTCTTTCTAGTGGCCTCGGTGTCCTTGATGAGTGTTTCCCCGTTCTTTGCCAGGAGTGGGGTGGGGCCTTGGGAGTTTGGACCATAGGTGGCCTTGACTGCAGTGAAGAATCCTCATATGTCTTGGCTGTCGGCTAGTTGTTGTATCACCTGCACTCTCTCCATCACCAATTGTTCTTTAGGTCCCGGGTTTTTTGTTGGACCTCAGCCTTGAGCCGTCTGTAACGTTGCTTTGTAGTTCCTGAGTTTGGTTGTTGCTTGAGGCTCAAGAATGCTCTGCGCTTACGATCTATTAGTTCTTGGATCTCCTGATCATTTTCATCAAACCAGTCCTGGTGTTTTCTGGTTGAGTAACCAAGTGTCTTTTCATAGGCACTGGTTATGGAGGCCTGGAGGGCAGACCAAGCGCTGTGGGCATTGAGCATCTCAGGGTGATCAAGGCACGCCAGATTGGCTGTGAGGCGCTGGCTGTATAGTGCTCTCTTAGCTGGGTCTTTATGTGCCCCGGCATTAATTTTTTTGCGGCACTGCTTTTGCTGTCCTCTCTGCTTTGGGGCTATGTTGATGTCGATGATGGATCGAATTAGGCGGTGGTCCGTCCAGCAATTGTCAGCTCCCGTCTTGGCGTGGGTGATGCGCACATCCTTGCGATCCTTGGCTCGGATGATGACATAGTCGAGCAGGTGCCAGTGTTTGGAGCGAGTGTGTTGCCACAATGCCTTGTATTTGTCCCTCTGGCGGAACAGGGTGTTGGTGATGAGGAGTTCGTGTTCTAGGCATTTTGTCAGGAGCAGGGTGCCGTTGGAGTTGGATTTCCCTACCCATCTCTGCCAATCACGCCTCCCCAGAGGGCTGTGTCTTTGCCGACCCTGGCATTAAAGTCTTCTAGGAGGATCAATTTGTCGTCCTTGGGGACGCGGGACAGGGATGTCTCGAGGTTGTAATAAAGACCCTCTTTAGACTCATCCGTTGCATCGAGTGTTGGGGCATACGCACTAATGACTGTGGCACATTGGTTCCGGGACAGGGTAAGGCGAAGGGTCATCAGACATTCGTTAATCCCGCAGGGGGAGTCTTTGAGGCAGTCGACCAGTTCATTTTTGACGGCAAAGCCGACTCCATGATGGCGGCGTTCTTCCTCTGGTTTTCCTTTTCAGAAAAAGGTATAACCTCCACCATGTTCCTTGAGCTGGCCTTCCCCTGCCGACCGAATCTCGCTTAGGGCGGTGATGTTGATGTCAAAGCGCCTAAGTTCCCGGGCAACTATGGCAGTGTGGTGTTCCGGCCTGTCGCTGTTGGAGTTGTCCATGAGAGTCCTGATGTTCCATATCCCAAACTTCATATTAAATGAGTGGAAGACGCCGATGCATGAGTTCTTTTAACATGAGGTGGTCGTTGCACACCGACTACCACACGGGCTTAGCTGATCAAGGTCTTGGTCCAGTTGCAAGGGGGTCCAAGATGACTGGAGACCAGGCACTGTTGTATGAGCCTAGTTACCTACGGTGAGATGTTGGCTGCAAGCTCGACGCTGAGTGGTGCCCTTGATGGTAGGTGCTCAGCTGCTTGGTTGGGGACAGGCATTGAGAGGGTCAGCGGTCCCCTGCAGTTCAGTGTGGAAGGTCAGGGTGGTCACAGCCATGGTACACACCACGTGCTGTGGGAGAAGAGGCTAGGTCATCAGCGGGGAAGGGGAAGAAAGCACGATCACCATTGAGCAGGTGAGGTCCAGCCATCGTTGAAGGAGGAGGAGAGGCCAGCTGCCATCGCTGAAGAGGAGGAGGCCCGGTCACCGCCGAGGAGGAGAGGCCCAGTCGTCGTCATTGGAAGAGGGCCGATCGCCGCTAGAGGAGGCCCGAATACCACTGGAGGGGGTCCTATTGCCGCTGGAGGGGATCCGATCGCAGCTGGAGGGTGTCTGATTGCCGCTGGAGGAGGCCCAACCGCTGCTGGAGGGTGTCCGATCGCCGTTCGAGGGGCCCGATTGCTGTTGGAGGGGGTCCGATCGCCGTTGGAGGGGCCCTGTCACCGTTGGAGGGGCCCGATCCCCATTGGAGGCTCACCTTGTTCACCATGCATTGTCGAGGATCGGGGATCGGGTGGGGCAGCTGAGTAGACGTTGAAGGAGGTGATCGCCAGAGAAGGTCACTGAAGGAGGGAAGGTCCAGGTCGCTGCTGCAGCAGGAGGCTCCGTCGTCGCTGGTGGTCCGGTCATCGTTGCCATCGTCGAAGAGTGGTGTGGAGTTTAGGAGGGAAGATTCGCGCCTGAGGTAGACCCGAATTTATGGATTATAGGAATAAGGATTTAAGGTAAAATTTAAGAAAATGTACCCCCTATTAGGGTCTATTAAGGTTAGGGAAAGTTTAGACAGTGGGAGGGAGGGAGGTTGAGAGTGAAAAGTTGTCGGATAACTCAAGATTCTAAGGTTAAGTTTGTTTTCTCAGGTTACCTCCTCAGGGAGCTGCCATCCCGGCGGCCATCTTGAGTACCCCAGTAACCTCTTATGCAGTAACCTCTTATGTGGCACCTTATCGAATGCCTTCTGGAAATCCAAATACACCACATCAACTGCTTCCCCCTTATCCACCCTGCTCGTTACAGCCTCAAAGAACTCCAGCAAATTTGTCAAACATGATTTCCCTTTCATAAAACCATGGCTGACTCTGCTTGATTGAATCATGCTTTTCCAAATGTCCCACTACTGCTTCCTTAATAATGGACTCCAGCATTTTCCCAATGACAGATGTTAGGCTAACTGGTCTATAGTTTCCTGCTTTTTGTCTGCCTCCTTTTTAAAATAGGGGCATTATATTTGCAGTTTTCCAATCTGCTGGGACCGCCCCAGAATCCAGGGAATTTTGGTAGAATACTACCAATGCATCCACTATCTATCTCTGCAGCCACTTCTCTTAAGACCCTAGGATGTAAGCCATCAGGTACAGGGGACAATGCTAGTTATTTGCTCGGATTCTTTTTAAGCAGTTATATTGGAAATAAATTTGTAAATCAATGTCGGTGTGCTTTTTATGAAGACATGATTTTCCTTTCTTGTCATTTCTCATTGGGCCATGGTTAGTAACTTTGATTTCACTAGGTTGACAGCAACATTGATGCATTTAAGGGGAATCTGGATAAGTATATGAGGGAGAATGGAATAGAAAGATGTGTTGGTAGGGTTAGACGATGGGAGGAGGCTCATGTAGAGCATAAACACCAGCATAGATCTGTTGGGCTGAAAGTGCTGTAAATGCTATGTCATTCTATGTAAAAGGTTGTGTGTGGTGTATTTGATCACCGTACTTTTCGCTGAGGATTGTAATCTTTCTTCACAATCTTATCATTACATTTGTAAATGATAGTGTGAGATAATTATTGATGTAACAAAGTTATTGCAGGTGCTTCATCTGTGGTGGAGTGAAGTGCAACCCAGTAGTTATCCAGGAATGCCCAAAGTTTTTGCTCTCAAATATGTCACCTAACTGAGCAGTCTACGCATATTTTTTGATGCTTCTCCTAAATCTTTTCAGCCTCAGTGTTTGTGGCTGGCTAGTCAAAGGTGGGAAAATCCAGGATGTTCTGCAAACTGCTGGAATTCTGAATCCTGGATTAATTATATCTTGTTTGACTTTAAGATCTTTGAAATTCTGTGCAGTGAAAAATCTTCTTTTGCAGTTGTGATGTCACCTACTTGGTTATTTCAGCTGCTCGAAATTGGGAGAAATCATCGACCTCTACGAAGAGGTAATCTGACAGAAAAGATCCTGAAAAGACAACACTAACTCCCTTCTATGGGTAATCAACTAGATCTTACATGGAAATTGGTGCTGCAATGTTTCAATGTGAGTTGCCAGACATATGTCAACATCTTTTAATAGCTCCTTTTACCCTATTGTCTAGTGGATTTGAGACTGACATAGAAGACGGGATAGATTTTAATTTTTACCACCTGGATGTAAAGCATTGCTTGGGTGGAGTGCAGAGAGACAAACCAAGCCTGAAGGATTGCATGTTCACTGCAGAGTCCGCCTGATTTTCTTGCATTTAAATTAGTGGAAGGAAAATTGGGCCTGCTACGTTACAATCTTCCTCGGTCGATATTCTCACTGCGCTCTGCACAGGTGATGCTTTATGGCCAGGCGGTAAGCATAATAATATACCCCAATATGTCTTTTTGGAAAAGGTTGACTTCTATGCTCATCAGATTGACATCTATCTCCATTGGCCTCCATCTTTGTATGACTAGATAGTGGTTGCTTGATCTGAAGTAGGACTTGATCATTCTTGTCTACTCATTGAAATGCCATCTTCAGGTATGTAATGGCTCTGCAAATGAAGAACCCTAAAACAGGACTTGAGAATTCTATTAGTCTGCTCAATAACACTTCTTGCCGTTGCATGGACCTCATAATATCTGTTTGTCTGCCTCTGTGGAAGCATTACTGGAGTTGTTGTGCATGCAATAAATGTTAGACTGAGTACTGTTTAACTCCAAGAGGTATGACCTTGGCTCTGCTTTATTAGCTCTAAAGTGACTAATATACAAAATGGCTGGCCTTTTATACTTGGGCTGCACACATGTGCGTGCAGCCTAATGGCCTCCAACAGTGACGCCATCCAGTGGCTAGTGATCCCAAAAGTGCAAAGATGACAATACCTCTCTCTGAGATATTAACACAGTCTTTTACGCTCCTGGGTTGACCGTCTCAGTTCAACTCCAGCCTTGGGTGAGTGTTCAGAGTCTGTTGTGACTGGTGGCTGGGTGGCTGACCTGGTGGGAGTGGCAATGGCCATGTCAGGGATTGAAAGTCCATTTTCATTGAACATGTCAGTGATTGAAAGTCCTGATTCACTGATGACCACTGAGTCCTCTGATGACTGGGGGTAGGTTGGTTGGTCGTTGATTGTCTCTTCCTCCGAATGTTCTGATTCGTCTGTGTACTGCAGCTTTATCTGTTCCACATGTTTCCTGCATGTTGCCCATTTTTGAGCTTGACAATAAATTCTCTGTTACCCTCCTTGGTCATGGCAGTACCAGCAATCCACTTGGGACACTGACTATAATTCAGAACATATACAGGATCATTTACAGAAATATCACGTGACACAGCTGCGCGATCATGATACCCTTGCTGACTTTGTCTTCTATACTCAACATGATTATTCAAGTCAGGGTCTACAAGAGATAGCAGGGTCTTAAGGCCTCCCTTCATCATTAGTTCAGCAGGCGAGACCACGGTAAGCGTGTGTGGTCTTGTCCTGTAACTAAGCAGTAATCATGACAGGCGGGTCTGCAGTGAAACTTGGGTTACTCACTTCATACTCTGCTTTATGATTTGGACAGCACGTTCTGTTTTCCCATTGGATCGGGTTTGAATGGTGCTGACCTTACTTGTTTGATACCATTGAGTTTCATGAACTCTTGAAACTCCTGACTGGTGAAGCACGATCCGTTGTCGCTAACAATGAAGTCAGGCAGACCATATGTCGCGAACATGACACTGAAATTCTCATTGGTAGCTGTGGATGTGGTGGATGACATGATTATACACTCTATCCACTTCGAATATGCATCCACCACAACTAAAAACATCTTCTCCAGAAAGGGACCTGCAAAGTCTATGTAGATCCTGGACCATGGTTTGGACAGCCACGACCACAGACTCAGCAGCGATTCCGCTGGTGCTTTGCTGAGCTGCATGCAAGTGTTGCACTGATGCACACATGATTCCAGCTCAGAGTCAATTCCCTGCCACCATACATGAGACCTGGCAATGGCTTTCATCATTACAATGCCGGGACGTATGCTATGTAGTTTACATACAAATTTCTCTCTCCCTTTCTTGGGCATAACAACACGATTGTCCCACAGTATACAATCCGACTGAATAGACAGTTCGCCTTTGCGACGAATGTAAGGTTTGGTCTCCTCGCACATTTGCTTGGGTATGGCAGACCAATCACCTTTGAGGATGCAACTCTTCACCACTGATAAAATCATGTCCTGGCTGGTCCAGGTCTTAATTTGTTGAGCCATGACAGGGGTTCCTTCACTCTCAAACGCATCCATAACTAACAATAGGTCCGCCGGTTGTGGCGTTTCCACCCCCAGTGTGGGCAATGGCAGACGGCTCAAAACATCGGCACAATTCTCGATGCCAGGTCTATGGCGAATGACATAATCATAAGCAGATAATGTCAGCACCCACCTCTGGATGCGGGATGAAGCATTGGTATTGATACCTTTGTTTTCAGAGAACAGTGAAATGAGTGGCTTGAGATCTGTCTCCAGTTCAAACCAAAGACCAAACAGGTACTGATGCATCTTTTTAACCCCATACACACAGGCTAGTGCTTCTTTCTCTACCATGCTGTAGGCTCTTTCCACTTTAGACAAACTTTTTGAAGTATACGCGACTGGTTGAAGTTTACCCGACTCATTAGCTTGTTGGAGTACGCAACAAATTCCATATGACGAAGCATCACAGGCCAATACTAAACATTTACATGGGTTATAATTTACCAGCAGCTTGTTAGAGCAAAGAAGATTAGTGGCTTTCTCACAAACTCTGCCTTGAGATGCACCCCTCACCTAGTTGTCGCTTTTTCTTAGCAGCATGTGCAGTGGTTCTAATAAGGTGCTCAATTTAGGTAGGAAGTCATCGAAGTAGTTGAGTAGACCCAGGAACGAACACAGCTCCGTCACATTCTACGGGTGCATTCTTGATGGCCTTGGTTTTTGCGTCCGTGGGTCTGATGCCGTCAGCAGCAAATTTCCTCCCCAGGAATTAGACCTCTGGTGCCATGAAGATGCACTTCGAGCATTTCAGTCTGAGTCCCACTTTGTTCAGACGATCTAGAACCTCTTCCAGGTTGTTCAGATGTTCCTCGAAGTCATGACCTGTGATCAGGATGTCATTTTGGAACACGACAGTTCTGGGAATGGATTTCAGTAGACTCTCCATGTTCCTCTGAAATATTACTGCAGCCGAGCGAATTCCAAAAGGGCACCTGTGATAAATAAACAGTCCTTTATGCGTGTTAATGCACGTAAGTCTCTTCAACGTCTCATGTAGGCCGACGTCAAGCCAGTTTGGTGAACGACTTCCCCCCGGCTAGCATTGCAAACAAGTCATCAGCCTTCAGTAACAGGTACTGATCCTGTTTCGAAACCCTGTTGATCGTAGCCTTGTAGTCTCCACAGATTCTGATTGTTCCATCACTTTTCAGCACTGGAACAATGGGGCTGGCCCATTCATTAAATTCAAGTGATATGATCCCTTCACGCTGAAGTCTGTCCAGTTCAATTTCGACCTTCTCCCTCATCATATACGGAACTGCCCGAGTTTTATGATGGACGGGTCTTGCATCCGAGTCCATGTGGATCTGCACCTTGGCTCCCGTGAAGTTGCCGATGCCTGGTTCGAACAGCGAGGGGAACTTGCTCAGTACTTGGGCACATGTATCTTTCTCTGACGACAATGCCTTGATGTCATTCTAATCGCATCTGATTTTTTCAAGCCAGTTCCTGCCGAACAGCGTGGGCCATTACCTGGGACAATCCATAATGGTAACTCGTGAACTGCACTGTCATACGACATTTTAATTGTGGCACTGCCAATCACCGTTATGAGTTCTTTGGTGTACGTGCGCAACTTGGTATTGACTGGACTCAGCCTAGGCCTCACAACCTTAGTATCCTACAGCTTATCAAATGCCCTCTGGCACATTATCGATTGACTCACCCCCGTGTCCAATTCCATCAATACCGGCACCCCATTAAATTTCACGTTGATCATTATCGGTTTGCTCTTAGTTAGGAATGAGTATAGTTCATACACTTCCTCCTCTGGTATCCCGGATTGTGTATCCGGATCGACGCTAGTCTGACCATCATCCTCCATGTGGTGTGTCACAGCACGCTTGCTCATCTGCCGACACTTGCACTGGAGATGCCCCACTCTCAGGCAGCCTTTGCAACTATATTGCTTAAATCGGCACTGCTGGTGCCGGTGATTTCCCCCACGTTGCCAACACGGAGAAATCGGATGCTTTCCTGCTGGCAGCCTTTGGGTAGCCACAGGTTTTGCATACACAGTCGGGTAGGCCCTGCCATGTACTGCTCTGCCAAACGCCGAATCAATCATATTTACAGTACTTGCCAAGTTTCAATTTTTCACTGATATCTGCTTTAGACTTCTATCCGTCGTCATGCATGACTGAGCGATTGTGATGGCCCTGTTCAAGTCCAACATCTCCACCGCCAGTAGTTTACGCAGGATCACCTCGTGGTTGATGCCGATTACAAAGAAGTCCCACAGCATGTCTGGCAACACAGCCCCGAACTTAAATGGTCCCGCTAGATGTCTCAGGTCGGAAACCGATTCGGCCGCATTCTGGCCCTCTAAGCGAACGTGCGTGTAAAATCTGTATCTCAAGATGATAATGCTTTTGTCTGGCTTAAGTTGGTCCTGTACCAGTCTTCAGACGTCTTCTCTGTTGGACTCACAGGCAGGTGTAGATTCTTTATCAGACCATAAATTTTTGGACCGCAAACCGTGAGGAACACCGCCCAGTGCCGATCTGCATCGCCAACCTCCTCCATTTTGTTGGCCACGAAGAACTGCCTCAAATGGCTCACAAAGACTGCCCAATCTTCTCCTTCCACAAATCGCTCCAACAATCCAATAGTGCTCATTTTTGCATGCAAAGGTTCTTGTTGTCTCGTCGCCAAATGTTGTGTATGCAATAACTGTTTGACTGAGTACTGTTTAACTCCAAGAGGTAGGACCTTGGCTCTGCTTTATTAAGGCTGAAAAGTGACTAATATACAAAATGATTGGCCTTTTATACTTGGGCTGCAAACACGTGCGTGCACCCTAATGGCCTCCAACAGTGATGCCATCTAGTGGCTAATGATCCCAAAAGTACATACATGACAGGCGTCATTAACCACAACTGCAGCCGATAGCCCTGATCAAGCAACCATCTTGATATATGGCTCTGAGTCATGAGGGTTAGTATGGTAGATTGATCTTTCCAGATAGAGAAGTGGAGGCAAAAACCCTGCATTCATATTAACATAACAGTTTCGGGTAGGTGAAGACCATCAGACCATCTCTTCTTCTTCTTAGGCAGTTCCTCGGAGTCGAGGATGACTTGCTTCCACACAAAAAATGAGTTCTCAGGTGACTGAAGAATCCAGTGTGGGACCTACAGTCTCTGTCACAGGTGGGGCAGACGGTGGTTGAATAAATGGGCGGGTGTGGTGCCTGGGTTGCCACGCGCTCCTTCCGCTGTCAATGCTTGGCTTCAGCTTGCTCTCGGCGAAGAGACTCAAGGTGATCAGCGCCTTCCCAGATGCTTTTCCTCCACTTTGAGCAGTCTTGGGCCAGGGATTCCCGGATGTCGGTGGGATTGTTGCGCTTTTTCAAGGAGGCTTTGAGAGTGTCCTTGAAGCGTTTCCTCTGTCCACTTGGGGCTCGCTTGCCGTGTCGAAGCTCCGAGTAGAGCGCTTATTTTGGGGGTCTCGTGTCAGGAATGTGGATGATGTGGTCCATCCAACAGAGCTGATTGAGCGTGGTCAATGCTTCGATGCTGGAGATGTTGGCCTGAGCGAGAACACAAATGTTGGTGCGACTATCCTGCCAATGGATTTGCAGGGTCTTGCGGAGGCAGCGTTGGTGGTACTTCTCCTGTGTTTTGAGGTGCCTGCTGTACATAGTCTATGTCTCTGAGCCATATAGGAGGGCGGATATCACTACTGCTCTTTAGACCATGAGCTTGGTGCCGGGTTTGAGGTCCACCTAATACTCCCATTTAAGAAACAATTGGATCCTATAATGGGAGATGCTAGGATCTCTCTGGATGGATGAATGAAAATGAACAGAATGAATTTCCTCATCCTTGACTATTTTTTGACCTTGTTTCAAGGAGGACAACAGAAAATTCCAAATGTTCCTTTAGTGTCGAAATGAATACACTAAAATCAGTAACTCTTTTTTGCTGATAACTCCTGATTATGTCAGTGGCACTCACTGGAAAGAAAGTAAAATTGATAATTGAATGAAATGGACACAATAAAATGATGTTAATGTTAATTACAGTTCTTTATAAATATTTTATTTTAACTTAGGCCTATTCTTTAAATGGAAAGGCTCTGAAACATTTTCACATTCGTTGGATAGAGATTATTTTTTCATAGAATTGGGCCCATTAATACAGCCACAAATGAATTCTATCTGTTGTGCCCTCTGCAATCAGACTGTGACAAGCAGTTGCAGAGTGACATTACTGCAGCAAGAAATTGAAGTGACATTTAGTTGCTTTTTGATAAGTGATTAAATCATCAATAAGACATACCCATTCAGGAGAGGTCCTGGAATTAATGTAATATTAGAATGGCCTGGTGTTGCAGATATAAACTGGGCATGTTAAAATCTATATATCCCCTCATCTAAATGCGTGTCAATTATTTTGAAGCAGATATGAGAAGGATCATTAAAATCCTTGACAATATATGTAATCATCACATTAAAAGTTGTTTTCTTTTTCACTGAACTTACCATATACAGACTTCCAAATGTTGATTTTATATGTGCATGTTTTGAAGAAGCACTGATTATTGTGAAGAGTTTTGGTTAAGAATATGGATACTTTGGGGTTCATGATCATGGGAACAAAAGAAAATTACAGAACCTTCGCTCTGGAGATTAAGGGCTGGAAATTGCCTGCTGCCCCGTTTGGGGAGGATAATTTAAATTAAATGATGAATTACTGTCTGGGCAGATGGGGCGGAGATTGGAGAGAACTTCAGCCCTTTTGTGTACAAAAATGAACAGGATGGTGTTGGGGGCAGCAGAGGGGCGGAAAAGAGTCAGGAGCGGGGTGGAAGGCGGGATGTGTCATTTAGCGCCACGCTGAGAATATCAGCGCGGCGCTGATGATGTCAACATGACGTGGACATGCCGCATTGCGCTGAAGCATTGGAACATCCCTCCCCTTCACTTAAAGGGGAGAGGTGCTGTGAGGCCTAGTGAGGCCTCCGAGATGCCACCAGGGAGGGGTTCAGCCAGGCCAGCGGCTGCCATTGTCGGCTGACTGCAGAGTTGGCTGACAATTAAAAGAAAATGGAGACCGTGGCGGTTTGCCCTCCCCTTTAAGGGCAGCTGCACCGCCCAGCCAATGGGAGCTACCCGCCGTGCAAAGCTGTCAGTGGCACTGACAGGCGGCGGCCACGGGGCAATTTCCGCAGCGGAGCGGTAAGGGATTGGTGCGCGGCCGGCAAAGGGTCGGAGTGCCAGGTGGGGTGGAAAGTCGGGGTGCGGCAGAAACTCATTTCCGTCACGCCCGGCCTGGGGGCAATTGCCACTGGGCGGTGCGGCCGCCCTCTTTGAGGTGGTAACGGGCCTTTAAAAAAGGGGCAATTTGGCCCCTGTATAAATTTGGTGAAGTCTGTTGATAAGGAGTACACATGAAGTTTTGGGGATATCTATTTTTGTTTAGGTGAACAGATTTTCCAGTTTCACGGATTTTGATGGTTTTCCTCATGACAAAGCAGACAAATTCACAAGTCTGTTGAAGCAAGTGAATCCTGTTTGGAGATTATGCAATATTCTACATTTAATAATTTCAACTGTTTTGGCTTTAAATGAAAGAACTAATTCATCTAACTGTCGGTGTCCCCACAACTAATGAAGCAAATTATTAATGTCATTAGATTTCAAGGCGGTGAGGGTAAATTTACATGTGTGGTTGACACTGCACATAGTTAAGATGACAGTGCTATTGCTTTAACTGCAGAAACTTCCTTCAAGTGAGAATTTTTGTATTCTCCATATATTTGGAATTTCGCTGAGCGATATGGTTCTATCTGTAAAATTGATTTTCGAATGTTCTGGTAAATTAAGTTTCAGTATGATATTTTAAAAAACACTAGGGAAGCGTTTATTCATTAGTTCTGTGAATAATCCTCACAGTTCCTGAAGGAACTCATTCAAATCACTATGTTTTTTTAATGATTTAAAATTGAGCCAAATAACTTATTCCAAAATATATTAATTCACAGTTGCATATGTTTAAAAAAAGTGCTCACAAAAATTCTGCAACTTGCTTGCCTAAGTATGCACAATCATAATGGGATACAGTTCCACAGGTGGTTGCAGCCTTCTGGTTCCTCACACAAGTGACTGTGCGTCACATGTGAGTACTTAACACTGGAAGGCATTGTTGGCCAATCCAAATCTGTGTAGGAGCCACTAGAGAGCAATAAGGAACAGGAACTATGGCTCAATTTTGCCTCCATATTGAGAGGCATTGGGACCAATTATCGCATCACAATTGCTGTTTAAACTAAGAACAACTAACTGAGCATCGAGGGGGTATATGCAGAAATCCATTCTAGGCAGTGTAGTTACCAACTAAGCCACCAGAGGAGATCAATTTCCAAATGTATCCTGCTGTATGCAATTTGGCTACCATATTTATTTATACAACAACAGTGACTACACCTCAAAAGTAATTTATTGGGCGGAGGAATGGGTTAGACACAGTCCTCTCAGAAACAAAAACTGAAGAAGCTGAACATATTCAGCAGCTCAGGCAGCATATGTGGAAAAATGGTAATCAGTCAATATTTTAGCCCTTAAGACGGTTCCTCAGGACTAAGAAATATTATAGATGAACAGCATTTAAAAAGTAACACAAGGGAAATGCGGAAGAAGAATAAACACAAAGGAAAAAGAATACGAAGTGCTTCGGTGGAGAATAGGAGATTATTAAATGGCAGAAGTGATGTAAGTAGGAAACGAAAGGGCTCACTCATTATGCCTCCTCTTATCTCCTGGACATTGAGGCGTAAAAATCATTTAAAAAATTGAGTGTCTAAAAAAAAATTGTTTGAACACTTTCATTTATTAATTATAACAATATTGGAGATTGAGAAATAAAGCTTGTTTGACTGGGTGGAATGTTGGCAGGCAGTCAGCTGCTGTAGTATCAACTGTGGCTCAGTGGGTAGCATTCTCACCTCTGAGTCAGAAAGTTGTGGGTTCAACTCCCATTCCAGTAGATCTGACACAACATCTAGGCTGACACTCCAGTACAAGTATTGAGAGAGTGCTGCACTGTCGGCGGTGCTGTCTTTTGGATGAGCAATTAAACCGTGACCCTGACTGCCCTCTCAGGTGGACGTAAAAGATCCTCGGCACTATTTCGAAGAAGAGTAGTGGAGTTATCCCCAGTGTCCTAGTCAAAATCTATCCCTCAATCAACATAACAAAACCAGATTATGCGGTCATATCACAGTGTTGTTTGTGGAAGCCTGCTGCGTGCAAATTGGCTGCAGCATTTCTTACGTTACAACAATAACTGCACTTAAAAAAGTACATCTTTGGCTGGAGAGCGCTTTGAGAAGTCCTGAAATCATGAAAGGCACGACAGATTGAACCTCCCTTATCCGGGACTCTTTTATCCGGCAATCTTCTGGAATTTTTTGAGGGTGTTTCCAGTAGAGTGGACAAGGGAGAACCAGTTGATGTGGTGTATTTGGACTTTCAGAAGGCTTTCGACAAGGTCCCACACAAGAGATTAATGTGCAAAGTTAAAGCACATGGGATTGGGGGTAGTGTATTGACGTGGATTGAGAACTGGTTGGCAGACAGGAAGCAAAGAGTAGGAGTAAATGGGTCCTTTTCAGAATGACAGGCAGTGACTAGTGGGGTACCGCAAGGTTCGGTGCTGGGACCCCAGCTGTTTACATTGTACATTCATGATTTAAACGAGGGGATTAAATGTAGTATCTCCAAATTTGCGGATGACACTAAGTTGGGTGGCAGTGTGAGCTGCGAGGAGGATGCTATGAGGCTGCAGAGTGACTTGGATAGGTTAGGTGAGTGGGCAAATGCATGGCAGATGAAGTATAATGTGGATAAATGTGAGGTTATCCACTTTGGTGGTAAAAACAGAGAGACAGGCTATTATCTGAATGGTGGCAGATTAGGAAAAGGGGAGGTGCAACGAGACCTGGGTGTCATGGTACATCAGTCATTGAAGGTTGGCATGCAGCTACAGCAGGCGGTTAAGAAAGCAAATGGCATGTTGACCTTCATAGCGAGGGGATTTGAGTACAGGGGCAGGGAGGTGTACTACAGTTGTACAGGGCCTTGGTGAGGCAACACGTGGAGTATTGTGTACAGTTTTGGTCTCCTAACTTGAGGAAGGACATTCTTGCTATCGAGGGAGTGCAGCGAAGGTTCACCAGACTGATTCCCGGGATGGCGGGACTGACATATCAAGAAAGAGTGGATCAACTGGGCTTGTATTCACTGGAGTTCAGACGAATGAGAGGGGATCTCAAAGAAACATTTAAAATTCTGATGGGTTTAGACAGGTTAGATGCAGGAAGAATGTTCCCAATGTTGGGGAAGTCCAGAACCAGGGGTCACAGTCTAAGGATAAGGTGTAAGCCATTTAGGACCGAGATGAGGAGAAAGTTCTTCACCCAGAGAGTGGTGAAGCTGTGGAATTCTCGACCACAGAAAGTTGTTGAGGCCAATTCACTAAATATATTCAAAAAGGAGTTAGATGAAGTCCTTACTACTAGGGGGATCAAGGGGCAAGAAAGCAGGAATGGGGTACTGAAGTTGCATGTTCAGCCATGAACTCATTGAATGACGGTGCAGGCTCGAAGGGCCGAATGGCCTACTCCTGCACCTATTTTCTATGTTTCTATGTTTCTACCTCCCTGGTCCGGCATCATTCCCGGCAGGGGTCGCGACCTGCACTGTGTGCTGGGGTTGGCTGCTCCTCTTCTCCCCGCTGCCTCCGGTGTCCCCTCCTCAGTCAGGTTGGAGCGTTGTCAGCAGGACCCGGTAAGTTTTTAATGTAATGGTTCATTTTGGGCAGAGACACCAACTCTCGGAGCAGCCGGGTCAATGTGTACCTGTGGGGAACATTAGTGAAGTGTTGCCGTGGGCTGCAGGTCAGCCCAGAAAGATCGGCAGTGTTTGCAGTAGAATATAAATCCTTCCAACTGATGTAAAGTCCAATGTCTGATCTTGAGGGTTTGTTTTAGATGAGTGATCTTCATTGTTTTAAGCATTAGTTCAGAGAGCCTGCAATAATTCAACCGACTTTATCCGACAAAATGTGCCTAATCGTCAATATCAGTTTTTAAACAACTCAACAAAATAATCGACCATATATGCTTCACACATAAAAAGAGAGTGAGAAAGAGAGAGAAATGGATGGATGGATTCTAGTTGGATTAAAACATAACAAAACTACAGGTAGGTAAGACATGTCTGTTTTATTTCACGAACTCCTTCAGCTCGGTGGTAATGAAACAAAATTTGTGGACAATCTGTAGGGAATACAGACCAGGGTGTTAACTAGCTGTAGGCTCGTTTATTTCATTTGTTTTCATTCGAATATACTACACAGATAGGAGAGCAGGCGGGCGGGGATGTGTCCGATCTGTGTGTTGAAGTGCATTGCTTTAATCGTCAGTGCCAATTGTGTTTCATTACCCCCGAGCAGAGTGAATTCATGAAATAAAACAAACATGTGCACGGCTGCACCAAGGCTCTCTTATGACTCCCTCCATATGCTTATGGAGGAAGTCACAGAATGCAGACAGGTTTGCTTCAATTTCCAATGGGCGAAAGAGACCTCCCAGGAGATCAATGAGACCTGGCTGCACATTGCACAGGACAACACAAGCAGGGATGTTGTCAGGAGTTCCTGGCTGCAGTGGTGCAGTGAAATGTTATTGCAAAAACACACTCAACCTCATCCTGCTGTGCCACTCATCGCATCCCCATCACTCTGCCTTCCCTACCCTACTCCTACACACCCTTACTCAAACCAACTTACTTTGCACCTCCACCCATCCCTCTCTATCGACATTATCACTTCCCCATCTTAGTAGCCACCCCTCATGTTCACCCTCATCCTAATCCAATCATACCAACTAACAACATCCAAGGTGGATACTTGTGTCTTTTAGCCAATATTCATGTAAAGTTTCTGTTAATGTGCTGTCAAACATTAACATTTTTATTTTGAATACTTTGCATTCTTGTGCACCTTTGGAAGTGACTTAGTGAGTTGCAGTGAATGGTGAGACATAAGGGTATCCCCAGCAAATGGTGGTGAGTGTGAAAGGAATGGCTTGGGCAATGTAGGGATGCTTTATGATGTTGGTATGGGGTGGTGCCAACCTGGTGCATCATGTGGCAGCCAGTGAAGTAAATTTGGCTATGGTTTTCCCTGGCCTCTTGGGCAGCAATGTGGTCAGGTGCTGATGCCCTGTGTCCTGTGCAGCATCAGTTGATTGCAGAGAAGGTTGGTGTTGCTGTTGGTGCTGCTGGTGTGCCTGGTGCTGCTGGTGTTGGGGCTGATCATGGTGGGATTCTGAGGACCAAGGTGAGATAGTTTCAAGGGCACTGATGTTAATGTAATAGATGGCAGGTGAACTTGAGATGACAAAAGAGATCTGTCAATTGTGAGAAAGGTTGTTCCAATGAGTGGACATTGGATTTAGAGATTGCTCCAAACACTTGCAACCTTCATAAAGCTCAATCTACCTTCCAAATGCAGTAAGCAACAGTTTTTGATCTTGGAAAGGGAACAACTGTGAGATGGGAGTTTTAATAGCACAATTACAACTGTCAAGTAAAGAAATGAATTCATGGTCACACAACTCCCGACGTCCTTACCTGACGTGATCCTCGAGCAGCGTAAACCCCATGGACAACCTGGTAAAATGGTAAGTTCAACTCAAAATTCTTTTTAATAGGCTCTTAACAAGGTCATAATGACTTAAATTGCCTGCTACTTGTCAGGTCAGCTCAGCGCTGGCAGACCCAACATCTGGGAAAGTCGTGTAGCGATGGCCAGAAATTTGTTTTTTTACCTGACCTGCCACCGAACGCATCTGCTGAGTTCCCCCAAAAATCTCAGCCTATGATGCTCTCTAGTACAGACCTGAAATTTGTAACAGATCCCTTATCCGGAATTTACAACTGAGTCACCATGGTATATAGCAGCAGTCACAACTTCCACTCCACTTTCAGCATTGCAATAGTGCCACGGAAACAGATCTGGTGAAATAGGAACCCTGCCTTGACTCCGCTGCCTGGTATGAACTAGGAAATAGTGAATCCCTTATTGATACTGAACATGCATTCTTTTGGAGGTTGCTTAGCTTCAGTAAATGGAAGTTTCTCCAAAATGTAATTCTTGAAAACATTTCTTGAAGAATTCTAAATTGTCAAAGGTATTTTTGTAATCTAATTGTAAAATATTTCTAGGTGTGCAGTTATTCTCAATAGGATCAGAAAACCCTAAGAGCTAGATCTTGCGCTTTTGTGCAGATCGCCCAAAAATGGGCGTTACTTGCGGCGTGGGCGGCAAAAATGGGATTTCAGATCGCCGGCTTGTTCCCTATTTTCAAAACCCCTAGTCTCCATTTTAAAAATTGGGCATTACCGCGAACAATCTGAAATGGGCGTTAGCGTTAAATTTCTCTGACCTTCTGCCGTAAAGTGTCGGCGTCTTTAGCAACGGCTTGGCAACGTTCGTTTCCCGCAATTCAGGAGGTCAGGGGTCATCATTACATGCGCAGAAGAGGAGACAGAGAGAGAGGGAGCAGAGAGGGACTGAAAGCGTGTGTGGCTGTGTTGTGTGCTTGTTTGACTGAGAGGTGTGTCACTGTAGGATGTACTGTGTGTGGGTCAGTAACCGGTGTGGAACACCGTACCCCAGTGACCATGTATTACTGGGAGTGTGTGTCACTGTAGGATGTAGTGAGTGTGGGAGGCACGAGGGAGATTCACCAGCAGCAAAAAGCCTACTAAGCACCAAGAACGTAGTTGGCACCGAGTTTTTGTCCAACAAATAGTAGATAACATGGAAGGGATGGAGGGGGCCCTGGAGCTGTTAGCCAGGAACACTGGTGGCAGAGAGCTCCCAGTGGACTCGGAGCGCGACACTGCATCCCAAGGTGCCGCACCCTGATTGCCAACGACAGATGAGAGCCAGGAGGAACATCTTGCTTCTGGCTCAGAGCACGTTCCCACCCTGGGACCGTCCTCTCCCATTTCTGTCCAAACAGCGGTTCTGCCGTCATCCCCCCCCAATGAAACATCGCCTGAGGAGCTCCTCAGCCAGGCGGCTCTGAGTCAGGAGGAGAAGGGGAAGGGGTAGAGGAGAAGCAGGGTGGGGGAGCAGGGGAGGAAGGAAAGTGAGGTGCATGACCACAGGTGTTGTCTGGGCATACTTTTAGGTTGCAGCTGCTATTTTGGTGGGGCAAGGGGCGAGGGGACTACCTTATTGGTTTGCATTTGTGTTCTGTTTTGTGGGAAATGGGGACCATTGTAATGATGTAAATGTGATAAATTTGTTGTGGGTGGGGCGGGGGTGGGGTGGGGTGTTTTTTACATACATATTTATGATTTCAGACAAATGGTCGGATTAAATGTTCTTTATTTAACATAACCTTGTTGCGCTTTGGCTCAGATAGCTGCACCGTTACACACTGCTGAGTTGTTAACATGAAAGGGTATAATTACACTTAACTTGAATCAACTTAAACTTTAACTGTTACCAAGGTGATGCACACCATTGATGTATGCCTGCACACCCAGCAGTGTTGCAGCTTTGTAAATACCACCAACATTCTTTTAAGCAAAGCACTCATTTATGAGCTGCTGACATAAGAGTCTTGCAGCTATGATGCCATCACAGGCCCTTTCCTATGGTATAGAGGTGGGCGGGGGCTTGGTTTCAGCATCAGTCTGATTGTCTGACCCGAGGTCAGCGTCCACCTCCTTGTCCTCCTCTTCCTCTCTCTCCTGAGTTGGACCGTCAGTCCCTTCTGGCAATTCTTGTCACGTCCTGATAGCCAAATTGTGTAGCATGCAGCACACCACCACAAATTGAGTGACCTTCTCAGGGTGGTATTGGAGCTCGCCTCCTGATTGGTCCAGGCATCTAAAGCGCCGCTTAAGCACGCCAATGGTTTTCTCGACGATATTGCGAGTGGCTCTGTGGCTCTTGTTGTATCGCTTCTCGGCTTTGGTATGGGTGTCACGCAGGGGGGATCTTCAGCCAGGTGGCGAGGCCATATTCTTTGTCACCAAGAATCCAGCATTGACCCTGTGGCTGATTGGTAAACATGTCAGATACAGTGCTCTCACGCAGAATGTGAGCAACATGGATGCTGCCCGGAAATTTAGCATTCACTGCCATTATAATTTGCTGGTGGTCGACAATGAGTTGCACATTCATGGAGTGGAATCCCTTGCGGTTCCTGAAAACCTCTGCATCCTGAAAAGGTGCCCATATCGCAAAGTGCGAACAGTATATTGCTCCCTGCACCTTGGGGAAGTTAGCAATTTGGTAGAATCCTAAAACCCTCTCAGTCTGAGACTCCCTGGTCATAGGGAAGCTGATAAAGTCCATCCTGCATGTGTAAAGGGCTTCAGTGACCTGTCTAATGCAGTAATATGTGGCATGCTGAGATATAGCGCAAATGTCGCCAGCTGAGGCCTGAAAGGAACCCGATGCATAGAACGACAGTGTCGCGGTGACTTTGACCTCGACGGACTGTGCAGTCCTGATGATGCTGGCAGGCTGCAGATCTCGCCTGATGACCTGGCATATCTCACTGATAACCTCTTTGTGGAAGCGCAGTCTCTGAAGGCAGGTGGTGTCGCACAAGTTGAGATAAGACCGCTTCTCCCTGTAAGTGCAGGAGGTGTAACATCTGGTCCTTCTCAACAGTCTGGCACAGCTTACATTGGGCACATGATGCTGTCGAATGTACCTTCTCCCATCTCTAGTCTGCAGCATCTACGTGGTCATCAAGAGAGGCTGAGAAAGGATAGGTCCCATTCCAATAACTATGTTTTACACCGATTGGTCACAAAGACCCCACTAAGACACCTAGTAAATTCCAATGGTCCACAATATGATAAGATGTTTGTTCAGATGTTCACATCACCTCAAAATACCTCCAGAGTACATCCGAACTCCCCTGAGGTTGAAGCAAAGCAGCCTTTTAAATGAAGCGCACTGTGATTTACCATCATGGTGTCCATACCGCTGTGAGTAGTTCCAGTCAGTTCAACTTTTTCACAGCGTTTTTTTTGGCGAGTGATATTGTCGGCGAGATGTGAACGAGGTGCCGAAAGTAAGGATGGGTGATATACTGGACATTAGTTTCGACAAATGAGATCTTTACGACAAAAAACAGTGGGCGGTTGGTATTATTGAATCTCGGCATTAATTACGTGCCGAAAGTAACGCTGGGTGATATTATGGGCATTGGGTTCGTCCATTCTGATGATACCGCCCCAAAAAAGTGAGCGGGCGGTATTACTTTTTCTTGGTGTTACGTACATGCTGAAAGTAATGCTCGGCGATAAGGGACCGAGAAATGCACATCAGTTTCCATTTTGTGCCTAAATGGGAGATATATGGGCGTTACACCTCATTTCAGCGTTAAAATGGACGTTAAGTGGGTGGTATGCATGCAGAAATAATGGAAAGTCTAGCCCTTTGAGTTTAAAAATTTTTTTTATCACATGGCAGACCTGTTCTTAATGAAATCTGTCTAGGCTGGACAAATAATTACTGGAATCAATTTCTGAATTCAGAATGCAATTGTTTTTGACAGACATTTCTAATCATTATTGAGTAATGACACAGGACAGGAGTTGCTAATTTGAGTGCAATGATTCACACTTTTGTGCACAAGAGAAATAATTGCATGACACCAAAGAGACAGACAGTTCCCTTGATGAAACACAATAATTAGAAGATTCTGTAAAGTAATGCAATATCACTTTTCAAATTATCCTTTAGAATTCTTGTGTTACACTGTCAGATGCTGAACATTACTTTGTGCAAATGTAAGAATCTGTTATGCAACATTTGACTTTTTATAGATTTGATGTGGGACTTCTGTTTGTCTATAATTTTGAAACATTTTATTTTTACCAAAAGCAAAAGTTGATCTCAGTCATGGTATTGAATGATACTGGGGGAGAAATCATGATTTAAATTTAGTCATCGCTTTCTTGCCAGTAATATGGATTCAACGCTCCCCACTCCCCCTCCCCCCCTTAGAACCCAAGGGAGATAGATACAGGTTGAACCTCCCTTATCCGGAACTCCCTTATCCAGAACACCCCTTGTCCGGAACCATTCCTGGCCACCGGGTAGCGCATGCACAGAACTCCGACATGAACAAATTGAACAAATTGAAGTCCTTCCTCGCTGCCGACTCCTGCAATCGCTGGCCTGACCCCGCGATCCTCCGCCCCCCTCCCCCCGCAAAGACAATATCTTTAGGATGGTGAGTGGTCCATCTAGAGCTAGAGCAGGACATATTGAGGAAAGGATAGAAGGGAATACTGATGGGGGCAGGAAGAGACACAACAGTGGTAGCCCACACAGGAGTAAATGACAGGGAGCAAAACTATAGGAGTCTTTAAACTCACTTACACATGGATTGCCTCCTAACTGAAAATTGCAATCAGTTTAAGGAACAATGACAAATAGGTAAAGACCCTCTGGTCCATCAAGCCTGTCCCACACAATTGTGATACCTTGTGTAACTGTAAGCACTCCAAAGTGAGACATGGAGTTGTACATCTTGGGAAGCAGGAGGGGGCAAGACCAGGAGAGGGTGCAAGAGGCAGGAGCCTTAAAGGGGCATCAGGATGGGAGCGGGGAGACAAAGATGCCAAAAGGGAGCAAGATGGATGGAGACGCACCATTGTTCCAGAGAGAGAAGAAACGGGGAGCAAGGTTCAGCAGTGGAGGTGAGGTCGAAGTGAGTGGCACTGTTGTAGAAACCATGTTAGCAGAAGGGCTCTCTAAGAGAGATTCTGTATCTGATGGGGAACAGTGATGGGAGATTACAGAAGAGCTCGAGAGTGAGGAGTCAGAGGAGGATAAAGACATGGAATTGGGGGGTGGGGGCATCATGTGGAAAAGGAAAGGTTAGTGAGGGGCAAAAGGAGGGAGAAGGGGCAGTTCAGCGGCCTAAATTTAATGAAAGGAAGAGGCTAAAACTGCAGGGAAATTTCAAATAGGAGATGAAAAAGAGCCGGAGGCTGCAGGAGAAAGCAACAGCTGCCCAAAAGGTTGGGAAGGAGCATGAGAGGAGGGAAGGGCCAGAGATTAAATGATGATGGGGGTATTATCAGGCACACTTCTTTTATTAGGAGCAATGATTACATTGGTCTCGATTAATGTGAACGGACTGAGGGGGGAGAAGAAATTGCAGCAGTTGTTACAGTGTTTTAAAGGCACTGACCTGTTGTGTCTGCAAGGATCCTTTTGGGATGAGGATATCCTAAAAAGAGTTCAGCAGTTTTGGAAAGGAGAAGTGTTTGCAAGTTGCACAAATAATAAGCATAGAGGGGTTTTAGTGAGTTCGTCCATAAAAGAGAACATTGCATTGGTGGACAAGGACACTGAGGGGAGATTTTTACAGTTAAAGACACAAATGGACAGATTGAATTGTGATCTCTTTACTATCTATGCGCCAAATGATCATTGCAAGTGTCATGTATTTTTTCGGTGGTTATTCACAGAAGTGGCAGAGACGGAAAACCCTTGTATAGTGGAGGATTTTAATGTATTTTTATCTCGGATGGACATTTCAGCCCAGATGACCTTTAAGGAAGATAACTCTAGAGAGCTTATTGTAAAAATGATGGCAAATTTAAATTTGAGAGATTGATGGAGGGATCAGAACCCCATTAAAAGGGAATTCTCCTGAAGAGGTTGTGTGAGTGACGTTTTAAAACAGAGCCGAATAGATTTTGTGTTAATGCGGGAAGGGTTAAGGTTTGTGGTGATGGAGATTTATTAGAAAAAAGTATTTTTTAGTGACCACTCAGCTTTTGTTCATAAAATTAGGAACAGCAGAGTTAAGATCGGTCCAGGGGTGTGGATTTTAAACAATCAGTACCTGAAAGAAATTGCTTTGAACGAAGGGATTTTAAATATAATAAAGAATGCTCGGAAGGAACCTTTATTCTTGAAAGAAAGAAAAAAGAGTTTGGTGGGACAATTTCAAATATGAGGTGAAAGTTTTGTCGTTACGTTATTTGACAGAAAGAGCAACAGCTAACCGGCGTCAAGAAGAGAATATAAACAGAAGGTTTACAGATATCTGTAAAGCAGTTAACGGACAGGATAAGAGAGCAAAGACTAAGTGGAAGGTTTTAAAGGAAGAGTGGGAATTATTGCAAGCTGAAAAATGCAAGGGGGCCATTCTCTGCGTAAAGTTAATTCAGAGACTAGGGTCCTGAACTTAAGGAAAGGCAACTTCGATGGTATGAGGCGTGAATTGGCTAGAATAGACTGGAAATGATACTTAAAGGATTGACAGTGGATAGGCAATGGCAAACATTCAAAGATCACATGGATGAACTTCAACAATTGTACATCCCTGTCTGGAGTAAAAATAAAACGGGGAAGGTGGCTCAACCGTGGCTAACAAGGGAAATTAAGGATAGTGTTAAATCCAAGGAAGAGGCAGATAAATTGGCCAGAAAAAGCAGCAACCCTGAGGACTGGGAGAAATTTAGAATTCAGCAGAGGAGGACAAAGGGTTTAATTAGGAGGGGGAAAGTAGAGTATGAGAGGAAGCTTTCTGAGAACATAAAAACTGACTGCAGAATCTTCTATAGATATGTGAAGAGAAAAAGATTAGTGAAGACAATGGTAGGTCCCTTGCAGTCAGATTCAAGTGAATTTATAATGGGGAATAAAGAAATGGCAGACCAGTTGAACAAATACTTTGGCTCTGTCTTCACAAAGGAAGGCACAAATAACCTTCCGGATGTACTAGGGGACCGAGGGTCTAGTGAGAAGGAGGAACTGAAGAATATCCTTATTAGGCGGGAAATTGTGTTAGGGAAATTGATGGGATTGAAGGCCGATAAATCCCCGGGGCCTGATAGTTTGCATCCCAGAGTACTTAAGGAAGTGGCCATAGAAATAGTGGATGCATTGGTGATCATTTTCCAACAATCTATCGACTCTGGATCAGTTCCTATGGACTGGAGGGTAGCTAATGTAACACCACTTTTTAAAAAAGGAGGGAGAGAGAAAACGGGTAATTATAGACCAGTTAGCCTGACATCAGTTGTTAGCCTGACATCAGGGAAAATGTTGGAATCAATTATTAAAGATGAAATAGCAGCGCATTTGGAAAGCAGTGACATGATCGGTCCAAGTCAGCATGGATTTATGAAAGGGAAATCATGCTTGACAAATCTTCTGGAATTTTTTGAGGATGTAACTAGTAGAGTGGACAAGTGAGAACCAGTGGATGTGGTGTATTTGGACTTTCAAAAGGCTTTTGACAAGTTCCCACACAAGAGATTGGTGTGAAAAATCAAAGCACATGGTATTGAGGGTAATGTACTGACGTGGATAGAGAACTGGTTGGCAGACAGGAAGCAGAGAGTTGGGATAAACGGGTCCTTTCAGAATGGCAGGCAGAGACAAGTGGGGTGCCGCAGGGCTCAGTGCTGGGAACCCAGCTATTTACAATATACATTAATGATTTAGATGAAGGAATTGAGTGTAATATCTCCAAGTTTGCAGATGACACTGAGCTGGGTTGCGGTGTGAGCTGTGAGGAGGACGCTAAAAGGCTGCAGGGTGACTTGGACAGGTTAGGTGAGTGGGCAAATGCATGGCAGATGCAGTATAATGTGGATAAATGTGAAGTTATCCACTTTGGTGGCAAAAACACAAAGGCAGAATATTATCTGAATGGCGGCAGATTCAGAAAAAGGGAGGTGCAACGAGACCTGAGTGACATGGTTCATCTGTCATTGAAAGTTGGCATGCAGGTACAGCAGGCGGTGAAGAATGCAAATGGTATGTTGGCCTTCATAGCTACCAGATTTGAGTATAGGAGCAGGGAGATCTTACTGCAGCTGTACAGGGCCTTAGTGAGGCCTCACCTGGAATATTGTGTTCAGTTTTGGTCTCCTAATGTGAGGAAGGACTTTCTTGCTGTTGAGGGAGTGCAGCGAAATTTCACCAGACTGCTTCCCGGGATGGCTGGACTGACATATGAGGAGAGACTGGATCAACTGGGCCTTTATACACTGGAATTTAGAAGGTTGAGAGGGGATCTCATAGAAACATGTAAGATTCTGATGGGACTGGACAGATTAGATGCAGGAAGAATGTTCCCGATGTTGGCAAAGTCCAGAACCAGGGGGCACAGTCTAAGGATAAGGGATAGGCCGTTTAGGACTGAGATGAGGAGAAACTTCTTCACTCAGAGAGTTGTTAACTTGTGGAATTCCCTACCACAGAATTATTGATGCCAGTTCATTGGATATATTCAAGAGGAAGTTAGATATGGCCCTTACGGCTAAAGGGATCAAGGGGTATGGAGCGAATGCAGGAAAGGGTTACTGAGGGAATGATCAGCCATGATCTTATTGAATGGTGGTGCAGGTTTGAAGGGCCGAATGGCCTACTCCTGCACCTATTTTCTATGTTTCTATGTTTCTATGTTTCTATGCATTGGAGGGAGATAGATGCACTGGATGTTTTCTAGAGCAAGAGAAGTTGCGACAAAGTTTATCATTAATTGGAGAGTTGAAGGTTTGGGAAAAGCTCATTAATTAAAGTGGTGAGATTATGGAGGTGGCTAATCGCTTTTATCAAGAGTTATATACAAAAGAAGACATTTCCTAATTGACGATGGAGAATGTTAGTGCTTTTATTGAAGAGGGTTTAAAGGAGGATGAGAGAAGCATGTGTGACAATGAAGTAGGATTAGCGGAAATAAAAGTAGCAATAATTGCAATAATGGAGGTGGGGTGGGTTGGGGGAAGCCCAGGGTCCGATGGACTAAGTGCAGAATTTTATAAAGAATTTCTAGAGATTTTAAGTCCATTAGTCTTAGGAAATTTTAAGGATATTGAAACTGAAGCCTGGCCCCATCCATGAGGAGAGGTATCATAAGCTTAGCTTATAAAAATAAAGGGGATAGAAGGGATCTAAAGAATTGGAGACACATCACATTATTAACTGTAGATTATAAGATCTTGGCAAGGGTTAAGGCAAATCGTATGAAGGAGGTGATGCCGCAGATAGTTTCATCCTTTCAGTCCTATGGAATCATAGGCCGGGACATCGCTGACTCTGTGGTCTCAATTTGAGATGCGATAGAACTCATGAAAGAGAGTGGGAGGGAAGCTGATCTGCTAAAGATGGATCAAAATGAATCCTTTGATCGAGTCTCTCATGAGTTTTTATGAGTTTTGGAAGCATTTGGTTTTGGGAAAAATTTCATTGAGTGGATAAGGATTTTTTATTCAAACACATTTAGCTGTGTTAACTGTAATGGTTTTTTATCCAAGCATTTTACAATGCAGAGATCAGTGAGACAGGGATGTCACCTGTCCCCATTGTTGTACACATTGGTAGCAGAACCATTAGATTACATGATGTGAAAGGAACAAGGCGTAGTCGGGATCACGGTTCCCAGGTCCGGGTCGGTGTCGGTGATATACCAATATGCAGATGACATGACCTTAACGTTGAGAGATGGGGAGTCAGTAAGGAAAGCTATGGGAGTAGTGGAGGAGTATTATAGAGCTTCAGGAGCTAAAGTAAATTCTAGTAAATTCCAATGCCTGGTTGTGAGAAGAGTAGAGGGGAATGGTTGGAGGAAAGCCCTTTTAAGGTGGTGGAGGTTTTCGAAGTTCTGGGGTTGCATATGGGGTGCAAAAAGGATAGGGATGAAGTGGATCGACTAAATTGGGAACCGAAGGTTATGAAAATTAAAAAGATTTTGGGAAGATGGAAAAGAAGGTGGTTGAAAGTGCAAGAAAGAGCAAAAGTGGTGTCAGCTCTCCTGCTATCTAAACTATGGTACTTATTGACGGTGGAGGATATTCCTGAGCGGGTGGAAAAATCTATCCGAGAGGCATGTGTAAAGTTTTAAGGGAAGGGAAACCAGCCTTGGTTGCTAACAATACCATCATTGGACAGCAAAATTAGTGAGGGCGCAATTTCCCAGATATTGATTTGAAGAAAAAATCCTTTAGAATTAAATGGGTGAAGAGATTTCTTCAGAAATTAAATACAAGTTTTTGGAAGAGTTGTTTCCAGCATTTTTTTAAATTAAGTGGGACAGGAGGAGAGGGAATATTTTTATGTTATACAACAATATGTTTTTGAAATCGATTAAACCTCTCCCTAGGTTTTATAAGTGGGTTGTAGACACTTGGGCCCAATTTTTATTAAAGTGTGCAGTTTATGCCCAAAGGTGCTGAAGAATTTTTAGAACAGCCCTTATTTTTGAACAGGTGGATCAATTTTGAAGGAGGGGTGTTATTTAATCAAACATTTATAAAAGCTGGTATTATATATGTGAAAGATGTATTATATGAGTTAATTCCAGGTTGATTGCTGTTATGTATGTAATAACTCGATAGACTGAATACTGTAAACTAACAGAGGTACAAACCTGGCTTTGCTTTATTAGGACCCAAAATGATTACATTACATGATGGCTTGCTTTTTACCTGGGCCACACACACGTGCGTACAGCCCAATGACCTCCGACAGTGGCACCACCTGGTGGCTAGTAACCCCAAGCATGCATACATGACAATATCCCCCTTTAAGATATTAGAAACAGTCTTTTTACAAATTGAGACGGTCCGGGGCTTTCCGCTCCCGAGTTGATCATCTCAGTTCAACTCCAGCCTTGGGCGAGTGTTCTGAGTCTGTTATGGCTGGGGGCTGGGTAGCTGATCTGATGGGAGTGGCAATGACCATGTCAGAGATTGAAAGTCAAGATTCATTGATGATAGCAGAGTCCTCTGATGACTGAGGGTAGGTTGGTTGGTCACTGATTGTGTCTTCCTCAGACTGTTCCGGTTCTTCCGTGTGCCGCAGCTTTATTTGATCAACATGTTTCCTGCATGTTTGCCCATTCTTGAGCTCGACAATAAACACTCTATTACCCTCCTTGGCCATAACACTACCAGCAATACACTTGGAACCTTGACCATAATTTAGTACATACACAGGATCGTTAACAGAAATGTCACATGGCACAGCAGCGCGATCATGATACCACGGCTGACTTTGATGTCAGTATTCAACATGATCGTTCAAGTCAGGGTGGACAAGAGAGAGCTTGGTCTTGAGACCTCTCTTCATCAATAGTTCAGCAGGGGAGATCCCGGTAAGTGTATGGGGTCTTGTCCTGTAACTAAGCAATATGCATGACAAGCGAGTCTGCAGTGAACCTTGAGTTACACGTTTCATACTCTGCTTGATGGTTTGGACAGCACACTCTGCTTGACCATTAGATGCGGGTTTGAATGGTGCTGACCTCACATGTTTGATACCATTGAGTTTCATGAACTCTTGAAACTCCAGCTAGTGAAGCAAGATCCGTTGTCGCTTACAACGATGTCGGGCAGACCATGAATGGCAAACATGACATGAAGGCTCTCAATGGTAGCTGTGGATATGCTGGATGACATGATTATACACTCTATCCACTTGGAATATGCATCCACTACAACTAAAAACATCTTTCCCAGGAAGGGACCTGCAAAGTCGATAAGGATCCTGGACCATGGTTTAGATGGCCACGACCACAGACTGAGCGGCGATTCCGCTGGTGCTTTACTTAGCTGCATGATGTACTAATAATTCCAGATCAGAGTCAATTCCAAGTCACCATACATGAGCTCTGGCAGTGGCTTTCATCATGACAATACCGGGATGAGTGCTATGTATAAATTTCTCTCTGCCTTTCTTCGGCATAACAACACAATTACCCCACAGTAAACAATCTGACTGAATGGATAGTTCGTCTTTGCGAAGGTTGTAAGGTTTGGTTTCATCACCCATTTACTTGGGTATGGCAGATCAATCACAACTGATAATATCGAGTCCTGGCTGGTCCAGATCTTAACTTTTTGAGCCATGACAGGGGTTACTTCACTTTCAAAAGCATCCATAACTAACAGTAGGTCTGCGGGTTGTGGCATCTCCACCTCCAGTGTGGGCAACGGCAGACGGCTCAGTGCACCGGCACAATTCTCGGTGCCAGGTCTATGGCGAATGACATAATCATAGGCAGATAATGCCAGCGCCCACCTCTGGATGCGGGACGATGCATTGGTATTGATACCTTTGTTTTCCGAAAATAATGAAATGAATGGCTTGTGATCTGTTTCCAGTTCAAACCGAAGACCAAACAGGTACTGATTCATCTTTTTAACCCCATACACACAGGCTAATGCTTCTTTTTCTACCATGCTGTGGGCTCTTTCTGCCTTTGACAAACCTTTAGAAGCATATGCAACAGGTTGTAGTTTACCCGACTCATTAGCTTGTTGGAGCATGTAACTAACTCCATATGACGAAGCATCACAGGCCAATATTAGATGCTTGTACGGATCATAATGTACCAGCAGCTTGTTAGAGCAAAGCAGATTGGTAGCTTTCTCAAAAGATCTATCTGGCACTCCAAACCCAGTTATCGCCTCTTCTTAGCAGCATGTGCAGTGGCTCTAATAAACTGCTCAATCTTGGTAGGAAATTATCAAATTAGTTGAGTAGGCCAAGGAACGAACGTAGCTCCGTCACATTCTGAAGCTTGGGTGCATTTTTGATGGTTTTGGTTTTTGGGTCCGTAGGCCTGATGCCGTCAGCAGCAATTTTCCTCCCAGGAATTCGACTTCCGGTGCCATGAAGACGCACTTCGAACGTTTCAGTCTGAGTCCCACTTTGTCCAGTCAATGTAGAACCTCTTTCAGGTTGTTCAGATGTTCGGCGGTGTCATGACCTGTGACCGGGATGTCATCTTGGAACACGACGATTCTTGGGATGGACTTCAGTAGACTCTCCATGTTCCTCTGAAATATGGCTGCAGCTGAGCGAATTCCGAAAGGACACCTGTGTAGATAAACAGTCCTTTATGAATGTTGATGCACGTAAGTTTCTTCGACGTCTCAACCAGATCCTGTGTCATATTGGCCGACGTCAGATCCAGTTTAGTGAATGACTTCCCCCCCAGACTAGTGTTGCAAACAGGTCATCAGTTTTCGGTAACGGGTATTGATCCTGTTTCGAAACTTGGTTGATCGTAACCTTGTAGTCTCCACAAAACCTGACAGTGCCATCACTATTCAACACAGGAACAATGGAGCTGGTCTATTTGTTAAATTCGACCGGTGATATGACCCCTTCACGCTGGAGTCTGTCCAGTTCGATTTCGACCTTTTCCCTCATCATGTACAGAATCGCCCGAGCTTTATGATGGGCGGGTTTTGCATCTGAGTCCACGTGGATCTGCACCTTGGCTCCCGTAAAATTGCCGATGCCTGGTTCAAACAGCGAGGGGAACTTGCTCAGCACTTGAGCACATGGAATATCATCCTCCGACGACAACGTTTTGATACCGTTCCAATTCCATTAGATTTTTTCTAGCCAATTCCTGCCTAACAGCATTGGGCCATTGCCTGGAACAATCCATAACAGTAAATCATGAACCGCACCATCATACGACACCTTGACTACTGCACTGTCAATCACCGTTATGAGTTCTTTAGTGTGCGTACGCAACTTGGCATTGATTGGACCCAGCTTAGGCCTCACAGCCTTAGCAAGCCACAGCTTGTCGAATGTCCTCTGGCTCATTATTGATTGACTCGCACCCATGTCCAATTCCATCAGTACCAGCACACCGTTAAGTTTCACATTAATCATTATAAGTTGGCTCTTTGTTAGGAACGAATACAGTCCATACACTTCCTCCTCTGGTATCTCGGATTGAATATCTGGATCTGCGCTATACTGGTCATCGTCCTCCATGTGGTGTGTCGCAGCATGCTTGCTCAGTTGCAGGCACCTGCGCTGGAGTTGCTCCAGTCTCGAACAGCCTTTACAAATGTACTGTTTAAACCGACACTGACGAGGCCGATGATTGCCCCCACAACGCCAACATGGTGAAATCGGATTCATTCCTGTTGGCGGACTTTGAGCAGCCACAGGTTTCGCATACGCAGTCGAGTAGGCCCTGCGATATGCAGCTCTGCCAAACGATGATACAATCTTGTTTACAGTATTTGCCAAGTTCCGATTTTTCAATGATATCTGCTTTAAGTTTTTGTCCGTCATCATGCATGCCTGCGCAATCGTGATGGCCTTGCTCAAATCCAGCGTCTCCGCCGCCAGTAGCTTACGCAAGATCACTTCGTGGTTGATGCCGATTACAAAGAAGTCCCGCAGCATGTCTCCCAACGCGTTTTCAAACTTACGCGGTCCAGCTAGACGTCTTAGGTCGGCCATGAATTCCGACACAACCTGGCCCTCAGAACGAATGTGCTTGTAGAATTGGTATTGTGAGATGATGATGCCTTCTTCTGGTTTGAGATGGTCACGGACCAGAGCACACAATTCCTCATAATCCTGTCCGTTAGACTTGCAGGCTAGAGAAGATTCTGTATAAGTCCATAGATTTTCGGACCACAAACCGTGAGGAAGACCGCCCTGCGCCTAACTGCGTCAGTGGATTCCTCCATTTTCTTGGCCAGTAAGTACTGGTCCAGGACAGCTACAAAATCTGCCCAGTCCTCTCCCTCCATGAATCTCTCCAGAATTCCAATTGTGCTCATTTTTGCATGCGAAGGTTCTTAAGTTACCTCGTCACCAAATATTATTGAATACTGTAAACTAACACAGGTACACACCTGGCTCTGCTTTATTTGGACCCAAAGTGATTACATTACATGATGGCTTGCCTTTTATACCTGGGCCACACACACGTGCGTACAGCCCAATGACCTCTGACAGTGGCACCACCTGGTGGCTAGTAACCCCAAGCATACATACATGACAGTTGCCGGAAGCGGTAGTGAGGGACATGGTCTGGGAAGAGGATCAGGATGTAGAGGAAAAAGCAATTCAGATCATGTATGAGAAGATTGTGAGGGCACTGCCATAGGATTGGATGGAAGAAAAAAAATACAATTCTCCAAAGGAAGTATAATGCGTCCTGCTTTTCCAAGCTTTCTGCTGGAGAAAGGGGAGGAGTTGATCCAAGTTGACAACTGTTATACAGGTACTTGAGATTTCTATGGGGTATTTAGAGAATGGAGACTTAAGACACCTACTGGTCAGGAGTTTTGGCAGCATATATACCCACAGCTGGACTTCTATAGGATTTGGAAGGGAATGTGGGCGAATTTTAAATGTCCAGAGTGGATTGAACTGGATTTCAAATTGGCTCAAAACCGGATTTTTACCATGATAGTATTATGTAAGATTGGGCGAGTAGAGATGGCAACTTACCCAGTGTGTGGGATGCGGGATGAGACTCTGTCCCAATTGCTGATGTTATGTCTGTAGTTAAAGGATTTTAATTATTATGTTTGACAGTTGTGTGAGGTTTTCTTCCTGGATGAGGACCAAAGAGCAAAAATGGGAATCCCGTAGGACTCAATTTTGAGATGGGGACTGCAAGAGAGTCTGTCCGAGTCCAGCGGAGCGGCAATTAATATAATGTTCAGTTTGGTTAGATTTGGCAAAGAAGGAATGCTCTGTTTTTAAAGGAGAGGAGAATAAACCTAAAAGAGTATTTTAAATATAAATTAAAAGATCATTATAAGGCTCTGTGAATGTTGTATTCAGAAAAGAATTTAAAGATAGTGTTTTATGATCAATTTGTAAAGTACAATAGATTATTATATGTTATAGAAGACAAATTAAACTTCAGGTTTTGATGTTACTATGTGTTGGAAGCATGGCTGTGCAGAGGGGGGAAATGGATTTGTATGATACAATGGAATGATCACAATGTTGTAAATGTTCATGTTCAATAAATATTAATATTTAAAAATTTGCTTCTAAAGTGGGTAGCACTCTCGCCTCCGAGTCAGAAGTTTGTGGTTTCAAATCCCACCCCAGGGACTTGGGCACAAAAATCTAGGCTGACACTCCAGTGCAGCGCTGAGGGAGAGCTGCATTGTTGGAGATGCTGTCTTTCAGATGAGATGTTAAACTCCGTCTACTCTCTCAAGTGGACGTAAAAGATCCCATGATACTATTTTGAAGAAGAGCAGGGGAGTTATCCCCGGTGTCCTGCACAATATTTATCCCTTAATCAACATAACAAAAACAGATTATCTGGTCGTTATCACATTGCTGTTTGTGGGAGCTTGCTTGTGCGCAAATTGGCTGCTGCGTTTCCCACATTACAACAGTGACTACACTCCAAAAGTACTTCATTGGCTGTAACGTGCTTTGAGACGTCCGGTGGTTGTGAAAGGTGCTATATAAACGCAAGCCTTTCTTTCTTTCTTTCTTTCTTTGATCTAGCCTTATGCAACTTAAATTTGTGACTCCCTAACCTGTTCAATTGAAACAGACTGTCACCAGGAACAGAATCTATTCCCTTCATTATCTTATAAACCACAACCAGATCACCCCTAAGTCTACGCTTCTCGACACTGTAGGATCCCAACTCTTTTAGCCCTTCTTGATAACTAAGATGTGTTGGGCTGGATTTTCGGCTTTGTTGATTTCGGGGCGGCAATGTCGGCGGGGCAGTAAAGTTTGCGCTCGAGAACAGTTTGCGCCTCAGTCAGCAAAATTGGGCAGCTGCGCCGTGACCATGTATGGAGTGCTAAGGGAGGCATTGTACACCTCTCTTAGGTGCTAGGCCGGCTGAGCTTGCAAAAATCCTGAGCTCGGGAGCACTCTAAGAGAGGCCTGGGGAGAAAACACCAAAAACATTCCCACTACATAGCCCACACCATCACAACATAAATCGCAAAAAAAAGGAAAAAGCAATCATACTTACCTGAGGTGAACATTACTTATCTCTCTGCAGCTGGTATAGGTCAGACCGCCAGTTTTCACAGCTAAATTTTGCCGAACCATTGCGAAGTCTGATTCACATCCTGAGAAAAGCCGAGTCTTTAAGGCACGGCAAGGTAAGTATACGCATGCGCAGCTCCAGCTCCTCACTGATCTGAGAGCGGGAAAATAGAGGAGCAAGGAGGAAGGCAGAGAGTGCACCGTTTCTCAGCCACGGCCCTTGAGTCCTTGTTTGAGGTTGTTGAGAGGTGCAACAATGCCTTACATCCTGAAGGGAGATGAAGGCCATTGCCATGAGTGTTCAGGAGGCTATGGAGGGAGGTGGCCCAGCACATCCCTGCCTATGACATGGTGGCTAGGACAGCGACACAAGGTCACAAAAAAAATCAATGACCTCACTAGCGTCATCAGGGTGAGTACTCTTTGCATTAACCTTACAATGTGTTCATGTCTTACACAATGTAAAGGCTTTACACTACCCACCCCTTCTCTATGTGTACCAGGCCATGCACCTCATTGCTGGAGGCACCCTAAAAGCTCTGTATTGCCTCACCAGACATGCCCCGCCCATCCAAGCATCTCTCACCTTCCAGCTCCTGACTCTGCCTGAGGCCACCCACCAACACCTTTAAACTCTCCATATATGGACACAGGCCTTCAGCCTCATACTTACTCGTAGCTCTTTGTCTCCAAATCCCACCTTTGACACATCCACTGTGCGCTGCCATGCAGGCTGAGATGCAGAGATTCACAGCTCGCGACATTATATCGAGTCACTTACTGCCGATACATGTGGCACACAAGTAGCTACAGACCCACTGACAACTTCTTGTTTTGGTCATTGCAGGCCAAACTCGCCCACAACAGGCAAGAGCAGAAGCGGATGGGAGGAGGGGAGCCAGACCCCCAGGACCTGACCGCGATCGAGACACAAGTGTTTGCCCTCAGGGGCCAAATGGCCTATGCCTGCTCCTATTTCTTATGTTGTTATGTTATTATGGGTACATCAGGCAGCGGCCGGCGAGGCAGAGCCCTCGCACGACAATGACGGTTTGTGAATGAGATGTCCGTTTTCTGCGAGAGCCCTGACCCTTGAGCCCACATGCCTTACAACATGTAGTTCCAAAATAACGATGCCCCCTCCTTCTTGCTTTGCTGTCCCCTCCCCAACTGCTACCCACACTTGGGTTGTTTTGTGCTTACAGATGATAAGCCAGATGAGCCGCAGCCTGCCCGTCAGCCGCCGTCGGCACACAAGGGGAAGATGAGGAGGACGTGGAGACGAGTGTGGGCATAGAACAGGATCCATCCTCAGTACCAGTGAGTGGGGAGACCAGCTCGATGGAGGACACCACCACGTTCCTGGGGTTTGTTGATCCTGACGCTCCTGGCCCGAGTGGCCTGCAGCAATGCACAGTGCGAGGGAATGCTCAGGGGGGTATATCGGCCCAGGAGTCCTGCTCAGAGTCAAGCAGTTGAGGACCTGGATTGGGAGGCTACGTCCAGGGAGTCCACGCAGATGCACCGTGAGCTTATGGGTGCATTGGGGAAGAGCGTGGATGCACTTGCTGTGAGTGTGGCGGAGGCTGCCTCAAGCATTGCCCACGCCTCTCAGCAATCCACTGAGCCCATCCTTGCGCAGCTAAACTGGTAAGCTGGCTCAACGAGCGACAGTGGGGTCACAGAGGTGATAGCCTATGCCATGATTGACGTTGCAGCAGCCATCACACCACAGGCTGAAGCTACGCAAGGTCTTCATGATGTCATGCAGACACTGGTTGCTGGCACGCAATCTCAGATAGCAGCCTTTCAAGCGCAGGCTGCGCTTATGCAGTCTCAGAGTGATGCCGTTCAAGCAGTGTCTGCTGCTATCATCTCTGTCATCCCCACAAACTGCACCGCCTCAGGATGGGTGGCTGCAGTGTCGGATGGCTGGGGTGCAGGCCATGGCGGACGCACAGGTGGACTGGCAGTGGTGGGAGCCGGATGTTGTCATCGTGAGGAAAGACAGCACCTTCCATTTCCAGCGGACCACTACCACTCTTCTGGGGCGGAGCCAGATCATCAGGAGCAATATGTGCAACCAGCAGTTGTTGCAGCAGGTCAGCAATCTGTGGCACCACAGACGCTGGAAAATTAGTAATGCACCCATTAAAGTTTTTAAAATGACTTTTTCTCAAGCTAACCTGTTATGTCTATCTGCCGCTGCAAGCTCGGAGGCTCACGTACCGTGCTCTGAGCAAACGTTGCACTGACTGTGACCTCCGAGGGAAGCGCTTCCTCATCCCTTTAAGAAGCCACCAGTTAACAACTGTGGAAGGCTGTACTGACTGTTTTTTCAGACGTGATTAGTGGTGGTCGCGAAATGGGGCGGCTGCACTTAATTTAGTAAACGGGGCAGAAGCGAGGGAGTTGCACCAGGACTGACATCACGATTGGACTGATAGTCAGCAACCAGGCGCTAACATTTTGTGCCCCCGGTAAACCTTAGCTGAATTTTCCATTGGGGCGCTAAAAGCTGCAAGCCTGGTCGCTAAGCTATTATGCTCACATTAACGCCCCCTTCAGGCCGCTAACTGAGGCACTGGGCAACTGAATTTCTACCCCATGGAATCATAGAATGTTTACAGCACGGAGAGAGGCCATTCGGCCCATCGAGCTCATGCTTATACTTAATCCCTTTGGACAATGGGAGTTAATAATGAGACTGTAATGATGGTAGTAAATTTTCTGTGGAACATTCTTTCAGTAGGTCTTAAACTCTTCACAAGTAATTTGGACTTTGGATGATAGTATAAAATGCACAATATTGGCTCAGCCAACCATTAAAATCCTCTCCTGATTGACTTCAATGGAAATGAAAATCAGAAGAGGAGTTTAACAGGTGGCTGAGCAAAAATATGGCACGTTTTACATAAACATCCAAATTCCCAATGACACCCTTCATGTATTGATGTAGACTTGTGCTGAGCATGTATGGAGTTGTAAAGTTATAAAACTGTCCACAGGTACCTGTATTTATATTTGGAAGGAGGAATGGTGGTTAGAAACTCTCATCTTTCCACTGAAGCTCCACATTCACATTCTGATCTTTTTTAATTTTTTCCGACAGGTTACTTTTTGCTCTGGTAAGTGTGGGTGCTTCAGATGTTTGTGATACTGGTCCCATCAGTTCTCATCATATGGTCCACAGTTCAATAGAGTTCAAGAGTTTAGACTTAAAGTGAAATCTCATTTCAAATCACTTTGGATCACTGTCAAGGCTAATCTCTGTGGAATAGTACAAGACAACCATTTATTTAAATATTTAAATTTACTGTTGATGGGTATCAGACATTTGACACTCAAAAATATAGTGTCCTGTGGTAGTGAAGATGAGTATACTCATTGAGGCAAGCCATCAAATTTGCAGTTGGTTAAAAATAAATCATATCCCTGACGGCTGTGAAGACACACAGTTGGGGCTCTAACTCCCCAGCAAGAAGACCTTTTGAAAATGTAATCTATTTGAAGCAGAATTAAAATATACATAAATCAATTTTATCAATCATGTGTGGCATAATGCGGAAAATTGGGAGCAGGTGGCAATTACTGCCACCGCTCTCCCAAATTACATAAAATCCACAGGAGTGTTAAACTCAATGGGGTAGGAACTCCTCTTGGCAGCAGCGCAGTAAACTAAATTCTACCCCAATTGGTGGTCAGCAGGAAGTGATCTGTGGCTTGTTCCACCTAAGGCCTGGCACAAATGGGACACTAAGTTCACAGAGCACCTTCAAATCACCCTAAAATATGTTTGTCTCTGTGAGAACAGGATTGAGTAAGTTACTGTTTTAAACTAATCTGTCAGCTGACAGGTTTGTTGAGTTTAGACCAGTCTGCTGATTAAAATTATTTAGAACTAATATAGCTCTTTTTAAACTATGTTTTTTGGCAGTTTGGAAATGTTTTGGAAATGTTTTCATTTTAGTCTGTCATAATTCAATAATAAGAACATAAGAACATAAGAAATAGGAGCAGGAGTAAGCCATTTGGCCCATCGAGCTTGCTCCGCCATTCAATAAGATCATGGCTGATCTGATCTTGGTCTCAACTCGACTTTCCTGCCCACTCCCCATAACCCTTGACTCCACTGTAGTTCAAAAATCTGTCTATCTCCACCTTAAATATATTCAATGACCCAGTCTCCACAGCTCTGTGGGGTAGAGAATTCCAAAGATTCACGACCCTCTGAGAGAAGAAATTCCTCCTCATCTCCGCTTTAAATGGACGGCCCCTATTCTGAAACTATGCCCTCTAGTTCTAGATTTCCCCACGAGGGGAAATATCTTCTCTGTATCTACCTTCTCAAGCCCCCTCAGAATCTTATATATTTCAATAAGATCACCTCTCATTCTTCTAAACTCCAGTGAGTATAGGCCCAACCTCCTCAACCTTTCTTCATATGACAACCACTTCATCTCAGGAATCAACCTAGTGAACCTTCTCTGAACTGTCTCTAATGCAAGTATATCCTTCCTTAAATAAGGAAACCAAAACTGTACGCAGTACTCCAGGTGTGGTCTCACCAACGCCCTGTACAGTTGTAGCAGGACTTCCCTAATTTTATACTCCATCCCCCTTGCAATAAAGGCCAACATTACATTTGCCTTTTTAATTACTTGCTGTACCTGCATGCTAACCTTTTGTGTTTCATGTACGAGGACCCCCAGGTCTCTCTGTGCTGCAGCATTTTGTAGTCTCTCTCCATTTAAATGATAATTCACTTTTTTATTCTTCCTACCAAAGTGGATAATCTCACATTTTCCCACATTATAGGCGAGACTTTCGGCTTCATTGTCGGTGATTTTCTCTGCCTTACAGCTGGTTTTCCGCCCGGCTAGAATTTCTACGTAAGTTTTTGTCTTGGTATCGCCCACATCTGAAGTCACTCATCAGGACCAAGCTGCCCACGTGCAATGCCGAGAACAACCGTCAGGGCGTAAGTTTGGCCTCAACCATTGACGTCCAGATCGCCGAGAGAACCGCTCTGTAAAAGTTGCTTTTACAGGGCAGTAAGGGGAGACACTGCAAAGAAAGGTAAGTTAAAGGTTCCTTAATTGTTTTGTAAAATTTTAAAATGACGATTAGGGTTGAAACTGTCTTGGGAATGGTTTGTACGTTTTTTTTTAATGAAAATTTTTTGTTTAATTTTCCCCCTTCCTTAGGCCCAACCACAGCCTTGAACTAAATTTTACTACTTATCATCCATTCCAGTAATGATCACCCATGTTGCTAACTTTCCACTTACCCACCGAGAAAACCACCGACAATGAGTGTGCAATGCCCATTTTCTCGCCAGGCAACTCGTTTTACTTACTTTAAACTTTAAAATGGAAATTATCGGCAGCTATTTTTGTCGAACGTTAGCGGTGCTTCTCAGTGGGCAATCGGGCGTTGAGGGCCTTTAGAGAAAGTCTGGCCCTATACACCATCTGCCAAATTTTTGCCCACTCACTTAACCTATCTCTATCCCTTTGCAGATTCATTAGGGCCGAATTTGGTCAAGGCCTCCGCCCACCTTTGTGCCGCCCAAAGTGCCACTGATGGCCGCCGAGGTACCTGACGGTACTTTCAGTGGGATATTCATAAAGAATGTCCCTCGAAGGTCGGCGTGTGGCAAATGAGGGACTTATGCCACCAATCTGAGCGGCAGCCGGCGGGAGCTCTCATTCTCGGCGACAGAGGCTCTTGCCGGCCAAGTGCTGCCGAGGATGGAGTCGGGCCCACGGAAGGTCAAAGATCGAAAAATAAAAATCAATAACAAAAAAATAAAAAAAACTATTGGAAGACATTCAGGGGACCCCACCAAGGTAAGTCGCTGTAGAAAAACCAATTAAAAATGTTCACTAACCTTTTTTCAACAATCTTCATACCATCGGGGACAGACCAGCCTCCTCGCAGTGGTCCAGCCCCAGTCTGCTGTTGACTCCTGCCCGCATCAATATGGGAGCTCGGCGGGCGGGAGGTCAGTTGCGCCACTCAGCCGTCCGCTGACATCAGCGGGCGGATCCCGGTGGCTCTCCCCTCCCGCCCACTCCAGGCCACCTTGAAAGTGGCACTGGGTGGATCTGCAAGAGCAATGTCGAAGGCAATCGAGGCAGCGGGTGGTGAGTTGCTGAATTTCGTCCCCTTTGTGTCCTCTTCACAACTTGCTTTCCCACCTGTCTTTGCATCATCAGCAAATTTGGTTATAGTACACTCGCTCCCTACATGCAATTCATTAATATAGGTTGTAAATAGTTGAGGCCCCAGCACTGATCCCTGTGGCACCCCACTAGTTATAGTTTGCCAATCTGAAAATGACCCATTTATCATGACTCTCTGTGTTCTCTTAGTTAGCCAATCCTCTATCCATGCTAATATATTACCCCCCAACCCCATGAGCTCTTATCTTGTGCAGTAACCTTTTATGTGGCACCTTATCGAATGCCTTCTGGAAATCCATATATACTACACTTTATCCACCCTGCTCGTTACATCCTCAAAGAACTCCTGTAAATTTGTCGAACACGATTTCCCTTTCATAAAACCATGTTGACTCTGCTTGACTATATTATGATTTTCTAAATGTCGTGCTTCCACTTCCTTAATAATGGATTCCAGCATTTTTCCAATGGCAGATGTTAGGCTAACTGGTCTAGTTTCCTGTTTTCTGTCTGCCTCCTTTCTTGAATAGGGGTGTTACATTTGCGGTTTTTCATGCCACTGGGACCTCTGCAGAATCCATGGAATTTTGGTAGATTACAACCAATGCATCCATTATCTCTGCAGCCACTTCTTTTAAGACCCTAGCATGCTACCATCAGGTCCAGGAGATTGTCCGCCTTTAGTCCTTTTAGTTTGCCGAGTACTTTTTCTCCAGTGATAGTGATTGTTTTAAGTTCCTCCCTCCCTATAGCCCCTTGATTATCTACTATTATTGGGATGCTTTTAGTGTCTTCTACCGTGAAGGCCAATAAAAAAATACTTGGTCAAAATCTCTGCCATTTCCCTGTTGCCCATTCTTAATTCCCCTGTCTCATCCTCTAAGAGAGCAAGATTTACTTTAGCTACTCTCTTCCTTTTTATATATCTGTAGAAGCTCTTACTCTCTGTTTTTATATTTCTTTCTAGTTTACTCTCATAATCAATCTTCTCCCTCTTATTATTTTTTTAGTCTTCCTTTGCTGGTTTCTAAAAATGTCCCAATCCTCTGGCCTACCACTATTCTTCGCAACATTGTATGCCTTTTTTTTTCAATTTGATACCATTATTAAAGTCTTTAGTTAGCCATGGATTGTTCATCTTTCTTGAAGAGTCTTTCTTTCTCACTGGAATATATCTTTGCTGAGAGTTATGAAATATCTCCTTAATTGCCTGCCACTGCTTATCTAACGTCTTACCCTTTAGTCTATTTTCCCAGTCAACTTTAGCCAACTCTGTCTTGTAACCTTTGTAATTGCCTTTATTTAAGTTTAGGACACTCTTTTGAGACCCAAGTTTCTCACCTTAAATTGAATTTGAAATTCTAACATGCTATGATCACTCTTCCCTCGAGGATCCTTTACTATGAGATCATTAATTAATCCTATCTGATTACACATTGCCAGAAACAAAATAGCCTGCTCCATGGTTGGCTCCACAAGTATTGTTCTAAGAAACCATCATGAATACACTCTTTGAACTTGTCCTCAAGGCTACCTTTGCCAATTTGATTTGTCCAATATATATGAAGATTAAAATCGCCCATGATTATTGCAGTACCTTTCTTACAAGCCTCCATTATTTCTTGATGTATACTCTTTCCTACAGTATAGCTACTGTTAGGGGCCTATGGACTACTCCCACCAATAACTTCTTTCCCTTACTATCTCCATTCAAACTGATTCTACATCTTGATTTTCTGAGCCAATATCATTTCTCACTACGGCACTGATCTCATCGTTTATGAACAAAGGTACCCCTCCTCCTTTTCCTTCCCAGCCTTGGTCACCTTTCTGCAATGGCTATCAGATCATACCCATTTTTTTTCTATTTGTGCTGTCATCTCATCTATCTTGTTACGAATGCTGCATGCATTCAGATAAAGAGCCTTTAATGTTGTCTTTTTACCATTTTTCCCTACTCTGACTAATTGCTGGTGCACTCTTATGTTTGTACACTCTGTCCCTTCCTGTCACACTCAGGTTATCATTACCTCTATCGCTACCCTGCACTGTTGCCTTTTCCTTTCTCTTTGAATTTTTACATTTCCCCTCATCAGAACCCCCACCCACCCCCGCTATTAATATAATTGAAGAGTTAGGAAAGTGTAGGAATTCAACAATTCATTACAAACTTTGTAACAGCTGTTTTCATTTGCCCTATCGTACCAGAGAGAGGGACCAGTTTTTGTATGTTAATGTAAAAATAATGAAGAGAAAACAAAATATTCAACATTATTAACAATTAAATGCTATATGCAGATGATCAATGCACACATGACACAGTTAACTTGAAAACCTGTTTAGAATGGAAACAGACATCAGATTCATATGATGATGGCAGTGTTTGAGTTCCTGTCCAAATCTAGAGCCATTTGCACAAGCCAGCAGTTGAGGAAATCTAATGGACCACTCTGGCCAGTTTGTTCTACCTTCCTAGACTGCCGAATGGGGTCCAGGTGGAGAAATATCTGAGGAATTGATCAAAAAAAAGAACCCTTTTTATTATTATTTATATTGATTTTCTTAAGTTTGCTTTAAACATTGAGTGCAGATGATATCACTGAAGCAACTGGGATAGAGCAGTTGGGACTTAAGGCTGATAGTCTGAGGGAGCTGTATCACAACATTAATGGGGCACAGTCATTAACCTTGAGTGCTTTGTGGTTGGTATAATTTCCACTGAGTGTGCTAATTCAACTTCTTCACACTAAGTGGATAATAACTCTCCTGAAAGCAGTGACTTATGCTGGGTTATAAATGTACAGTGCCAGCCTTTCGAAATCTCATGTCAGTGATTATTGTTAAAGCCTGAGCCAGGACAGGGAATATTGGCAGGTTATTTTAATCTGTGTGGATATCACAGCTGAGCTCAATAATGTGCTCAACGTATCTGCATTTATTTTTTTTGTAATTTCTCTCCTTTCTTCCCTTCTCCCCTGAAGGCAACAACTTATGTTGGGACACAGTTTGATGGATGTTGGCAATGTTCAGACAGCTTGCCCTTCTTTATGAGCTTAGATAGTGAATGTTAGAAGGCTATTCTACTATGAAAGGCACCAAGGCCAAGGCCAATCCCATTCTCATTTGATATTCATGCATGTGCACTTTCCATCAGGGCAGACAAACTCAGCACAGATCAGGGGTGAGAAATTTGGTTTGAGGGTTCCCAAGGTGATAATGTCAGGCGGCCGCTAAATTTAGCGGCGGAAACTTTAGCTACGGGAACAGCAAAATTCAGTTTTTGTGCCCTGAGAGTGGAGCACTAAAGAAAACGTACCACACTTCTCTTAGGGCTCTAGGCCGGGTGCATAACTGAATATCCTGTGCTAAAGAGCCGGCTTTGTAGTGACCGGCAAAAAAATCAGCGGAACAAAAAGCACAAAAAACATTCTCCATACATTACTCACCTCAAATAAAGTTAAATCGCAAAAAAATATATATATCATTCACACTTACCTCATGTAGTCATATTTTCCCTTAGCGCTGCAGGACACCTCTGCATGCCAACTTTTTCTGGTGGGATCACTACGGGGCGCTGCCAAATTTTTGTTCCGTGTCGATACCGCAGAGAACAATGTTCCCGGGTGATACTCCTTAACACAGCTGCTATCGGCACACTGAATTTGTCAAGCGCCGCGAACATCGATGCCCGTGGCTGCAAACCCTTTAGTGCCCCTGTAGCCCCCTTCAAGCGGGGCGCTATCCAAGCAAATTTCTCCCCCCAGGAATTGAATCTGAAATCTTCCTGTCTGTACGGCTTAGTGCTGCGCCAGACAGTGTCGTAAAACTGCCCCATAGATTTACGCATCAAGCCATCACAGACCTAATAGGGGTAGTCAGGTCAATTGGAGTGCCACCACCACCACAGCTGAGCTCATCCATTTCTGCACAACAACAGCCTAAAAATTCGATCACACCCAAAAACAGGCCTGGAAAGGGTGCCGCACGTGCTAAAGTGCCTGTTTACATGGTCGCGTGGATCTCATTAAATTGCTGCGGGAAGCTCATTATCATGACGCAGATGAACAGCCATTTTCCATTTTCATATGAACATAAGAACAGGAGTAGGCTATTCAGTCCCTCGATCATGTCCCATCATTCAATTAGATCATGGCTGGTCTCTACCTCAATTCCACTTACCTGCCTTTGATCCATATTCCTAACCTATTAAAAATCTATCTATCTCAGTCTTGAAAATTTAAATTGACTCAGCATCCACTTTTAGGAGAGATTTTTCCCTTTGTGTGGAAAAAGTGCTTCCTGATTTCACTCCTAAATGGTCTAGATCTAACTTTAAGATTGTTCTCCCTTGTTCTGGATGTACGTGTTCCTCGGTGACATCCGTGATGCAATGGTGACCAGCAAACTGGGAGATGTCACCTGCTGCAGCCTAGAAGGAGCCTGATGCATAAGATTTAAGGCTGTGGTGTCCCTAATAGCCACAGACAGCTGTCCATATTTTGGTTTGAGGCTGGAGTTGTGGGTGCAGCAGATGACATAGCTCAGTGATAGCCTCCTTTGTAAAACAAAGACACCCGATACGTTGCTCCTCAGTGAAGTTAAGTAGAAAAACTACACCCTGAAGAAATGCTGTGGGTAAGGCCTCCTCCACAGTTCCCCACTCCTCCCTCTTCTTCAAGCTGCTCCTGTTCTCTCCTGTCTTCTTAGCCACTCCCACTTATCGTCTAAAGGGAAAGTGTTTGGAGGGCAGACAAAAGTAATCCAGCAATAACAAAAAGTTGTTAACAGAAGTCAGAATCAATTGTAGAATGCAGAAAATAGGCCAACAAATGCACAGATGTTAACCAACAGCCTAAAAGGAAAAACAAACAACTAACCTACATAAGATAAGAACATAAGAACATAAGAAATAGGAACAGGAGTAGGCCATATGGCCTCTCGAGCCTGCTCCGCCATTCAATAAGATCATGGCTGATCTGATCATGGACTCAGCTCCACCTCCCTGCCCGCTCCCCATAACCCCTTATGGTTTAAGAAACTGTCTATTTCTGTCTTAAATTTATTCAATGTCCCAGCTTCCACTGAGGCAGTGAATTCCACAGATTTACAACCCTCTGAGAGAAAAAATTTCTCCTCATCTCAGTTTTAAATGGGCGGCTCCTTATTCTAAGATCATGTCCTCTAGTTCTAGTCTCCCCCATCAGTGGAAACATCCTCTCTGCATCCACCTTGTCAAACCCCCTCATGATCTCAGATGTTTCGATAAGATCACCTCTCATTCTTCTGAATTCCAATGAGTAGAGACGCAAGCTACTCAACCTTTCCTCATACGTCAACTCCCTCATCCCCGGAATCAACTGAGTGAACCTTTTCTGAACTGCCTCCAAAGCAAGTATATCCTTTCGTAAATATGGAAACCAAAACTGCATGCAGTATTCCAGGTGTGGCCTCACCAATACCTTATATAGCTGTAGCAAGACTTCCCTGCTTTTATACTCCATCCCCTTTTCAATATGTAGTGGGTGAGCCTTTTAAATAGCGTTGTTATAGAAACATAGAAACATAGAAACATAGAAAATAGATGCAGGAGTAGGCCATTCGGCCCTTCTAGCCTGCACCGCCATTCAATGAGTTCATGGCTGAACATTCAACTTCAGTACCCCATTCCTGCTTTCTCGCCATATCCCTTGATCCCCCTAGTAGTAAGGACCTCATCTAACTCCTTTTTGAATATATTTAGTGAATTGGCCTCAACAACTTTCTGTGGTAGAGAATTCCACAGGTTCACCACTCACTGGGTGAAGAAGTTCCTCCGCATCTCGGTCCTAAATGGCTTACCCCTTATCCTTAGACTGTGACCTCTGGTTCTGGACTTCCCCAACATTGGGAACATTCTTCCTGCATCTAACCTGTCCAACCCCGTCAGAATTTTATATGTTTCTATGAGGTCCCCTCTCATTCTTCTGAACTCCAGTGAATACAAGCCCAGTTGATCCAGTCTTTCTTGATAGGTCAGTCCCGCCATCCCGGGAATCAGTCTGGTGAACCTTCGCTGCACTCCCTCAATAGCAAGAATGTCCTTCCTCAGGTTAGGAGACCAGAACTGTACACAATACTCCAGGTGTGGCCTCACCAAGGCCCTGTACAACTGTAGCAACACCTCCCTGCCCCTGTACTCAAATCCCCTTGCTATGAAGGCCAACATGCCATTTGCTTTCTTAACCGCCTGCTGCACCTGCATGTTGAAGGATCCTTGCTGCCTGTTAGCGCCACGAGTTGCTGAGTGAGTTTATCATCAGCGTGCTAAATTGAAAAGATTCAGAACACATCTAGCAGCTCAAAACTGGGCATCCATGAGGCACTGTGGGCCATCCACAGCACTAGAATTGTATTCCACCACAATCTATAATTGCATGCCCTTCACTCTATCATTACGATTAAGCAACATACATTTTAATAGCATGCTCTAGACAGAGCCAAGTGATACCACAACCAACGGATCAGATCAAAGCTTTTCAGTCCTGCCACATTCAGTCGTGAATGGTAGTGGGCAGTTAAAAACTGATGGGAGGAGGAGGCTCCATGAACATCCCTATCTTCAATGGAGTTCAGCACATGAGTATTCAAAACCAAGTTGAGCCAAAAGTGCTGATTGGATGATCCATTCTGACATCCTCCTGAAGTCCCCACAATCAAATATTTCAGTCTTCAGCCAAACTAATTCACTCCACGTGATATCAAGAAAAGGCTGAGCGCACTAGATACAGCAAAGGCTATGGGCTCCGAAACATCAGGCAGTAGTGTTGAAGATCTGGGCTCCAGAACTAGCTGTGTCTCTAGCCAAGCTGTTCCATACAGCTCATCATCATCATTGTAGGCAGTGCCTTGGAATCGAGGAAGACTTGCTTCCACTCTTAAAATGAGTCCTTAGGTGGCTGAACAGTCTAATACGAGAACCACAGTCCCTGTCACTGGTGGGACAGATAGTCGTTGAGAGAAGGGGTGGGTGGGACTGGTTTGCCGCAAGCTCTTTCCGCTGCCTGCGCTTGATTTCTGCATGCTCTCGGTGATGAGACTCGAGGTGCTCAGTGCCCTCCCGGATGCACTTCCTCCACTTAGGGTGGTCTTTGGCCATGGACTCACAGGTGTCAGTGGGGATGTTGCACTTTATCAGGGAGGCTTTGAGGGTGTCCTTGAAATATTTCCTCTGCCCACCTTTGGCTGGTTTGCCGTGAAGGAATTCCGAGTGGAGCGCTTGCTTTGGCAGTCTCGTGTCTGGCATGCGGACTATGTGGCCTTCCCAGTGGAGCTGATCGAGTGTGATCAGGGCTTCAATGCTGGGGATGTTGGCCTGATCGCTGTGGGCATTCTGCGTCTCGGGGTGCCCCAGCATTGACGTTTTTGCGGCACTGCTTCTGCTGCCCTCACCATTTTGAGCATAGTTGATGTCAGTAATGGATCAGATTAGTCAGTGGTCCATCCAGCAGTTATCAGCTCCTGTCATGGCGCGGATGATGCGCACATCCTTGCGATCCCTGGCTCGGACGATGACATCGCCGTGCAGGTGGCAGTGTTTGGAGTGAGGGTGTTGCCACGATACCTTGTACTTGTCCCTCTGGTGGAACAAGGTGTTGGTGATGACAAGGTCATGTTCTAGACATTTTGTCAGGAGTAGGGTATCGCTGGAATTGGTTTTCCCTACCACTTCTCTGCCGATCATGCCTCCCCAGAGGGCTGTGTCCTTGCCAACCCTGGTGTTGAAGTCACCAAGGAGCATCAGTTTGTCACCCGCAGGGACGCGGGACAGGAATTTTGAGGCTGGAGTAAAAACCCTCTTTGGTCTCATCTGTCGCATCGAGTGTTGGAGTGTACGCACTGATGACTGTGGCACATTGATTCCGAGATAGGGTGAGTCAGAAAATCATGAGACATTCGTTAACCCCGCAGGGGGAGTCTTTGAGGCGGTCAACCAGCTCGTTTTTGATGGCAAAACCAACTCCATGGAGGCGGCGTTCTTCCTCTGGTTTCCCTTTCCAGAAGAAGGTGTAAACATCCTGTTAATAAATATATCAATTACAAATAAAATATCCCTGAAATAATGCAAGGGAATTACTGCAGCAATTTTACAAAAAAAGGCAACCATCAAGACAGAAGAAAGCCAGATAGGGAATGGATGACCAACAGGAAGAGCAGTGCAAGGAAGGTAGTGCAGGGGTCCCCTGCGGTCATCCCCCTGCAAAACAGATACACCGCTTTGGGTACTGTTGAGGGGGATGACTCATCAGGGGAGAGCAGCAGCAGCCAGGTTCATGGCACCATGCCAGGCTCTGCTTCAAAGTAGGGCAGGAAAAAGAGTGGGAGAGCAATAGTGATCGGGATTCGATTGTAAGGGGAATAGATCGGCATTTCTGTGGCCGCAACCGAGACTCCAGGATGGTATGTTGCCTCCCTAGTGCAAGGGTCAAGGATGTCTCAGAGTGGGTGCAGGACATTCTGAAAAGGGAGGGTGAACAGCCAGTTGTCTTGGTGCATATAGGTACCAACGATATAGGTAAAAAAACAGGATGAGGTCCTACGAGATGAATTTAGGGAGCTAGGAGTTAAATTAAAAAGTAGGACCTCAAAAGTACTAATCTCAGGATTTCTACCAGTGCCATGTGCTAGTCAGAGTATGAATCGCAGGATACGTGGCTTGAGGCGTGGTGCAGAGGGGAGGGATTCAAATTCCTGGGACACTGGAACCGGTTCTGGGGGAGGTGGGACCAGTACAAACCAGAAAGTCTGCACCTGGGCAGGACTGGAACCAATGTCCTCGGGGGAGTGTTTGCTAGTGCTGTTTGGGAGGAGTTAAACTAATATGGCAGGGGGATGGGAACCTATGCAGGGAAACAGAGGGGAATAAAATAGAGACAGAAGCAAAAGATAGAAAGGAGAATAGTAAAAGTGGAGGGCAGAGAAACCCAAGGCAAAAAACAAAAAGAGTCACTTTACTGCAGAATTCTAAAGAGTCAAAGTGTGTTAAAAAGTCAAGCCTAAAGGTTCTGTGCCTCAATGCGAGGAGTATTCGGAATAAGGTAGACGAATTAACTGTGCAGATAGCAGTTAACGGATATGATGTGATTGGCATCACAGAAACATGGCTCCAGGGTGACCAAGGCTGGGAACTCAACATCCAGGGGGATTCAGCATTTAGGAAGGATAGACAGAAAGGAAAAGGAGGCGGGGTGGCATTGCTGGTTAAAGAGGAAATTAATGCAATTGTAAGGAAGGACATTAGCTTGGATGATGTGGAATTAGTATGGGTGGAGCTATGGAATACCAAAGGGCAGAAAACGCTAGTGGGAGTTGTGTACAGGCCACCACATAGTAGTAGTAAGGTTGGGGACAGCATCAAACAACAAATAAGGGATGTGTGCAATAAAGGTACAGCAGTAATCATGACTTTAATCGACATATTGGTTGGGCTAACCTAACTGGTAGCAATGCGGTGCAGGAGGATTTCCTGGAGTGTATTAGGGATGGATTTCTTGACCAATATGTCGAGGAACCAACCAGAGAGCTGGCCATCCTAGACTGGATAATGTGAAATGAGAAGGGACTAATTAGCAATCTTGTTGTGCGAGGCCCCTTGGGGAAGAGTGACCATAATATGGTAGAATTGTTTATTAAGATGGAGAGTGACAAAGTTAATTCAGAAACTAGGGTCCTGAACTTAAGGAAAGGTAACTTTGATGGTATGAGGCGCGAATTGGCTAGATTAGACTGGCAAATGATACTTAAAGGGTTGACGGTGGATAGGCAATGGCAAACCTTTAAAGATCATATGGACGAACTTCAACAATTGTACATCCCTGTCTGGAGTAAAAATAAAACGGGGAAGGTGGCTCAACCGTGGCTAACAAGGGAAATTAAGGATAGTGTTAAATCCAAAGAGGAGGCATACAAATTTGCCAGAAAAAGTAGCAAACCGGAGGACTGGGAGAAATTTAGAATACAGCAGAGGAGGACAAAGGGTTTAATTAAGAGGGGGAAATTAGAGTACGAGAGGAAGCTTGCCAGAAACATAAAAAATGACTGCAAAAGCTTTTATAGGTATGTGAAAAGAAAAAGATTAGTAAAGACAAGCGTTGGTCCCTTGCAGTCGGATTCGGGTGAATTTATAATGGGGAACAAAGAAATGGCAGACCAATTGAACAAGTACTTTGGTTCTGTCTTCACAAAGGAAGATATAAATAACCTTCCCGATGTACTAGGGGTCTGAAGGACGAGTGAGAAGGAGGAACTTTATTAGGTGGGAAATTGTGTTCGGGAAATTGACGGAGTTGAAGGCCGATAAATCCCCAGGGCCTGATAGTCGACATCCCAGAGTACTTAAGGAAGTGGCCCTAGAAATAGTGGATGCATTGATGATAATTTTCCAACAGTCTATTGACTCTGGATCAGTTCCTATGGACTTGCTAATGTAACACCACTTTTTAACAAAGGAGGGAGAAAAAAAACGGGTAATTATAGACCAGTTAGCCTGACATCGGTGGTGGGGAAAATGTTGGAATCGAGCATTAAGGATGAAATAGCAGCGCATTTGGAGAGCAGTGATAGGATTGGTCCAAGTCAGCATGGATTTATGAAAGGGAAATCATGCTTGACAAATCTTCTGGAATTTTTTGAGGATGTAACTAGTAGGGTGGACAAGGGAGAACCAGTGGATGTGGTGTATTTGGACTTTCAAAAGGCTTTTGACAAAGTCCCACACAAGAGATTGGTGTGCAAATTCATAGCACATGGTATTGGGGCTAATATACTGACGTGGATAGAGAACTGGTTGAAAGACAGGAAGCAGAGAGTCGGGATTAATGGGTCCTTTTCAGAATGGCAGGCAGTGACTAGTGGAGTGCCGCAGTACTCAGTGCTGGGACCCCAGCTCTTTACAATATATATTAATGATTTAGATGATGGAATTGAGTGTAATATCTCCAAGTTTTCAGATGACACTAAACTTGGTGGCGGTGTGATCTGTGAGGAGGACACTATTAGGCTGCAGGGTGACTTGGACAGGTTAGGCGAGTGGGCAAATACATGGCAGATGCAGTATAATGTGGATAAATGTGAGGTTATCCACTTTGGGGGAAAAAACACGAAGGCAGAATATTATCTGAATGGCGGAAAATTAGGAAAAGTGGAGGTGCAGCGAGACCTGGATGCCATGGTTCATCAGTCATTGAAAGTTGGCATGCAGGTAGAGCAGGCGGTGAAGAAGGCAAATGGTATGTTGGCCTTCATAGCAAGGGGATTTGAATATAGGAGCAGGGAAGTCTTGCTGCAGTTGTACAGGGCCTTGGTGAGGCCTCACCTGGAATATTGTGTTCAGTTTTGGTCTCCTAATCTGAGGAAGGACGTTCTAGCTATTGAGGGAGTGCAGTGAAGATTCACCAGACTGATTCCAGGGATGGCTGGAATGACATATGAGAAGAGACTGGATCAACTGGGCCTTTATTCACTCGAGTTTAGAAGGATGAGAGGGGATCTCATAGAAACATATAAGATTCTGACTGGACTAGATAGGCTAGATGGGGGAAGAATGTTCCCGATGTTGGGGAAGTCCAGAACCAGGGGACACAGTCTTAGGCTAAGGGGCAGGCCATTTAGAACTGAGATGAGGAGAAACTTCTTTACTTGGAGAGTTGTTAACCTTTGGAATACCCTGCCGCAGAGAGTTGTTGATGCCAGTTCATTGGATATATTCAAGAGGGAGTTCGATATGGCCCTTACGGTTAAGGGGATTAAGGGGTATGGAGAGAAAGCAGGAAAGGGGTACGGAGGTGAAAGATCAGCTATGATCTTATTGAATGGCGGTGCAGGCTCGAAGGGCCGAATGGCCTACTCCTGCACCTATTTTCTATGTTTCTATGTTTCTAAGCCGTCTGAACGTCCACCACATCTTCTCAAGGACAACTAGATTTGGGCGGTAGAGGCCGGCCTGGCCAGCGATGCCCACATCGCAAAGAATGATTAAGAAAAAGACCTGCTTAAATGAGTGTGGAGGGAGGGGAAGACACCATTGCCTCCAGAAGTGCTAGATGTAGAGGCATGGGAGGAAATCTTTGAAATAATCAATGTAGGACAAGGAAGGATGTCAGGAAAAGTTCAAATCTGCTGAATATAAGCTTAGAATCCTCCTATGGATGACAAGCAAGCTCTGTGAATGATATCATCCTTTCATACTGTAAGATATTCTGATCTAGAAATTCAGAGGTTTTCGTGCTGTCGTTATGGGAACAACATGGCGGCGACCGCATTTTCGCCCGCTGCCAGCGGGTTGTGCAGCAGCCACCATTTTCGGCTGAGCGACAGCACTGCCGATGTCTGCGCTCAATATAATTAAGGAGATTATGCACATCGTGGCAACTTAACATTGATCTGAATTTTGGAGTTCGCAGCTTAACTTACCAGTCTGTCTTAATTGTAACCAACTGAGCAAGCAAGAAGGAGGTTCCAGCAGCTTTATTTAAAGGGATCATAGAAACATAGAAACATAGAAACATAGAAAATTACAGCGCAGAAGGAGGCCATTTCGGCCCATCGTGTCCGCGCCGGCCGACAAAGAGCCGCACAGCCCTTGGTCAGCAGCTCTAAAGATTACATATAAACACATGAACAATGACGGAAAGGCAAAGAGCACCCAGCCCAATCAGTCCGCCTCACACAACTGCGATACCCCTTATACTGAAACATTCTGCACTCCACCCCAACTGGAGCCATGTGATCTCATGGGAGAGGCAAAAAACAGATAAAAACCCAGGCCAATTTGGGGAGAAAAAATCTGGGAAAATTCCTCTCTGACTCATCCAGGCGATCGAAACTAGTCCAGGAGATCACCCTGGCTGTATTCTATTCCCTGCAGTACTTACCATTATATCTGCGCTGTCCAACAAAAGATCATCCAGTCTAATCCCAATTACCAGCTCTTGGTCCGTAACCCTGCAGGTTACTGCACTTTAAGTGCCCATCCAACCATCTCTTAAAAGTGATGAGGGTTTCTGCATCCACCACTTTTCCAGGCAGCGAGTTCCAGATCCCCACAATCCTCTGCGTAAAGAAGCCCCCCCTCAAATACCCTTTAAACCTTCCACCAACCATCTTAAAACTATGCCCCCTCGTAATAGCCCACTCCACCAATGGAAATAGACCCTTACTATCCACTATGTCCAGGCCCCTCAATATTTTATACACCTTACTGAGGTCTCCTCTCAACCTCCTCTATTCCAATGAGAACAAACCCAGCTTATCCAATCTGTCCTCATAACTAAGATTCCCCATTCCAGGCAACATCCTAGTAAATCTCCTCTGCACCTCTCTAGTGCTATCACGCCCTTCCTATAATAAGGTGACCAGAACTGCATGCAGTACTCCAGCTGTGGCCTAACCAAAGTATTATACATAACCTCCCTGCTCTTAAATTCTATGCCTCGACCAATAAAGGCAAGCATTCCGTATGCCTTCTTAACCACCTTATCCACCTGGCCTGCTACTTTCAGCGATCTGTGGACAAGCACTCCAAGGTCCATTTGTTCATCTACGCTATTAAGTGGCCTGCCGCTAATGTGTCTACCCTTTCCTTACTAGCCCTCCCAAAGTGCATCACCTCACACTTCTCGGAATTAAATTCCATTTGCCACTGCTCTGCCAACCTGACCAGTAGATTGATATCCTCCTGCAGCCCATGACTTTCCTCTTCATTATCAACCACACAGCCAATTTTCGTGTCGTCTGCAAACTTCTTAATCATACTCCCTATATTCAAATCTAAATCATTGATATATACCACAAAAAGCAAGGGACCCAGTACTGAGCCCTGTGAAACCCCACTGGAAACATCCTTCCAGTCACAAAAACATTCATCAATCATTACCCTTTGCTTCCTACCTCCAAGCCAATTTTGGATCCAACTTGCCACTTTGCCCTATGGTGATGACCAGTCTAACATGTGGGACCTTATCAACAGCCTTGCTAAAGTCCATATATACTACATCATATGCACTACCCTCATTGACTCTCTTGGTTATCTCCTCAAAAAATTCAATCAGGTTAGTCAAACACGAATTTCCCTTAACAAATCCGTGCTGATTGTTCCTAATTATTCCTTGCCTTTCCAAATGCATATTTATCCTGTCTTTCAGGACTTTTTCCAATAATTTTCCCACCATTGAGGTTAGGCTATCAGGCCTGTAATTACTTGGCCTATCCCTTTCTCCCTTCTTAAACAAGGGTACCACATTAGCAGTCTTCTAATCCTCCGGCACCATGCCCAGATCCAAAGAGGACTGGGAAATGATGGTCAAGGCCTCTTCTATTTCCTCTTTTACTTCACTCAACAGCCTGGGATGCATTTCATCCAGGCCTGGGGACTTATCTACTTTCAAAGCTGCGAAACCCCTTAATACTTCTTCTCTCACTATATTTATTTTATCCAGAATATCACACCCCTCCTCGATAGCAGTATCTGCATTACTCCTTTCCTTTGTGAAAACAGATACCAAGAATTCATTAAGAACCCTACCAACATCTTCCGCCTCCACACAAAGATTACTCTCATGGTCTCTAATAGGCCCTACCTTTTCTTTAGTTACCCTCTTAATCGTAATATATTTATAGAACATCTTAGGGTTTTCCTTAATTTTACTGGCCAAGAATTTCTCATGCTCTCTCTTAGCATTTCCAATATCCTTTTTAATTTTGTCTCTTAACTTTTATATTCCTCTAAAGATTCTAAAGTATTTAGCTGTTGGCATATGACATAAGCGTCCCCTTTTTTCTTAGTCCTCCCCTGGATGAAATGCATCCCAGGTTGTTGAGGGGGTGGGGTTGTGGTACTGATTAAAGAAACTATTACAGCGGTGAGAAGGGATGATATGTTAGAGGGATCATCAAATGAGGCCATATGGGTCGAATTGAAAAATAAAAAAGGGGCGATCACACTGATGGGCATGTATTATAGACACCCAAACAGTGGGAGGCAGATAGAGGAGCAAATATGTAGGCAAATTGCTGTGAAGCCCAAAAACCATAGGGTAGTAATAGCAGGGATTTTTAACTATCCAAATATTGATTGGGACAAATTTAGTGTGAAGGGTATAGAGGGTGCAGAATTCTTGAAATGCATTCAAGAGAACTTTTTTAGTCAGTATGTAGCAAGCCCAACACGAGAGAGGGCGGTCTTGGATTTAGTTTTGGGGAATGAAGCTGGGCAGCTGGAAGGGGTATTAGTGGGAGAGCACTTGGGTGCCAGTGATCATAAATCAGTCAGATTCAAGTTGGTTATGGATAAGGACAAGAATAAAAGCTCCAAATTGGGGAAAAGCTAATTTTGCTAAGTTAAGGAGTGATTTGACCATAGTGGACTGGAAACAGCTACTTGTGATGCTTAAGAGGGCAGAATTAGAGGAGTGCAGACATCTCGGGGTTTGTGGGGCTGGAGGAGATTACAGAGATAGCAAGCGGCAAGCCATGGAGGGATTTGAAAATAAAGATGAGAATTTTGAAATCAAGGCGTTGCTTAACCGGACGTCAATGTAGGTCAGCGAGCACAGGGGTAATGGGTGAATGGGACTTGGTACAAGTTAGGACATGGGCAGCCAAGTTTTGGATCAGCCCTATTTTACATAGTGTAGAGTGTGGGATGCCAGCCAGGAGTGTGTTGGAATAGTCAAGTCTGGAGGTATCAAAGGCATGGATGAGGGCTTCAGCAGCAGAAGAGCTGAGGCAAGGGCAGAGATGGGCGATCTTACGGAGGTGGAAATAGGTGGTCATAGTTATGCTGTGGATACGTGGTTGAAAGTTCATTTCAGCGTCAAAAATGACACCAAGGTTCCGAACAATCTGGTTCCGTCTCAGACAGAAGTTGGGGAGAGGGATGGAGTCAGTGGCTAGGGAACAGAGTTTGTGGTGGGGACTGAAAACACTGGCTTCAGTCTTCCCAATATTCAATAGGAGAAAATTTCTGTTCATGCAGTACTGGATGTCGGACAAGCAGTCTGACAATTTAGAGACCGTGGAGGGGTTGAAAGACATGGTATTGAGGTAGAGCTGGGTGTCATCAGCGTACATGTGGAAACTGACGCTATGTTTTAGGATGATGTCGCCAATGGGCAGCATGTAGATGAGAAATAGGAGGGGGCCAAGGATAGATCCTTGGGGGACACCAGAGGTAACAATGCGGGGGTGGGAACAGATGTTGTTGCAGGTGATTTTCTAGCTATGGTTAAATAGGTAAGAATGGAACCAGGCAAGTTCAGACCCATCCAGGTGAACATTGATGGAGAGGCATTGGAGAAGGATAGAGTGGTCAACCATGTCAAAGACTTATCTCAAGGCAGTGTTCCATCCAGCCCATCAAGCAACCCCATGCATGTGACAGTAGAGGAAGTGAGCAGAATCAACAAGCTACAACAGCATTGGAGTGGTTCACTGAAATGTAGAGCCATCACAAAGTAGGCCATAGGTAGGTTTAGGACCACTGCAATCCAAGCAGACAGTTAATCAAACTCTGCTGCCAGCACATGTACCTCTTAGTAGAAGTAATACATTATGTGTGTTCCATTGAAAACAAAGCACAAGTACCAAGAGGAAGCATTGTAACAAATGCTGACAGAATTCACACCACACTAATAAATACGTTGCACTTAACTTGAACATTGTGTTGAATATTTATGTGTCATTGTTTCAAAAATGCAGGACTGCAGCAAAATATGGGGTCATAGGAATAGGCGACAATTCAGCCCCTTGAGCCTGCTGCACCATTCAGTTAGATCATGGCCGATCTGTTCCTCAACTCCATTGACCCGCCATTGATCCATATTGCTCGATGCTCTTACCTAATAAAAATCTTTCAATTTTAGTCTTGAAAATTTCAATTCATCCAGCGTCCACGGCCTTTTGGGGAAAAGCAATCCAGATTTCCACTGCCCTTTATGTGGAAAAGTATTTATCGATTTCAGTCTTGAATGACCGAGTTATAATTTTAAGATTGTGTCCCCCTGTTCTGGATTCCCCCACCAGAGGAAATAGCTTCTCTGTTTCTATCCCATTAAATCCCTTTATTAGTTTAAATTCCTCAATTCGATCGCCCCTTAAACTTCTATACTCAAGGAATACAAGCCAAGTTTTTGCAACCTGACCTCATAACTTAACTATTTAAGCCCTGGTATCATTCTGGTGAATCTGTGCTGTACCCCTTCCAAGGCTAATATATTCTTCCTGAGGTTTGGTGCCAAAACCTGAATGCCAGTACTCCAGATGGGGTCTGAGCAAAACTCTATACAACAAAAGCATCACTTCCTCCCCTTTCTATTCCAGACCCCTTGAGATAAAAGCTAACATTTCATTAGCCTTTTTGGTGACTTTTCATACATGTGCACTATTTTTTAATGATTTGTGTACATGGACACCTAAATCCATTTCCTTCTGCACAGCTCCTAATTGCTAGCTATTAAGAAAATATTACGATTTGCCTTTCTTGGATCTAAAATGGATGACTTCACACTTCTCCACATTGAACTCTATCTGCCATATTGTTGCCCACTCATTTACTCTGTCTATGTCCCTTTGTAACTTCCTGCTCCAGCTACGTAACTTGTTGTGCCTCTTAACTTAGTGTCAACCACAAACTTGGATATACAACACTCTAATCCTTTATCCAAATCATTGATGTACATGGTGAAAAGCTGATGTCCCAGTGCAGATCACTGGCGACCATCACTTGTCACATCCCACCAATCAGCGAACATTCCCTTAATCCCTAGTCTCTGTCTCCTACTTCCCAACCAATTACCAACCGATTTCACAAGGTTACCTCCAATTCTCTGAGTTTTTATTTTTGCTAATAGTCTCTTGTGCAGAACCTTATCAAATGCATTCTGGAAATCCATATATACAACATCTATAGCTATTCTACTGTCCACTATAGTAGTGATCTCCTATAAAAATTCACGTAGATCCATCAAATATGACCTACTCTTCACAAATCGATGATGACTCTCTTTGATCAGCTGATACCTCACCTATTTCTTTTAATATCCTGGGGTGGAAACCATCATGCCCTGAAGATTTGTTTATCTTAAGTCCTATTATTTTCTGCATTATCTTTTTTTTAACTTATACTAAATCCAACAAGTTCCTCCCCTTAACTTATTTTAGGTTCCCCTGTACTGCAGGTCCTGACAGGTTTGTCCCAACAGGGAGGCCACCATTGCTTGTATATCCAAGTTTGCGATCAGGCCTCAGGTTGAAATTGGAGCCTGACCTATATATTTAAAGAGGGCACTGTGGCTTAGGGCTGGAGTCCTTATCAGCTGCAATTTGCAATTGCAATTGGTCCGATCAGAGCTGGAAAGGAATGGGTAACTCCCCCCCTCCCCTCCATTTTAACTTCCCCCTCCAGTCTGGTTTCTGCCAAGTGGGGGAGATAAAATCAAGTCCATTGTTCCAGAAAACTGCCCCCAATACTTTCTAGAAATACATTACCTTTTCTGTTTGAGCAATTTGGACAAACTTTTAAAACATTTCATTTGCACAAAATGAAAATTAGCTTTTCAGGCCCTTAACCTTTGTTTAGCAGTAGTAACACCGTAAAAGCCTCAGTTACATAGAAACATAGAAAATAGGTGCAGGAGTAGGCCATTCGGCCCTTCGAGCCTGCACCGCCATTCAATAAGTTCATGGCTGAACATGCAACTTCAGTACCCCATTCCTGCTTTCTCACCATACCCCTTGATTCCCCCTAGTAGTAAGGACTACATCTAACTCCTTTTTGAATATATTTACACTCAATCTCTTTGAGTCTAACTTTTAGTGTAGAATTTAACAGCGTAATTACTGCGGAAGAGTCAAAGTTTTTGCCAGTTTCCTTGATTTGGGTGATTACCCTGATTGCCGGCTCCAGGGCTGGGTGGGGGGGGTGAGGCACAGTGCTGCCAGTTGTCGGAGCTGCGAATGACGGACCTCAGCTTTAGGATTACCGCATGTGCTTGCGCCAAATCCCAAAGTTGCGGTCAGCTTCAAAGGGGAAATGGTGATGAACATTGCCAGGTCACCGTTGTCCAGGCCGCAAATTCCGGGCCAATATATTTTATTCTTTTATCATTTCTGTTTTATTTTTAACAAGTATTTCATTATTATTTCCCATAACCTTTTCTGTTCCCAGAGTATTTATAGTCTCCACTGTGCTCTCTGTTCAAGGTCTGGGCAGTGATAATAGTAGTTGAGATAGCGTGGAGGGCAGCTTAGCAAATATTTTAGGGCAGTTTATTTTGATTTTAATTTCTGATTCACTGCTGAATCGCATTAACAGACCGAGCAAATCACTTGGGGCTTTTATTGGCTTTGATAGTTTAATGTATTTGTATAAAATTCATTTGCATGCTATTTTAATGCAGTCGTTAACTCTTTTATCTTAAATTTTAATTTTAGTGTTAAAATAATGCACAAAGAAATGTTTTATGTGAATGTGTTGAGCAGTGCAAAATCAGTGGAAATTGTGGCCCTTAATGTCACTAATTAAAAATCAACAGCAAAAATCAGCCATGAAGTTACTCAGAGCTTCTACCACCATAACTGCAGCAGAAGTGCTGGGCTGTGGCTCAATGGTAGAATCAGAAGGTTGAGTGCAAAATCAAGGCTGACACTCCATTGCAGTACTGAGGGATTTCTGTATTGTTGGAGGTGCCGTCTTTCTGGATGAGACATTAAACCAAAGCCCTCTCTGCGCACTCAGGTGGATATAACAGATCCCATGGCATTATTCAAAGTACAGGAGAGTTTTCCCTGGTGTCCCGGCCAATATTTACCTTCAACTACTTCACTAAAATAGAATATTTGGTCATTTATCTCATTGCTTTTTGTGGAAACTTGCTGTGTGCAAATTGGCTGCCACCTTTCCTACATTACAACAGTGATTAAATTTCAAAAGTAAAGCTGTAAAGTGCTTTGGGACATCTTGAGGTTATGAAAGGCACAAGTATATCTTTCTTCATATTGCACTTCCGCCAAAGTTATGGCAACAGACCGGGTTGAGCTCTGAGGAAATTCCCAGCCAAAAATCAGCAGTGTTTGAAAGAAACTGCCTCAGACGTGGGATAAGAGGAACCATTAATGACAAATGTTTGCACCATTCTCAGACCTTTAGGGCTCGAAATTGCCCCGCGCTGAGTTTGGGGCGCATCGTTTGAATTAAGTGAAAAGTTAGTGCTGGCCGACTTTGGGGAGCAAATTTCGGCATTTTGTTTCCCAAATCAGAGAGCTGCGTTGTTAGAGCGCTAAATGGCCTCTGTGTGGCGCTGAAAGAGTGCTACAGGGGCGGTGGTGGAAATAAGGAGCCAATTTCAGGTGAGTTTCATTCAGTCATAACGAGTCACCTGGTCATTGGGCTTCTTAAAGGGGATGCCTAGTAGCTTTGTTCTTCTGATTCTCTTGTTCTCCACAGATCAGTAGCTGCTTAGTGAGGGCTGTCATAGCAGCTGGGAGAGGTAGCTCAAGGGCCATGCGTTTCCCAGATGCCGAATTGGAGACACCTGGTGGAGGCAGTGGAGGACAGGAGGAGCATCCTTTCCCCTCCAGCTGGGAGGTCCGCTCCCCAGCTTCTCAGAGCTATCTGGGCAGAAGTGGCTGTCGAGGTGAAGGACACCCCGTTCTTGACTGCACACCCACACAGTGTCACAAGAAGTTCTGCTACCTCACTCCTCTGATCAAAGTGAGTACATGTACCCCCAACTCTTATCTATGAACATGTGAGCCTGTCTGTTCCCACAACTTACAAGGCAGCCTCTGTGCAGACTCAGCAATCCAGCATTTAACACAGTATGTGCCAACTCACAGTTTTTGCCTTATTTAATGCTTTGCTTAGAATCACAGCTGTTTAAGCTGCCCATGCATTTCTTCCACATACATCATCATCATAGGCAGTCCCTCGGAATTGAGGAAGACTTGCTTCCACTCTTAAAATGTTCAGTGGCTGAACAGTCCAATACGAGAACTACAGATGCTGTCACAGGTAGGACAGATAAGGAAAGGGTGGGTGGGATTGGGACTGGTTTGCCGCACGCTCTTTCCGCTGCCTGCGCTTGATTTCTGCATGCTCTCAGCAATGAGACTCAAGGTGCTCAGCGCCCACCCGGATGCACTTCCTCCACTTCAGGCGGTTTTTAGCCAGTGACTCCCAGGTGTCAATGGAGATGTTGCACTTTATCAAGGAGGCTTTGATGGTGTCCTTGTAATGATTCCTCTGCCCACCTTTGGCTCGATTGCCTTGAAGGAGTTCCGAGTAGAATGCTTGCTTTGGGAGTCTTGTGTCAGGCATGTGAACAATGTGGCCTGCCCAGCGGAGCTGATCAAGTGTGGTCAGTGCTTCAATACTGGAGATGTTGGCCTGGACGAGGACGCTGATATTAGTGCGCCTGGTCTCCCAGAGGATTTGTATGATCTTACGGAACATCATTGGTGGTATTTCTCTAGCAACATGAGGTGTCTACTATTAGAGTCAGACTGAACATTGTGAGCTCAAAGTAAAGTGTGACTTTAGTCTTTTATTACAGGTCTCTAGAGTGCCTCTCCAACCTGTGAGGCCTTATTAAATACCTGTGCTCCCAAGGGATTGTGGGATCACTTGGGACACCAGGAAATGAGCCCTCTGGTGGCTGTACAAGTTTACATATATAACAACACTTGCCCCCAAAGTCAATAGTGTAACTATTTACAATGTGAGTTGATCTGGGGCCTTTCTTGCCCTGGTTGATCGTCTCAGTGTGAAAGCTGGTATTGTTTGATCATTTGTTGGGTCCTCGCTGGGCTGCTGTGCAGCTGGCCTTGCTGGGCTGCCTGGTGTGTTGGGTCCTGCTGGGCTGCTGTGGATAATGGGTTCTGCTTCGTGGTCAACCATGGTGCTGGTTGCCACTGGTGTGTATGTTGGATGATCAAAGAAGGTAGGGTCCAAGGTGGGTTGCTCTGGATAGTCCGTGAATCTGAGTTTGATTTGGTCCAAGTGTTTCCGGTGAATGAGTCCATTTGAAAGTTTAACCCGAAACATCCTGCTCCCCTCTTTGGCCATGAGAGTGCCGGGAAGCCACTTGGAACTTTGTCCATAATTCAATACAAATACAGGATCATTGATTTAAATCTCACATGACATATTTGTGCTATCATAGTAGGTTCTTTGTTGAAGCCGCCTGCTCTCTACCTGCTCATGTAGATCAGGGTAAACTAACGAAAGACTTATCTTAAGTGCTCTTTTCATGAGCAGTTCAGCAGGTGGGATCCCAGTGAGTAAGTGGGGTTTCGTCGGCAACTAAGCAGGACTCGGGATAGGCGAGTTTGCAGTGAGCCTTCAGTTACCCTCTTCAAGCCTTGCTTGATGGTTTGCACTGCTCTCTCTGCCTGACCATTGGACGCTGGTTTAAACGGGACAGATGTGACATGTTTGATCCCGTTGCAGGTCATGAATTCTTTGAACTCAGCACTGGTAAAACATGGCCCGTTGTCGCTCACCGGGACATCAGATAGGCCGTGTGTGGCAAACATAGCCCGCAGGCTTTCAGCAGTGGCAGCGGATGTGCTAGCCAACATTATCTCACATTCAATCCACTTGGAGTATGCATCTACAACCACAAGGAACATTTTTCCCAAAAACGGGCCTGCATAGTCAACGTGTATCCTAGACGACGGTTTGGAGGGCCAAGACCATAAACTTAGCAGCGCTTCCCTGGGTACATTGCTTAACTGCAAGCACGTATTACATCTATAAATGCAGGACTCTAAGTTTGCATCGATACCGGGCCACCACACATGGGATCTGGCTATCGCTTTCATCATTACGATGCCTGGGTGGGTACTGTGGAGGTTATTGAAGAAGGTGACTCTGCCCTTCTTGGGAACCACTACACGATTGCCCCACAGAAGACAGTCTTTGTGCCGCTGGAACGGCTTTATCTCTTCCTGCATTTCCACTGAAACACTGGACTAGCTCCCATGAAGCACACAACCTTTGACTAGGGATAATAAGGGGTCCTGGCTTGTCCAGGTTTTGATCTGCCAGGCAGTGACGGGTGATTACTCACTCTCAAATGCTTCCACAAGCATGGCTAGATCTGCGGGCTGTGCCATTTCCACCCCCGTGGTGGGCAATGGCAGCCTACTGAGAGCATCGGCACAGTTTTCTGTCCCTGGCCTATGGCGGATGGCATAGTTGTATGCAGACAATGTGAGTGTCCATCTCTGGATGTGGGCCAATGTGTTGGTATTTCTCCCTTTACTCTCAGAAAACAGGGATATGAGTGCTTATGGTCAGTTTCCAATTCGAATTTTAGCCCAAACAGGTATTGATGCATTTTCTTTACCCCATAGACACACGTTAACGCATCTTTCTCAATCATGCTGTAGGCTCTCTCAGCCTTAGACAGAATCCTGGATGCATAAGCAACCAGTTGCAGTTTCCCAAAATCATTAGCTTGTTGCAATACACACCCGACATCATATGACGATGCATCACATGCTAGTACCAAACGCTTACATGGATCATACAACACAAGCAATTTGTTTGAGCATAACAATTTTCTCGCTTTTAAAAAGGCATCTTCTTCGCTTTTGCCCCAACCCCATTCGTCCCCTTTTCATATTAAGACATGCAGTGGTTCTAATAGTGTGCTGAGACCTGGTAAGAAGTTACCAAAGTATTTCAGGAGTCCCAGAAACGACCGCTGCTCCGTTACGTTGTGTGGCCTCAGTGTGTTCTTGATTGCCTCCATCTTCGCGCTGGTGGACCTGATGCCGTCTGCCGCAATCCTCCTTCCCAAGAACTCCACTTCAGGTGCCAGGAAAACGCACTTCGAGCATTTTAACCTGAGCCCCACGCGGTTGAGTCGACTAAGTACCTCCTCCAGGTTCTGCAGATGCTCGACTGTGTTCTGACCTGTGACCAATTTGTCGTCCTGGAAGACCACGATGTGCGGGACCGACTTCAGTAAGCTTTCCATGTTTCTCTGGAATATCGCCGCCGTCGATCGAATTCCAAATGGGCATCTGTTATAAATAAAAAGATCTTTGTGCGTGTTGATGCAGAGTGGTATCTTCTGCACCGCTCCATCGTCGGAGACTTATACAGTAGCATTGCTGATTACGGGAATTAGTTCTTTCGTGTAAGTTCGTAGTTTCGTACGAATTGGAGTCAAGACTGGCCTTGAGGCCTTGTTGCACTACAATCTTTCAAAAGTGTTTTTGCCCATGATGGACTAGCTCACGCCCATGTCCAGTTCCATTGACACCGGAAGTCCATTTAGTTCAACATTCAGCATTATTCGTGGTGAACGTGTGCAGCCCATGTACTTCTGCCTCCTCGGTCTCAGGCTCTGGTTCATTGTGATCTCCATGGATCTGTCCTCCTCTGGAACATGGTGGTTTACAGGTTTAATAGGCTTAGCAGCTCGCCTGCACATACGTTGGCGGTGTCCCATTGTTCCACAGCCCTTGTAAACATACCCTTTGAATCGGCATAAATGGAAATGATGATCACCCCCGCAGCGCCAACAAGTTGTTAATGGTGCTTTCATTCATCACCCTTGATGGTGGACTCTCAGACATCTGCGGATGTGCAGCTGCAGGCATGTGTGACCTGTCCTGTACGTTGTGATTGGAAAACAACATCATTTTATTCACAGTAGTTGTAGCAGCACTTGTGTGCTGAGCGATTTGCTTCATATTTTCACTGCTGGCAATGAACGCCTGGGCTATCGCTATGGCCTTACTCAAGGTTGGGGTCTCTACAGTCAAATGTTTGCGAAGTATGGTTTTGTGGCCAATGCCAAGTACGAAAATGGCTCTGAGCATGTGCTCCAAATGTCCTTCAAATTTGCAATGTCCTGCAAGGCATCTTAGCTTGGTGACATAACTCGCCACTTCATGGCCTTCAGACCTTTTGTAGGTGTAGAACCGGTACCTCGCCATCAGAACGTTTTACTTCGGTTCAAATGCTCGCGGACCAATGTGCACAAATCATCGTACGATTTCTCCGTGGGTTTCGCTGCAGTGAGCAGATTCTTCATGAGGCCATACATTGGTGCCCCACAGACGGTGAGGAGGATCGCCCTTCGTTTGGCAGCATTCTCTTCCCCATCTAGCTCGTTGGCCATGAAGTATTGGTCAAGTCGCTCCAGAGAAGTTTCCCAATCATCTCCCTCCGAGAATTTCTCCAGGATGCCCACTGTTCTATGCATCTTTGGGTTCACTATCTGTATCTCATCGCCAGTTGTTATGTAAGGAGAAAGAGTCAGACTGAACACTGTGAGCTCAAAGTAAAGTGTGACCTTAGTCTTTTATTGCAGGTCTCCAGAGTGCCTCTCCAACCGGTGAGGCCTCCTTAAATACCTGTGCTCCCAAAGGATTATGGGATCCCTTGGGACTCCAGGGGATGAGCCCTCTGCTGGCTGTACAGAGTAAATACAAGTTTACATATATAACATCTACTGTACATGGTCTATGTCTCTGAGCCATACAGGAAGGTGGGTATTACTACAGCCCTGTCGACCATGAGCTTGGTGGAAGTTTTGAGGGCCTGGACTTCGAACACTCTTTTCCTCAGGTGGCCGAAGGCTGCACTGGTGTACTGGAGGTGGTGTTGAATCTCGTCGTCAATGCCTGCTCTTGTTGATAAGAGGCTCTTAAATATGGGAAATTATCCACGTTGTCCAGGGCCGCGCCGTGGATCTTGATGACTCGGGGGGGGGGCAGTGGTGTGCGGTGAGGACAGGCTGGTGGAGGACCTTGTCTTACGGATGTTTAGCATAAGGCCCATGCTTTCGTTTGCCTCAGTAAATATGGTGACTATGTCCTGGAGTTCAGCCTCTGTATGTGCGCAGGCGCAGGCATTGTCCGCGTACTGTAGCTCGACGATAGAGGTTGGGGTGGTCTTGGACCTGGCCTGGAGACGGCGAAGGATGAACAGGTTCCCTCTGGCTTTGTAGTTTAGTTCCACTCCGGCGGGGAGCTTGTTGACTGTGAGGTCGAGCGTGGCAGCGAGGAAGATTGGAAAAAGGGTTGTGGCGATGACTCAGCCCTGTTTGACCCCGGTCCGGACGTGGATTGGGTTTGTAATGGATTCATTCGTAAGGATCGTGACTTGCATGTCGTCGTGGAGTAGGCGGAGGATGGAGACGAACTTTTGGGGGCATCCGAAGAGGAGGAGAACGCTCCATACACCCTCGCGGTTGACAGTGTCAAAGGCCTTTGTAAGGTCGAAGAAGGCCATGTATAAGGGCTGGTACTGTTCTCTGCATTTTTCCTGCAGCTGTCGCGCTGCAGAAATCATGTCCGTTGTGCCCCGTAGAGGATGAAATCCGCACTGCGACTCCGGGAGGAGCTCCTCGACTACAAGGAGAAAACAGTTGAGGAGGACTCTAGCGACGACTTTCCCAGTTGCTGATAGCAGGGAGATTCCTCTGTAGTTGCCGCAGTGGAACTTGTCCCCTTTTTTAAAGATGGTCACGATCACTGCATCTCTGAGATCTTCCGGCAGATGAGAGAGATGAGGTCACGTATTCGATCCAACAGTGCCTCTCCACCATACTTCAGTGCCTCAGCGGGAATTCCATCCGCTCCTGTAGCCTTGTTGTTCTTAAGCTGTCTAATGGCTTTTTCTACCCTGTGCACTTTTGGGGTTTGCCGAGGTGGCGGCGGGTAGCATGAGGTGGGATGGAGTCGAGAACACTCGGATCAAAGGCAGAGTCTCGATTGAGGTGATCTTCGAAATGCTCCTTCCAGTGGTCCCTGACTGCCTCGGTGTCCTTGATGAGTGTTTACCTGTTCTTGACCTGTTCTTGGCCAGCAGTGGGGTGGGGCCTTGGGTGTTTGGACCGTAGGTGGCCTTGACTGCGATGAAGAATCTTCGCACATCATGGCTGTTGGCCAGCTGCTCTATCTCCTGTGCTTTCTCAAACCACCACCTGTTCTTTAGGTCAGGGCTTTTTGTTGAACCTTAGCCTTGAGCCGTCTGTAATGCTGCTTTGCCATGTCACCAAGGAGGATCAGTTTGTTGTCCGCGAGGATGCAGGACAGGGATTTTGAGGCTGGAGTAAAAACCCTCTTTGGTCTCATCTGTTGCATCGAGTGTTGGGGCGTATGCACTAATGACTGTGGTGCATTGATTCAGGGATAGGTTGAGCTGAAGAGTCATGAGGCATTCGTTAACCGTGCAGGGGAAGTCGTTGAGGCGGTCGACCAGTTCGTTTTTGACATATACATAAATACACTGTTACTCTCCAAGCTTCCTTTCTTTTGCAGGCCAAGATGGCACATAAAAGGCTGCAGCAGCAGCAAACAGGAGGAGGGGGGGAAGAGCCTGAACTGTGCCAGCTCACAGATCTGGAGGAGCGAGTACTTGGCCTTACGGTTGCGCAGGTGTCCATCCCTGTGGCAGTGGGGACCGGCGAGCCTGTTGGGGCCAACATTGGTAAGTGAAAGCCTTCTTTTCATCTCACCTTCCATTTTAAGCAGAATGCCTAATCAAATATCCGCTCCACATTCTGACTACCTTTATTTCTGCCTGCCTGCCCTCCTTCCCTCCCCTTAATGCGACTTTTGTGCCATTTGTACTTTCAGACAATGCCCTGGCCGTGGCCCTGCCTGTGCTTGAGCCCCCCCAACCCAGTCTGCAGGGAGAGAAAATGGAGGAGGAGGAGGAGGACATGCTGGAACCACGCCACTGCTTCTCACACTCGTACGCACCAGCTCAGATAATGGGAGTATGCGATTGTTGCAGTTGAGCTTAGGAGAGAGGTCTGTACTGGATAATGCACCTTGGCCTAGCAGGCTGCGGCAGGGTGAAGGAGTAAGGCAAGCTCGGGAGCCAGCTCCCCGGAGGATGAGTTCGCGCATGAGTTCTGCTCCACGAATCAGATGAGGACCTCATTGGGGAGGCGTTTGAACAAAGGGTGATGGCCTTGTACTCCGACATGATCGGGGCAATGGCAAGGGTGTCCAACAGCCTGTCGCAAGTGGTAAGGAGCATGGAGAAGTCTGCCTCCCGCATTGTAGGCAGCTCTGCACACACCACGGAGCCCATCATTGCCAGTGTGCAGATGATGGTGGACTCCCAGACGGACCGTGCGGATCCAGACCTCATGAGGCGTCTCATGGGCGATGTGACAGCTACTATTGCGGCACAGGTGGAAGCAACGCAATGTCTTGCTGCTGCAATAGAGTCAATGGTTGCTCGCATGGATACTCAGATTGCTCCCATGCAGTCTCAGCTGCATGCCACGCAAGCCCTGACTGCTGCTATCACCGCTAGGTCCATCCCGGTCCACCGGGGAATCACACGGTGCCACAGCAGACCACCAATCTATGCTCCATCAGATTGGTGGGGATGCTGAGCTGCAGCCTCGGGGGCGTGGCACTGGGTCAATGGAGCAGGAACCTGCTGTCCTTTCTCAAGACAACAGCATTTCTGATCCCACCACTGCTACTCCATCATTGTAACTATCCACGGCTGTCACCCAGCCAGTCCAGGCTACCGCCGCTCACCCAGATGTGCTACAGTCTGCAGCCAGGCTTCCCAGGCCCAGAGCTGGTCGTGAGCATCCGAGAAGGCCATCTGTAGTTTCTGGCCCGGAAACAAACCAGCCTTTCAATAGTCATGCTGCAGCCACAGGGGAGACACTGCAGAGGAGTAGTAGAGTAGGTTTAGATAAAAGGGGATATAAGGAGATGCACAAGAATGAATGGTATATGTTATATTAATGTTGCACGTTTTATATAAATGTTGATTCCCATCTTTACTCTTTGGTATCATCTCTTATTTCGTTGCTAGGCATGTGGTATGGAAGGAAGGGCTCATTGATGTGTTTATGAGGAGGCACAAAGGAAGCTCTAAGTGGCAAGGACCTGATTGGACCTGAGAACTTATGAGACGGGCGCGGACCTCCCGTGCAGCCTCGGGACGTTGTCAGCGCATCCTGCCTGCCGGCTGTGCCTTCTCCTGCAGCTCCTTGTTCTCCTCCACCTGGTCCTGCTGCTGCTCCTCCTCCTGAGGTGAATGGCTCTGTCTTGCAATGGATGTGCCCTCATGATTGGCAGCGTGTGAAGTACGCAGCAGACGACGAAGAGGGACACCCGGTTAGGCAAGTACTGGAGGACTCCTCCTGAGTGGTCATGGCAGTGGAACCGTTGTTTCAGCACTCCGATGGTCTGCTCACTGATGCTCCTAGTGGCGGCATGGCTCTCATTGTACAAGTGTTGCGCAAAAGGGGCAATTTTGGCCCCTTATTTAAAAATGTCCACATAACCATAACATTCTTACATCATCAACCTCTTAAATATAATACAAGGAAGCTCACATAACAACTGCCACTGCATTTCAAGGTCATTCATTGTATATAAAGTTACTCGAGTCATTTCTGTGTGATGTGCCATATAAATGCAAATTATTTTTTGCCCGTGACATGAATGTTTAACACTTTCATGTGAAACTTCTCTCCCTCAGCTATTTTAGTGAAGGAATTAATTTTAAAATAAGTGGATTAATGCTCTGCAAAAATAGAGGGGAAAGTAATTTTGGATTTCACATGAAACTTTTATGCATAAGAATCCTGCAGAGCAACTTTAGGGCCTTGTTTATTAGTAACGTACCAAGAATAGATTAGTTTGTTGCCTGCTCTTCTGCCACCAGAGGGCAGCATCTGTAATGATATTGGCATAATTAGCAGATAGGCAGCAGTTGGAACTCATAGTGTATTGCTCAGTAACTGCTGGAGTTAAGTATAAGGAATGCAAGAAAGTCAACCACATGTCTCACATACAGGAGCGGTGCTGACACATATTGGGGTAGATTTTCACCTTTATCGCCTGGGTGTGAAGCAACGTCTGGCTGGAGCACGGTGAGGAATTCTGGTGGGGAGGATTGCAGGCCCCATGCAGAATGATCCAGATTTCACTTCCCTTAATTTAAAAAGAGGGAATATCAGGCAGGTTCTGTTACAGGTGTGAGATCCTCCCTGCAATATTTTCCTCTTTGCCTCCCGACCAGGCGATACGTAACATCCAGTTGGTAAAACTGAATATCTTCCGCACGATGGATAAAATTACTCCGCGTCACACGAAGTACAAATGATAAATGTATCACAATCTGATGCGTTCATGGTTACGCAGCATTTGAGGAATTCTACAGTGCTGAAACTGCTCTCGGGCAGGGAAAAGCTGCATTGCACATCAATGCACTCACATTAGCAGAGTTTTGTTTGTTGAATGTTTGTTAAGAAGCATTTGAATAGTTTGATACAAAATCGTTCATTCTTTATTCTAGATGCTTTTTGCATTAAGTGCTGGAAAATAAAACTAAGATGGTGCAGGAAGGTTCCAGAGTTACTTCATAGAGTTCATCACGGCAGATAGACCTTGCCGAGCTTATTTGGAGCACTATTTCAATTGGAAAGTAGCATGGCGAATGCAGCTTCTGGGAGTTTGGAAGAGGCGAGGAAAGATACACAGGAAAGGAGAATCCAGGAAGCTGCAGGGCTTAGAAGGGATTCAACTCACATTAGGTTCTACCCAGTGGAGCATAGGAATGAGTCAGCTCCTTACAACTTATTTAGGACAGCTGTTTGAGGAGGCTGAGCTTCAGTAGAGGAGCCATCCTTGAACTGTGCCATCTGCTCGGAGGGCTGTAGCCCAGCAGTAACCGCAGCCCACACTGTCGGTGCCAGCGTCAGTTAGGGCCACAACTGCTTTAAATTCTTACGCCACCAGATCCTTCCAGTCGCTCTTAGGACATTCCTCAGGAATCAGTCAGTTTTCTGCACACTAGCACATTGCACAAGTCATGGATACTTCTTTTTTGGCAGATCAAAGCTCATTTTTGTCAGCACTGGGCAGCACCAAGAGCAGGGAAGGAAGACATGGTTTTAAACCAGATGCGCCACCCCCAGAGTATAGTGCCTCTACGAGCAGTCTATGTGTCAATTTATGCTCCTGCAGAAAATGTATTATCTTTCCTAAGTAGGAATAGAGATTGCTTCGTTAATGTCACAGTGATCTGCAAACACAAAGAGTAGCGCGTATTAATAGTTGATTTCCAGTACACAATATCTTCAGCCTACAACATATGTGTGTCATAACCTAATATTTGAAGGGGAATATTGATTGGCAGGTTGGCTCCTACAAGTCGGATGATCCGTTGGAATTATGGATGTTGACACCAATGTTCTCTTTAAGCTGCGTAGCTGCACGGTCGCGCAGCACTCTGGAAGACCCGTGCAGCTGGCTCAGCAGCTTTTAAATGCAAAAAACGCTCGTGCACAGATTTTTGATTGGGCTGTGCAGACTGTTAAAGGGGCTGCGTGGTCCAAAAAAAGATTAGAGGTGACATTGGTTGACATTGGCAAACAACACCTGTAAACTAAAGATGGCAGCATTTTGTGAGAAATATGAACATTTTAGTACAAATCTTTGGCGTCCACTAGCAGTGATTCTACGATTTGAACTGTTTGAGGAGGGGGATGTCTTACATAAGAACATAGGAAATAGGAGCAGGAGTAGGCCATTTGGCCCCTCGAGCTTGCTCTGCCATTCGATAAGATCATGGCTGATCTAACCCTGGCCTCAACTCCACTTCCCGGCCCGCTCTCCATAACCCTTTATTCCCTTATCGCTTAAAAATCTGTCTATCACCACCTTAAATATACTCAATGACCCAGCCTCCGCAGCTCTCTAGGGAAGAGAATTCCAAAGATTCATGACCCTCTGAGAGAAAAAATTCCTCCTCAGCTCTGTTTTAAATGGGCGACCAATTATTCTGAAATTATGCCCCGCAGTTCTAGGTTCACCCACGAGGGGAAACATCCTCTCTGCATCAACCTTGTCAAGCCCCTTTAGAATCTTATATGTTTCAATAAGATCACCTCTCAGTCTTCTAAATTCCAATGAGTATAGGCCCAATCTGCTCAATCTTTCTTCATAAGACGGCCCTTTCATCTCAGGAATCAACTTAGTGAACCTTCTCGGAACCGTTTCCAATGCAAGAATATCACTCCTTAAATAAGGAGACCATAACTGTACGCAGTACTCCAGGTGTGGTCTCACCAACGCTCTGTACAGTTGTAGCAGGACTTCCCTACTTTTATACTCCATCCCCCTTGCAATAAGGTCAACATTACATTTGCCTTCCTTATTACTTGCTGTACTCGCATACTAACTTTTTGTGTTTCATGTATAAGGACTCCCAGATCCCTCTGCACTGCAGCATTTTGTAATCTTTCCCCATTTAAATAATAATTTGCTTTTTTATTTTTCCTACCAAAGTGGATAACCTCACATTTTCCCACATTATACTCCATCTGCCAAATTTTTGCTCACTCACTTAGTTTATCTCTATCCCTTTGCAGATTCTTTGCGTCCTCCACACAATTTGCTTTCCCACCTATTTTTGTATCATCAGCAAATTTAGCTGCATTACACTCGGTCCCTTCATCCAAGTTATTAATATAGATTGTAAATTGTTGAGGCCTCAGCACTGATCCCTGCGGCACCACATTAGTTATAGTTTGCCAACCTGAAAATTACCCATTTATCCCGACTCTCTGTTTTTGGTTAGTTAGCCAATCCTCTATCCATGCTAATATATTACCCCAAACTCCATGAGCTCTTCTCTTGTGCAGTAACCTTTTATGAGGCACCTTATCGAATGCCTTCTGGAAATCCAAATACACCACATCAACTAGTTCCCCTTTATCCACACTACTCATTACACCCTCAAAGAACTCCAGCAGATTTGTTAAACATGATTTCCCTTTCATAAAACCATGCTGACTCTGCTTGATTGTATTATGATTTTCTAAATGTCCTGCTACTACTTCCTTAATATTGGACTCCAGCATTTTCCCAATGACAGATGTTAGGCTACTGATCTATAGGTTCCTTCTTTCTGTCTCCCATCTTTCTTGAATAGGAGCATTACATTTGCAGTTTGGCAATTCACTGGGACCACTCCAGAATCCAGGGAATTTTGGTAGATTACAACCAATGCATCCACTATCTCTGCAGCCACTTCTTTTAAGACCCATGAATGCAGGCCATCAGATCCAGGGGACATGTCCACCTTTAGTCCCATTAGTTTGCTTAGTACTTTTTCTCTAGTGATAGAGATTGTTTCTCTCTCCCTGTAGCCGCTTGATTTTCTATTATTATTGGGATGCTTTTAGTGTCTTCTACCGCGAAGACCAGTATACAATATTTGTTCAAAGTTTCGGCCATTTCCCTGTTTTCCATTATTAATTCCCAAGTCTCATCTCCTCAGGGACCAACGTTTACTTTAACTACACTTTTCCTTTTTCTGTACCTGTAGAAGCTGTGACTGTCTGTTGTTATATTTCTTACTAGTTTACTCGCATAATCTATCTTCTCCCTCTTTATTATTTTTTGAGTCATGATTTGTTGGTTTAAAAATTTCCCAATCGTCTGGCCTACCACTAATCTTCGCAAAATTGGTTTCCTTTATTTGCAATTTGATACCATCCTTTACTTCCTTAGTTAGCCATGAATGGTTCATCCTTTTCTTAGAGCTTTTGGGGCCGAAATTGTCCCTCTCCTTGAGGTCTGTTACCACCGCAAATCAGCGGCCAAGCTGCGGAGTGGAGGGGCCGCCGACTTTTCGTGGAATGGCCACTGATAGCCCAATTGCCCTTCCGACATTTTCCCGGAGGTGCCCCGATCAATCCCTACCGCTCTGTTGCTGCCGATCCATCTTAAGTTCATCTTCACGGTGCGCACCACTGATCTACTGCCCCCGACGGCGACATTCCCCTCTGAAAATCTTTGGCCCGCCCGGTAGTGCCAAAACCTGATTTTTCCTGGTGGTTCAGTGAGGCTGTGGCCTTCTGCAATGGCGGTGTGGCTTCTCTTAAATGGGAGGGCTCACTGCTGCTGTTGCCATGTTTTAACATTTTTTTTGTTGGCCAACTGCCATATTGGCCCGACAATTATGCTGCTGGCCCGGCCAAAATAATTCCTGGTGGCCCAGTGGATTGAAGTTTTAAAATCACGAAGGCTCTCCCCTTTAAATGAAGAGGAGAGCCATGGTGATGCAGCGCCGTGATGATATAATCACTGTGGTCACTCCGCCACCCCCCCCAACTTCCTCCCCTCAATTGTACTCACTGCCCCAACTTCTGCCCCTCTCCTGTAGTCACCACCCCCTTTAAGAGCGACTTCCAGATCCAAATAAAAAAACAAACAACATAGAGCAAAATTTCGCTCAAGAGGCGACCTCAACCACAGCTGCGGTAAAAATCATTGAAAATGGGTGCGTACGCCTATTTTGGGCGAGGGGCAATTTCTACCCTTTTCTTTCTCACTGGAATATATCTTTGCTGAGAGTTATGAAATATCTCCTTAAATGTCTGCCACTGCTGATCTGCCGACTTACCCTTTAATCTATTTTCCTATTCCACTTTAGCCAACTCTGTCTTCATACCTTTGTAATTGCCTTTATTTAAGTTTCGGACACTAATTTGAGACCCAATTTCTCAACCTCAACCTAAATTTGAAATTCTAACATGCTATGGTCACTCTTCCCTCGAGGAAATATACTCTGGAGAAATTGGCAGAATCATTGTAATTTCAACAACATAGCAGTGGACAGAGTCATCTCCAAGCTGTCTGATGAAGAAGATCAACTACTTATATGTGAAGAATGGTGAAGGGTGCTGATGATCTGAGCCAGCTGAGGCAGGAAACCCTCGTGAATATGGTACATCCGGGTTTAATTGATCAATTCTTCTCCTGAGTCTACACATAGGAACTTCAGTTACTAAATATATAGATTACCTGAAGGCTTTTGTTTGATTTGCTTATTTTATTTACTGTATAAACTCTTTTTTTTGTTTATTGTTGGACGTATTCAAACAAGGACAAGGGGAAAATATTAAAGGCTACAGAGAGGCAAATAAGGATTCGAGTAAATTGCTCCAGTGAGAAGTTAGCACTGGCAGGGGCACAGTGGATACACAGTGATTGACTTCATCTTGTGCAGAAAGCTCTGCAATTCTATAAAAATATAGTAAGAAGTTTTCAGTTTTTACAGAGTAATTTTATTCATGTTCTGTTATCCATATAATAACTGTGTTGACCTTGATCTGCCTCTGTCTTCTTTCTTTTCATGTATCATTACAACACTCTATGACTGGCGCAGTTCCTTTCAGTGGCTGCTGAGCAGGTTAGAGGGCTTCCTGCAAAGTCTCCCTGGGGCCTATTTCTAGCCTGACGGCTGGCTATCTGCATGTACCAATTACTCCAATTGTGCAGCAGATTGTGCTCGGAGCATCATGAATTTTTTTGGCTCTGGTGGTATCCATGTTTTTAATGCCTTATTCTGTCACTTGGCCAGAAGATATTGGCGGTAAGATATAGTCCTGACCTCAGAAGCTGGTGGCAGTTGATGTGCTACTGAATACATGTCGCTGCTGGGAGTTACGTTGTCAACTTGGTCACTGATCTGTGCGAGCATAGACTAGAGTATTTTTACGAAGTCTCTGCATCAATCACTCACTAACAGTTCTGTTAATTCTGTCGCGAATTGTGTTGAAGTTGTCTTTGATCATATTTAGGACATAAGGCTCCAAAACTGGTGCAACCTTCTAATGCAGCATCCCGCATTGAAATCCTAAAGAAATTCAGCGCAAAATTAGTTACCACACATAACCTTTAGCGCAGCAATAGACTGATCTTCACCAGCTACCAAATTTGGCTCTTCCATGATGTGTGCCTCAGTCTGCTTGCTCCAAATCACTAGGGTCATCTGAAGTGGATGTCACTGAGCTGGTGTTTAGTACAAGTCATGCGTGAGACGCAGCGTGCTGTGATGTGCACTGCACAATGGACTTCAATCTCCATGGCTCTCTATGAAAATGATGTGTATGTGTATGTTAAGTGCTGCAATTCTGATCCATCTGCACTTCAAAGTTGCTAAATGATGCAATTTTTAGCCTCATTCATAGTATGACTAGTACAATTGCACCAACCTTAAAAATTCACACCCTCCACCACTAGTGCACCATGGCAGCAGTATGTACTATACACAGGATGCACTGCAGCTATTCACCAAGGCTTTTTCAACAGCGCTTCCCAAACCCATGACTTCCACCACCTAGAAGGACAAGGGCAGCAGATGAATGGGACACCACCAACTTCAAGTTCCCCTTCAAGTCACACACCATCCCAACTTAGATATATATTACTGTTTCTTCATCGTTGCTGGGTCAAAATCCTGAACTCCCTACCTAACAGAATTGTAAGAGCACCTTCACCACACGGACTGCAACAGTTCAAGAAGAAGGCTCACCACCACCTTCTCAAGGGCAATTAGGGATGTCCTTGCCCGAGATGTCCACACCCTGAGAATGATTGAAAAAACAAGCGCATTATCAAACTCTGCAATTTCTGTATTACACAGATCCTCAATGGTTTCCCTTCCGAGAATCTCTACGATGGTGTGCTCAATACAGATCATGGGTTGCAGTTGTTTGTGTGTCAGCATTGGTCTTTTGATTCCTATTGAATTGAGTCTTATTTTACAAGGGAAAGTTGAGGTTGTAAAGTCCTGTCCCTGCAGTACAGATTCACATGAGGCACATACTGAAGTCAAGGTCACTCAGGACCTGCACCTTTATTACACAGCTCTCGAATGCCACACTTGCCCGAGACCTGTCCTTATATACCTGTCTGGGACAGGTATCCAGTGTCTCCTGCAAGTGCATCCCTGGTGGTAAGGTAAGCTTGTGGTTACAGGTCATCTCTAGTTACAGTCATGTATAGCATGGTAAGATACAGTTATGTACAGTAGTGTGAGATACATGACATCATCCTCTCCCAAGGTCTTATTGTCTTTATAGGTTCAGTCTCTCAGGTGGTCTACGCTCTTGCGTGGAGCATCTTAGTTGTGGTTCAGTTGTTTGCCTTGGTGCCTGTTTTTCTTTCGGTGTGATTGTTGGTATCTCGCCTGGGCTGTCTGTTTCGTTCAGTCTGATTGTTGTTGTCTCGCCTGGGCTGTCTGTTGGGATTGCCCTTTCCTCAGGTTGTTCCCTCTGTCTGTCCACCAGGTGTGGTGTGAGTTCCACATTGTAGTCCGCCTCTGGTTTAGCAGTGTTGTTGGTAAATCTACTTTTGACTTGGTCTACATGCCTCCGGCAGGTTTGGTCATTGTCGATTTGTACCACCAGTAGCCTGTTTCCTTCCTTGCCTGTTACTGTCCCTGCAAGCCATTTGGGACCCCTGCCATAGTTTAGCACAAACACTTTGTCCCCTATCTCATTCCACCTCCCCCTCGAATTTTGGTCATGGTACTCGGTTAGCTTACGGCGCTTTGCCTCAACGATTTCATGCATGTCTGGGAGGATTAATGGGAGCCTTGTCTTTAAGGTTCGTTTCATTAATAGTTGTGCGGGGGGAACTCCAGTCAATGAATGCGGACGAGATCTGTATGCCAGCAGCAGTCGCGACTGGCGGCCCTGCAGCGTGGGACCTTGGATTTTGAGCATGCCTTGTTTGATGATTTGCACTGCTCGCTCTGCCTGGCCGTTGGAGGCTGGCTTGAGCGGTGCCATCTTAACGTGATTTATGCCGTGGTCACTTATAAAATCTTGGAATTCTGCGCTGGTCAATTATCGACCATTATCACTGACCAATATGTCAGGAATGCCGTGCGTTGCGAACATGGTTCCAAGGCTCTCCACAGTGGTGGAGGTGGTGCTAGAGTTTAAAATGGTGCATTCGATCCACTTAGAAAATGCATCTACAACTACGAGAAATATTTTGCCCATGAATGGGCCCGCATAGTCTGTGTGCACCTGCGACCACGGTTTGGTGGGCCAGGGCCAGGGGCTCAGGGGGGCCTCCCTGAGGGCATTACTGAGTTGGGCACAAATGGTGCACCGTCGGACGCAGAGCTCCAAGTCTGCGTCAATCGAGGCCACCAGACATGGGATCTGGCTATGGCCTTCATGAGAATGATCCCCGGGTGCTCGCTGTGGAGCTCCCGGACAAATGCCTCTCTGCCTCGCAGAGGAATAACTACTCGGCTGTCTCACATCAGGCAGTCTGCTTGTAGTGACAGCTCATGCATGCGCCTATGGAAAGATTTGATCTTCTCGGGGCAGGTATCGCGAGCCTCTGCCCAGTCACCAGTTAAGACACATCTTTTTACTAGGGATAACGTGGAGTCGCTGGTCGTCCAGGTTCTGATTTGGCGAGCCGTCATGGGCGAACCTGTGGAATCAAAGGCATTGATTGCCATGACTATCTCACAGTCCTGTTCGTCAGACCCTTCCGTGGTCGCCAGGGGTAGCCTGCTAAGCACGTCGGCACAGTTGTCTGTGCCTGGTCTGTGCCTTATGGTGTAATCGTAAGACGCCAGCATGAGTGCCCACCGGTGAATGCGCGCCGAGGCGTTGGCCTTTATTGCCTTGCTCTCGGATAGTAGGGACGTGAGGGGCTTGTGGACGGTTTCTATCACGAACTTGGCCCCGAAAAGATATTGGTGCATCTTTTTGACACCGTACACGCACGCGAGCGCCTGCTTCTCCACCATTCCGTACCCGCGCTCCGCCCGCGAAAGTGACCTGGAGGCATAAGCTATGGGTTGTAATTTACCCGCACTATTGACATGTTGCAAAACGCACCCGACCCCGTACATTGATGCATCACATGTAAGAACTAGCTTTTTACCTGGAACAAAGAAAGCCAAAACACTGCTGGAACACAGAAGGTTGCGTGCCTTATTGAAGGCGCGTTCCTGCGTGTCCCCCCAAAACCAATCGCACCCCTTTCTGAATAGCACATGGAGAGGCTCCAGCAGCGTGCTTAAGTTCTGCATAAAGTTCCCAAAGTAATTGAGTAGCCCGAGAAAGGTGCACAGTTCTGAGACATACCGGGGCCTGGGTGCCAGGCAAATTGCTTCGATTTTGGACTCTGTTAGGCGGATTCCATCAGTGGCAATCCTTCTGCCCAAAAATTCAACCTCGGGCGCAAGAAACAGTCACTTGAATTTCTTGACTCATAGGCCTACCCGATCCAACCGCTTTAGTACTTCCTCCAAATTGCGGAGATGGGAGTCGGTGTCCTGCCCGTGATAAGTATGTCATCTTGAAATACAACCGTCCCTGGGATGGACTTGAGCAGACTCTCCATGTTGCGCTGGAATATGGCAGCTGCCGACCTGATGCCGAATGGGTATCGATTGTACATGAAAAGGCCTCGATGTGTGTTGATGGGGGTGAGTAGCTTTGACTCGTCGGTCAATTCTTGCATCACATACGCAGATGTGAGATCTAGTTTTGAGAAAAGTTTTCCTCCAGCCAATGTGGCAAATAAGTCCTCCGCTCTGGGCAGCGGGTACTGGTCCTGTAGGGAGACTCTGTTTATGGTAGATTTGTAGTCCCCACAGATTCGTACAGATCCATCAGGCTTCATGACTGGGACGATGGGACTTGCCCAGTCGCTAAAGTCCACGGGTGAGATAATGCCTTCCCGCAGAAGCCTGTCCAGTTCATGTTCAATCTTTTCCCTCATCACATAGGGCACAGCTCTAGCTTTGTGATGGACCGGTCTAGCATCCTGTGTGATGTAGATTTTGACTTTAGCCCCTTTGAAGGTGCCCACACCTGGCTGAAAGAGATGTTCAAATCGACTTAGAACTGTTGAGCAAGAGGTCCGTTCCTCTGATGACATGGCGTAAACATCATCCTATTTCCCATTTAGTTTTGCCAGCCAGCTTCTCCCCAGCAATGCTGGGGGGCCTCCGGGGACAATCCACAGGGGAAGTCGGTTCACTGTCCCTTTGTGTGTGACTGAGAGTATGGCGCTGCTGAGGACTGGGCCGATTTCTTTGGTATAGGTCCTTAGTTTGGTGTCGACCCTTGTGAGTTTTGGTCTGTCTCTTTTGTGCGGCCACACTGTTCAAATTGTTGAGCGCTCATGAGAGATTGACTCGCTCCCGTATTCAGCTCCATGTTGACTGGTATCCCGTTGAGTAGGACCCTCATCATTATTGGAGGCGTCTTGTTGTAGGAGCAGTGGCCATTGATCGTGTTGACCCGCTGTACATCGGTGTCCCGGGTACTGTCCCCACCGCCTTCTGTTCCGCTTTCCGACCCTTCCGATTCGTATACCAGCCGAGCTGCCGTTTTTCTGCACATGCGGGCCAGATGCCCTGTATAGTCGCAGTTTCTGCAAACAGCATGCTGAAATCGACAACCCCTTGATGAGTGCCTTCCCCCACATCTCCAGCACAGACCGCTTCCATTGTTTCCAAAGGATGAGCTGCGCCTGGCTGATTTCTCTTGAGCTTCTCTCAGTTTGTAGTTGATTGCTCACATTGTGGGTTGATGAGGTGTGAACGGCCGTTCATGTGGCCTTTGATAGCTTCTGGCGCCACTGCCTGCTGTTGAGGGCCTGCTCTCCTGCCTTTGTCTGTGTGTGGGGGTCGCGGCTTGTTTCACACTGTGAACTCCTTGTTCCGATGTTTCGTTAGTTGTCGTACCCGTAGTGTCGATCAACCTCGTCTCTTCTTCTCCTGCCAGGAATGTCTGTGCAACCAGTGTTGCTGCCTCTACGGTCAGGTTCTTGGTCTCGATGAGCTTTCGGAATATGCCTGCGTGGCCTATTCCTTCAATAAAAAAGTCTCTCAGTAATTCTCTCCTTAGTTCATCGGAGAACTCACATAAACTAGCCTACCTCCGAAGTTCCGCCATGAAGTCGGGTATGCTCTGGCCCACACAGCGTCTGTAGTTGTAGAACCTATGTCTGGCCATGTGTTGGCTGCTCGCTGGCTTCAGGTGGTCTCTTACCAGTGTGCTCAATTCTTCAAACGACTTGCTTGCTGGTTTCTCGGGTGCCAGCAGGTCTTTCATTAAAGCGTATGTTTTCGAGCCATAGCTGGTCAAGAGATGGGCTCTTCTCTTGTCTGCCTTATCATCTCCTAATCAGTCTTTGGTTACAAAGCTTTGCTGGAGCCTTTCTATAAAGTCCTCCCAATTATCTCCAGCATTGTATTTTTCATCTGAGCCGTTGGTCACTATTCTGTGGATTCTGTAATCCTGTAACTCGTCGCCACTGTAAAGTTCTGTCCCTGCAGTACAGATTCACATGAGACACAGACTGAAGTCAAGGTCACTCAGGACCTGCACCTTTATTACACAGCTCTCGAATGCCACACTTGCCTGTGACCTGTCCTTATATACCTGTCTGGGACAGGTATCCAGTGTCTCCTGCAAGTGCCCCCCTGGTGGTAAGATAAGCTTGTGGTTACAGGTTATATCTAGTTACAGTCATGTATAGCATGGTAAGCTACAGTTATGTACAGTAATGTGATATACATGACAAAGGTAGTCATTGTATGTGACTCCATTGAGAAGTAAAAAGGCAAACCTCAAGAATATGCTCTCTTATTATGAATAATATAGAAACATAGAAACATAGAAAATAGGTGCAGGAGCAGGCCATTCAGCCCTTCTAGCCTGCACCGCCATTCAATGAGTTCATGGCTGAACCTGAAACTTCAGTACCCCCTTCCTGCTTTCTCGCCATACCCCTTGATCCCCCGAGTAGTAAGGACTTCATCTAACTCCCTTTTGAATATATTTAGTGAATTGGCCTCAACTACTTTCTGTGGTAGAGAATTCCACAGGTTCACCACTCTCTGGGTGAAGAAGTTTCTCCTCATCTCGGTCCTAAATGGCTTACCACTTATCCTTAGACTGTGACCCCTGGTTCTGGACTTCCCCAACATTGGGAACATTCTTCCTGCATCTAACCTGTCTAAACCCATCAGAATTTTAAACGTTTCTATGAGGTCCCCTCTCATTCTTCTGAACTCCAGTGAATACAAGCCCAGTTGATCCAGTCTTTCTTGATAGGTCAGTCCCACCATCCCGGGAATCAGTCTGGTGAATCTTCGCTGCACTCCCTCAATAGCAAGAATGTCCTTCCTCAAGTTAGGAGACCAAAACTGTGCACAATATTCCAGGTGTGGCCTCACCAAGGCCCTTTACAACTGTAGCAACACCTCCCTGTCCCTGTACTCAAATCCCCTCGCTATGAAGGCCAACATGCCATTTGCTTTCTTAACCGCCTGCTGTACCTGCATGCCAACCTTCAATGACTGATGTACCATGACACCCAGGTCTCGTTGCACCTTCCCTTTTCCTAATCTGTCACCATTCAGATAATAGTCTGTCTCTCTGTTTTTACCACCAAAGTGGATAACCTCACATTTATCCACATTATACTTCATCTGCCATTCATTTGCCCACTCACCTAACCTATCCAAGTCACTCTGCAGCCTCATAGCATCCTCCTCGCAGCTCACACTGCCACCCAACTTAGTGTCATCCGCAAATTTGGAGATACTACATTTAATCCCCTCGTCTAAATCATTAATGTACAATGTAAACAGCTGGGGCCCCAGCACAGAACCTTGCGGTACCCCATTAGTCATTGCCTGCCATTCTGAAAAGTACCCATTTACTCCTACTCTTTGCTTCCTGTCTGACAACCAGTTCTCAATCCACATCAGCACACTACCCCCAATCCCATGTGCTTTAACTTTGCACATGAATCTCTTGTGTGGGACCTTGTCGAAAGCCTTCTGAAAGTCCAAATATACCACATCAACTGGTTCTCCTTTGTCCACTTTACTGGAAACATCCTCAAAAAATTCCAGAAGATTTGTCAAGCATGATTTCCCTTTCACAAATCCATGCTGACTTGGACCTATCATGTCACCATTTTCCAAATGCGCTGCTATGACATCCTTAATAATTGATTCCATCATTTTACCCACTACCGATGTCAGGCTGACCGGTCTATAATTCCCTGTTTTCTCTCTCCCTCCTTTTTTAAAAAGTGGGGTTACATTGGCTACCCTCCACTCGATAGGAACTGATCCAGAGTCAATGGAATGTTGGAAAATGACTGTCAATGCATCCGCTATTTCCAAGGCCACCTCCTTAAGTACTCTGGGATGCAGTCCATCAGGCCCTGTATAATACAGTTTGAACAACCTTCATAGATAACCTGACTACATACATTTATATTCTAAGTGATTTGAGTAAATAATAATAACTTCACGTGGAGGATTTAAACCACAGATTGATTGAGCCAAATGGCCTGTTTCCATGTTGTAATTTCTAGGTAATGTTTGTAAAGTCAGGAACACTACAATGGTGCTTATGGTACTGGATTAGCAGCCTAGATAGTTGTGAGTTCACATCTCACATTGGGAAGTTGTGAATTGAATTTAATAAAACTGATCATTTGCAGGCCAGCACCAAAAGAAAATACCATTTAAGCTGGTATATTGTCATAAAAAAACAGTTGGCTCACTGAAGGGGCACTATCTGCCCTGGCTGACAAATGGCCAATCCACAATGTAAGAACATAAGAACCTAAGAAATAGGAACAGGAGTAGGCCATACGGCCCCTCGAGCCTGCTCCGCCATTCAATAAGATCATGGCTGATCTGATCATGGACTCAGCTCCACTTCCCTGCCCGCTCCCCATAACCCCTTAGCCCCTTATCGTTTAAGAAACTTTCTATTTCTGTCTTAAATGTATTCAATGTCCCAGCTTCCACAGCTCTCTGAGGCAGCAAATTCCACATATTAATAACCCTCTGAGAGAAAACTTTCTCCTCATCTCTGTTTTAAATGAACAGCCCCTTATTCTAAGATCATGCCCTCTAGTTCTAGTCTCCCCCATCAGCGAAAACATCCTCTCTACATCCAACTGTCAAGCCCCCTCATAATCTTATATGTTTCGATAAGATCACCTCTCTTTCTACTGAATTCCAATGAGTAGAAGCCTAACATACTCAACCTTTCCTCATAAGTCAACCCCCTCATCTCCGGAATCAACCTAGTGAACCTTCTCTGATCTGCCTCCAAAGCAAGTATATCCTTTCGTAAATATGGAAACCAAAACTGCACGCAGTATTCCAGGTGTGGCCTCACCAATACCTGTATAGCTGTAGCAAGACTTCTCTGCTTTTATACACCATCCCCTTTGCAATAAAGGCCAAGATTCCATTGGCCTTCCTGATCACTTGCTGTACCTGCATACTATCCTTTTGTGCTTTATGCACAAGTACCCCCAGGTCCCGCTGTACTGCAACACTTTGCAATCTTTCTCCATTCAAATAATAACTTGCTCTTTGAATTTTTTCTGCTAAAGTACATGACCTCACACTTTCCAACATTATATTCCATCTGCCAAATTTTTGCCCACTCACTTAGCCTGTCTATGTCCTTTTGCAGATTTTTTGTGTCCTCCTCACACATTGCTTTTCCTCCCATCTTTGTATCATCAGCAAACTTGGCTACATTACCCTCAGTCCTTTTTCCAAGTCGTTAATATAGATTGTAAATAGTTGGGGTCCCAGTACTGATCCGTGCAGCATTCCACTAGTTACTGGTTGCCAACCAGAGAATGAATCATTTATCCCGACTTTCTGTTTTCTGTTAGTTAGCCAATCCTCTATCCATGTTAATATATTACCCCCAATCCCGTGAACTATGTGCATCATTCAGTCATCATGGATGGGCAAAAAGTGCTTCCTTGCCAGTGTTGCCCACATACTGAAACAATTAACATAAAAAATGTAAAAAGGGCAATTTTCCCTGGATACTTTAGGCACTAAAGAATCTCCGAGGTGGCCAAGATGGGGTCTTAAGCTGAAACAATGGTTTAGCCTGCGTTTAGCACAAGGTGCCATCTTGGTAAAGGAGTTGCAGTTTTTGCTTGGAACAGCTGCCTGTAGGATTGTTACGGGCCTGATTGCCACTTAAATTGCCTACCAGCACTCATTAAGGAGGCTATACGGCATTTTGGTGGATCGTGCTTCACCCAACTGACCCTCCTAACAGACCAGCTGATTGGGAGTAGATAAGTTGCTGCAGAGGATTCCATGTGCTACTTAAAGGTGTATCATCTTTTACTGTTCACTTGCTGCTAGAGGTTTGAAGAGGACTTTTGATACATAATGGGAGACTTTCTGAGACACTATATCAAGACTTCACCAACACTGTATTAATAAACATTTATTCTGGAAATTTTCTGACAACTTCACCTAAAAAGAGTGAGTGCTGTGTTACTCTACATTATTGGACACCTTTTAGGAGTCAGCAGGAGAAAGGGAGTGCTTGGTCATGGGCATTTTGTTAGGGGTCCCCTTGGTCTGTAGGAGCAATGGGAGGAGGACATGAATCAGACAGAGCAGCAACAGTTGCTGCAGGAGAGAGGGACAGGAGGGCAAGATGGACTCCTTCCCCACTGCGGGTACAGGACATCCCTCCTCATCTGGATCTCCTCCACCAAGACTTCCTGTGCCACATCCGAGAATCTGTGCACCATCTCACTCAGTCCCTGAGCCATCCTGCAACGTGCCAGTAAGTGCCAGTCAGCCCACTCTACACATTCAGTGGAAGTGGGTGAGTGGAGCCCACATATACTGCTCCACGAAAATTGTGTCTAATCAGCGCTTGAGTGCTAAACCTGCAGATCTGTTTTCGCACCTCCAGGAAAGTTCAGATTATGGTAATCAACAACTTGGACCAAAATTCCATGCTAAAACTAAACTTTCAAACAGGCGAGTCTTATTAGTGCAGCAGCCATTTAGTGCCTTTTCACCCTTTCACCAAAATAACCCCCAAACTGTTTCCAGCTGTAAATCTAAAATATATTTCATTTATGGTAACTTATAATACATTGCATCAATTTGAATTAGTACTGCAATTTCATCACAAATGTAATTTGAAGTACTCATTATCAGTATATCCATTGAGTCATGACTGCCACTTCTAATCCCCTTCATACCCCAATTAGTCTGGCTGCTTTCTTGACTTCAGAATGATCTTGATTGTTTACCTTAATACAAAGCTCCTTCTATGTTCAGTGGGTATCAGAAATTACATTGACCAACCCCTGGCAATCACCACCTAAATTTAATTTACCCTACTTGTCGGTTCCTACTTGTCGGTTGACATTTGGAAGTATTATACGGAACATATCTCATAAAAAACATATCTCCGTTCCCTTATAGCTTCTGCAATAATGTCCAGGCCTCATCAGTGCACCTAACATTTCTAGTTCTTTATGTTGCCTCCCATTTGAATCAGAGATTATGCACTGATGCTAGATTGGTGCACAGTATCCTATTTATTGTGGTTAACTCAGTATTTGGCTGCTTAATGGTTGATTCGCCAGCATTTTAATAGTTATTTTTCATAGGCTGTTTACTTGTGTTACTGGTAAAGCATTTGAACTGAAAACAGGTGCATGAAATATGTTTTACTGACAATGTATTAAAATAAATGGAAGGCAAAAAATCTCTTCATTAACATACTCTCAGTGGGCTAAAAGAAATGGGGTGGATTTTCCTCCTTGTTGTGCCTGGGAAACTCAGTTCCCAGGTGCAGTGAAGAGGAAGTAGAGAGGAGATCCATGGCATTAGGTGTCCGCCCCACAATGCTGCCCTGCGGGTTTTAAGGCCTCTCGCATTCAACGTAACTGGGCGTGCATCTGCAATAGATGCCGGCCCAGTTAACAATGTCAGTGAGGTGGGAGGGAAATTCTCCAACCTCATGTCTCACTTTCCTCTAACTTTGCCTATTAGATGTCCGAACGGAAGGGAGTTCCGTATGACTTATGTCAGAGCCCTCCCAGACCAGGAGCATCCCAAAGAAACAAAGTGGCACAAGATCAATGAAGATATCATGGGCTGGATTTTCGGTTGGAGGCTTTTTCAGGCGATAATGGTGGCGGAGAGATAAATTTTGCGCCGGGAAATGGTTTGCGTCTGTAGCCACAAAATTCAGCAGCTGGGCCCTGAGTGCGGAGCGGAGCACTAAGGCAAGCGTTCCACACCTCTCTTAGTGTGCTAAACCGGCTGAGCAACTGAACATCCGTTGCTAAAGAGCTGGCTTCGGAGCACCCTAAGAGAGGCGTACCAGGACAAAAGAAATTGCCACAAAAAACACACAAAACATTCCCAATACCTTGCTCATCCCACATAAATGTCATCACAATTTCATCCGGGGTGCTAATAGAGATGCAAGCCCAATGAAAATCCAGCCCATAAAGTATTCCTCACCAGGATGACCTTTGGGCCTCAGGGTCTTCTGGCTGCTGCTTTCCAGCAGGCCTTTAGGGCCATGCAACTGGCCCAGCCAAAGAAAATCAGTTTACTCCTCCCCTCATCTCTGGTACTCTGTTTCTTTTAGGTGCCAGGTGGGAATTGACCCAAATATTTCTCTCATAGTCTTAAAGGATTGAGTGTATAGAGCAGAACTTCCGATTGGTGCAGTTCAGGTGCAAACACTTAATGTGCTTGTATTACATTCCTTTGTTCGTATTCAGACATAACCTGCTTAAAATAAACTGCTGACACCTGCACAAAAATAGTGAATGCAAGAATGCTGCATATGTGCATTAAATATTTGTACATGAACTGCGCTATTTGGAAATTCAACCTTTATGTGTTTTGTAAAAGGCTGTCAGAACTAAAGAGACATCGAGCAGTAAAGCTTGATGCCTACTGAGTGAGCTGGGAATAGGGAACATCATTACAGCTGTAGTGAGTTGTGTACCTTGAACAACATGTGGTCTCATACAATGATATTTGAATAGTGAACCTCGTCAGGCACATTGAACTTTTCAATAATCTCAAAATCTCTTGTTGAAATTTAAATAATAACAAAACAATGAAAAAGGAAATGTTGCAAGCTTGCTCATCGCAATCATGAAATAGACTCATTAAAGGTGTACATTTTTATTCATGTCTCAAATGATTATTATAGTTGCAGGCAGAACTCATCATAACATAGCACTGACAGCTTTCTAAACAGGGTTTAACCAACCATGGATCTTTCTGATAATGTAGAATAATCTCTCCAGTTTGCTTAGTCTATATTTATTTATTAACTGTATTCAGTAGTATAATATTAAAAGCATCTTACAAGTTAAGCACTGACTTATTATTTTAGCATAAGTATATTCAAGACTAAAATGCAAAGTACTTTTTTACCAGAACATAAACAAGAAGCAACACCTGAAAGATATGAAATAGTTTTATAGGTTCTGCCTCTGGTGCTCTTGAGATCTTTATGTCTTATTCAAAAATACACTTATTTTCGGTCCCATTTGGATGATTAAGATCTAGGGCTAAACTTTCCTTTCATTTTTGGCGGGTTCTCTCCGATTTTCTCGGCGGTCTGTTTTTCCACTCGGCGAAAGTTTCACCTTTTGTTTTTCAATGTTTTCGCCCAAATCTGAAAACGCCCGCCAGGACCAAACCGCTGATGTGTACCACCGAGAAAATCGCCAGAGCGTAAGTTTTGTCTCAATGGCAGCCCGTCCAGATCACCGAGGGAACCGCCCTGTGAAAGCTGCTTAAACAGGGCGGTAGGTGAGTACTCTGCAAAGAAAGGTAAGTTAAAGGTTCTTTATTTATTCTTCTTAAATTGTAAAATGGTGATTAGGTGTAAAAATGTCTTGAGAATGTTTTTTAACTTTTTTTTTAAGTTAAATTTTTTTTTTGTAGTTTCCCCCCCTCCCTAGGCCCAATCGCAGTCTCGGACTAAAGTTTTTAAAAAACGCACGTTTTACTTAGTTTCCCCTTAACCTCCAAGAAAACCACCAAGAATAATGGTGCAAGACCCATTTTCACGCCGGGTAATTAGTTTTAATTAGTTTTAACTTAAAAGTAGAAATTTTTGCCAGCATTGCTTACCAAACATAAGCGTTTTTTCTGGGCGGGCAATCGGGCGTTGAAAGGCGCTCGGGAAAGTCAATGGCTCAGATTTTTCTGCAGCAGGGCATCTCGTGGCATGCCTTGTTAGTTAGACTTGTTTGTGCACGTTAGGTTTTACAATTTTTTACCAAAACATTGCTGGACATATGAGCTGATAACTGCAGTGAGGGCAACAGGGCATCTGGGTCCTTGGTGAACAACAGGACAAACAGTGCATCTCCTTAACCCATGAGATTAAAGGACTGTGAAAAAAACAGGAAGGATTGAGAAGTAGGGTGAATTAGAGTGGGTGAATTAGGTACTAAAAGAGAAATGAAGAGAGGGAAAGAAAGATTAGATTAAGAGAGAGAGAAAAACGAGAAAGAATGGAAAAGTAAGATTATTATTTTTAAATCTCCAACAATAATTCATAACCTGAAGGAATGAGACTCCAAACTTTTAAATGTTCACTTTCTGGGCCAGAGACGTTGTCTAGTAGTTATTAGCAACGATCATTTCATTAAAATGGTACTTGCACTTTTAGGGGCTGAAATTGCCCTCTGCCCCAATCTTCCGTTTTTTTAAGTGTTCTGTAGGCAGACAATCCAGGGAAATTTAGCTCTTTGGTTCTTTTTTGGAGCGGGGTGGATGTGGGGTCGTCAGCGGGGCGGAAGTGTGGGCAGGTCGGAACGGCTGTCACTCTGAATCAGTTAAAGGAGAAGGCCGCTGCGAACACTGGGCCACCAGGGAAGGTTTTGGCTGGGCCAGTGGCCCGGTACCCAAGAGGGAGTGCCGGGCTGCCTGTTGCCGGAACTCCTGAACCCATGGTCACCATTGTAGGCTGACAATTGAAATAAAATGTCGGCCGCGGCATTGCACCCTCCCATTTAAGGGCGTATGTGTCACCCAGCCACAAGATGCATCGCGCCGGGGAAAGATGTCGGGGGCACCGAGCGGCGGCCGGTCCGCTCTCGCGGGGCAATTTCCCGCGGGGCAATTTCCCGCGGGGGGCGGAAAGGGGGTTGCCGTCGGTTGGTAAGGTGTCAGCGCGTGCCCGAAGGGACGGGAAGATGGCTGGGGCGATCCCGTTCACTGTACCGAGCGGTGAGTCCTTACTGAACCATGGCCGCCTCAGGTTACAGCTCTTATAGAAAGGGGCAATTTCACCCCCATAATTACTAGACTTAACTTTCTGTGGCGCATTTAATGTGCAATCAATGTGTAAATGCAAGCAACTTCATGAAAATCACAGGGAGGTTAAGTGCAAGATGACATTTTCGTGAAACGAATGGCAAAGCGGTGCAAATCAGCCAACAACTTGTGGCGATTCACAATTCATGGGGTATCTCTTCGCCACAAGTTGCTGGCCTATTTGTGCATTAATGACAGTGCGTTTTACCTCATTATTTTTTCAGAAAATTCTGGGCCAATTATTTTTCGTTGATTTTGTCTCCTTCTTTTCTGAAGGCCCTGTCTCCTTCTTGGTCTCTCATTTTCAGGGTGTCAGCCTCCAGTACCTCATTCAAATTTCTATTCTTCATGTATGAATCTAAATAGTTTGTGTTGGCAGTTCAAAGTTGGAAGGCAACACAGTCAAGTCCAATTCTGTCATACTTGATGTCCATACACATTTGCACTTCAACATTATCAGAGGAAACCGAATCCAAGGTGTTTTTTCCCCTTATGGAAGTTGTGAAAGGGGTGTTTTTCAGTGAACCCAGCAACATAGTTGTAGAATCAAACATTTCAAAGTTATATATTTTGGAGGAGGAGGCTGTGTCCTGGGAGGACACAAGAGACAGATCCTTAGGACTTATTACTATCGAATGCAACATAAATAGCACTGATTGGCCACCTATTTGGATCTCAACAAGGAATATCATTTAAGGAGTCATTAAGGATATCATTTAATATCAGCAAGAAGCAGACCTGTGTCAGCTCCTACAAAGAGAGTTGGAGCAAAGGAACAACTTTCAAATAGCACTCTAAATAGAACTGAAAGTGACCATCACTCTAAATTTGCACACTGCTGGCTGGTCTCAGGAACTGAAGAAAACATTAGTCAGATCAGCCAGTGTGTAGTTTGCTGCATCACTTAGGTAGCAGATGCCCTCTTTTGCATGTGTTCGTAAATGTCAAGTGAAACACTGACAAGCAACACTACTTAGGGTGCATTCATGCACTGTCTCTAGCAACGCTGCAAAGTAGTTCCTTGTTTGCAGAGCTATTGAACGTGTAAACTGTGTTAACGGCAGATTGAATCTATCTCCAGACCTGACTGTCTAACTCCAGCACATTATGTATTCAAATCCAAACTGCAGATCATAGACTGCAGCACAAATGCCGTCTGTGACCTGCAGCTTGGGTTCCAAATGACAAAGTTTTCCATTGTTAATAAGAACAATTTTAACATTATCTTAAAAATAATTCATGACTGAGATGTCCTTCTTGGATATGAAGTTAGAAATAATTTTAAAAGTTAAAAAAATTCCACTAAACTGCTTTGTGGGGCATGGGCCATGATGTCCTATATAAGAACATAAGAACAAAAGAAATAGGAGCAGGAGTAGGCCATTTGGTCCCTTGAGCCTGCTCCGCCATTTAATAAGATCATGGACTCAGCTCCACTTCCCTGCCCGCTCCCGATAACCCTTTATTTCCTTATCGCTCAAAAATCTGTCTATCTCCGCCTTAAATATATTCAATGACCCAGCCTCCACTGCTCTCTGGGGCAGAGAATTCCACAGATTTACAACCCTCTGAGAGAAGAAATTCCTCCTCATCTCAGTTTTAAATGGGTGACACCTTATTCTTAAGCTATGCCCCCTAGTTCTACATTCCCCCACGAGTGGAAACATCCTCTCTGCATCTACCTTGTTGAGCCCTCTCAGTACCTTATATGTTTCAATAAGATCACCTTTCATTTTTCAGAACTCCAGCGAGCATCGGCCCAACCTGCTCTACCTTTCTTCATAAGTCAACCCCTTCATCTCAGGAATCAGCCTAGTGAACCTTCTCTGAACTGCCTCCAATGCAAGTATATCCCTCCTAAAATACGGAGACCAAAACTGTTCGCAGTACTCTAGCTGTGGCCTCACCAATACCCTGTAGTGTTGTAGCAGGACTTCCCTGCTTTTATATTCTAGCCCCCTTGCAATAAAGGCCAACATTCCATTTGCCTTCCTGATTACTTGTTGTACATGCATGCTAACTTTTTGGGGCTCAAATTGCCCCTTTCCTTAAGGCCTCTTAACACCGGAAATCAGCAGCCAAGCTGCGGAGTGCAATGGCCGCTGACTTTTCGTGTAATGGCTGCCATTATCAAAATTCCGCTCCTGCCGTATCCCGGTGGTGACCCGCACCCCCACACCACTCACCCCCCGCCACTGCTCCGCTGCTGCTGATCCGTGCTAAGTGTGTCATTACAGTGCGCACCGCCGATGTCCCCCACCCCCCCGCCCCCAGGGCAAAATTCTGTCGAGAAAATCTTCTCCCGCTGGACGGTGACAAAACCTACTTTTCCCGACAGTGCGGTGAGGCTGTGGCCTTCTGTAATGGCAGTGCAGCTCCCATTCAAGGGGAGGATGCACTGCCATTGGTGCATGTTTTTTTTTGTCGCCCAACGACCATGTGGGGCCGACAATTATACTCCCGGGTTTGGCCGGGCCGCCAATGAGTGCCAGGCCACTGGCCTGCCTGAAATCCTCCCTGGTGGTCCTGTGGACTGAGCTTTAGAAAACTTGCAGGCTCTCCCCGTTAAGTAAAAGGGAGAGCTGTGGTGATGTGGCGTCATGTTGATGTCATCAGCGTTATGATGATGAGTGACAGTGGCGGGTGCTCCGCACCACCCCAACTTCCACCCCTCTAGTACATTCACTGCACCACTTCCGTCCCCATTATGAACGACTTCCGGTCCACCTGAAAAAAAAGCCAAAGAGAGTAATTTCGCTCAAGAAGGCACCTTAACCACAGTGGCTGTAAAAACAGTAGAATCAGGGTCTGTGCGCCCTGTTTCGGGCAGAGTGCAATTTCAGCCCCTTTGTCTTTCTTGCACAAGGACCCCCAGATCCCTCTGTACTGCAGCAATTTGTAATCTCTCTCCATTTAAATAATACTTTGCTTTTTTATTTTTCCTGCCTCACACTTTCCCACATTATACCATTTGCCAAATGTTTGCCCCCTCACTTAGCCTGTCTATATCCCTTTGCAGATACTTTGTGTCCCCCTCGCAACTTGCTTTCTCACCCATCTTTGTATCATCAGCAAACATGGTTACATTACATCCGGTCCCTTCATCCATATATATAGTCATTAATATATATATTGTAAATAGTTGAGGCCCCAGCACTGATCCTTGTGGCTGTCCACTCGTTACGGTTTGCCAACTGGAAAATGACCCATTTATCCCGACTCGCTTTTTTCTGTTAGTTAGCCCATCCTCTATGCTTGCTAATATATTATCTCCAATCCCATGAGCTCTTATCTTGTGCATTAACCTTTTATGTGACACCTTATCGAATGCCTTCTGAAAATCCAAATACACCACACCCACTGGTTCCCTGTTTATCCACCCTGCTCGTTACATCCTCAAAGAACTCCAGCAAATTTGTCAAATGTGATTTCTCTTTCATAAAACCATGCTGACCCTGCTTGACTGTAATGGCCCTGAAATTCTGGTCAGAGGCTTCTTTCGGATGAACGCATCCAACCTGAGAATTTTTCCAAAAGTACCCGGTGGTCCTGGAGGAGTGTGGAATTCCGTTGGGGAGGTCTTCTCTTCCCACGCTGTGAAATGTGCTCCCGTCCTCCAGGTTCCCACGCAGAAAATGCAGTCACGTGTGACTGCTCAACCAATCAGGTAAAATATTCTCAATTAATAGCAATGGGAACTCTGTATCTACAAGTTCTCATTGCAATTAATTGAGAAAAAACAAACAAACACAATAACACCAAATAAAAAATAAAAAATAAAAAATAAAATTAATTGAAAGTAAAGTTAATAAATATCTTAGAGAAATTTTTTTTCTGAGTTTTTAAAATGTTTTTAAAAATATGGTGTAAAATAAATTTAACGTAGTGGGCAGGGGTTTTAAAAATAAAATGTGTTTTTTAAATTTTACTTTTTATGTTTTAAGTGTGTTTTAAAAGTCTTACGCCTGTAAAAGTAGGCTATGCACAAGAGTTTTGAGGATATTTGTTGTGCAAGATATGGGTAAGTACCACAATCTTGCCCTTGCAAATGTCCTCGCTCCCGATATGCGGATGATCTGTCAAGCTGGAGCTTGACAGATCAGAAAAGCCGGTTTTCAGCGCATGCGCATTGTGCGCTGAAAACCGGCTTTTGCGATGCCTTCCCAGGTCCGTACACACTCCGTACTGACCCTGGGAGGCTGGAATTTCTGGGCCATTATGCTTTTCCAAGTGTCCTGCTACTGTTTCCTTAATAAAGGACTCCAGCATTTTCCCAATGACAGATGTTAGGTTACTGATCTATAGTTTCCTGTTTTCTGTCTCCCATCTTTCTTAAATAGGGGCATTACATTTGTGATTTTCTAATCTGCTGAGACCTCTCCAGAATCTAGGGAATTTTAGAAGATTATAACCAATGCATCCACTATCTCTGTACCCACTTCTTTTAAGACCCTAGGATGCAGGCCATCAGGTCCAGGGGACTTGTTCATCTTTAGTCCCATTAGTTTGCCTAGTGCTTTCTATTTAGTGATAGTGATTGTTTTAAGTTCCCCCCTTCCTATAGCCCCTTGATTATCTATTATTTGGATTTTTTTAGAGTCCTCTACCATGAAGACCGATACAAAATATTTGTTCAAAGTCTATGCCATTTCTCTGTTCCCCATTATTAATTCCCCAGTCTCATCCTTTAAGGGACCAATGTATACTTTAGCTACTCTTTTCCTTCTTATATATCTGTAAAAGCTCTTACTATCTGTTTTTTTAAATTTCTTGCTAATTTACTCTCATAATCCATCTTCTCGCTCAATATTATTTTTTATTCGTTCTTTGCTGGTTTCTAAAAACTTCCCAATCCTCTGAGCTCCCACTAATCTTGGCAACATTGTATGCCATTGTTTTCAATTTGTTACCATCCTTTACTTACTTAGTTAGCCAGGCATGGTTCTCCCTTCTCTTAAAGTCTTTCCTTCTCACTGGAATATATTTTTGTTGAGAGTTATGAAATAACTCCTTAATCGTCTGCCACTGTTCATCAACCATTGTACACTTTAATCTATTTTCCCACTCCACTTTAGCCAAATCTGCCTTCATACCTTTGTAATTGCCTTTATTTAAGAACAGGATACTAGTTTGAAACCCAACTTTCTCATCTTCCAACTGAATTTGAAATTCAATCACTCTTTCCTAGAGGATCCTTTACTATGAGATCATTTATTAATCCTGTCTCATTTCACAGTATCAGATCTAAGATAGCCTGCTCCCTGGTTGGTTCCACAATGTAATGTTCAAGGAAAACACCTCAGAAACACTCTATGGACACTTCCTCAAGACTACCTTGGCCAATTTGATTTGTCCAATCAATATGAAGGTTAAAATTGCCCATGACTATTTCCATTTCTTTCTTACAAGCCTCCATTATTTCTTGATTTATACTCTGTTCAACGGTATAGCTACTGTTAGGGGGCCTATAGACTACGTCCATCAGTGACTTCTTCCCCTTATTATTTCTTATTTCCACCCAAACTGATTCTACATCTTGATCTTCTGAGCCAATATAATTTCTCACTACTGTACTGATCTCATTCTTTATTAACAGAGCTACCCACCTTCTTTTCCTTTCTATCTGTTCTTCTGAATTGTTAAATACTCCTGAATATTCAGTTCCCAGCCTTCGTCACCTTGCAACCACGTCTCTGTAATGGCTATCAGACCATGCCCATTTATTTCTATTTGTGCTGTCAACTCATCACCACCAAAGAACTCAGATTAGATTTTGGAGGTAACTGCGAGCTCCAAACCCAAAGCAAACACAGAAATAATTTTTCACAAGTTCCATGATGGAGTGTGAATGCAGAAAGGTAGACTCAATTTTTCTCGTTATGTGGCATTCCCCAAGTCCCAAGTGCCATTGATTGCATTGATATCATTATTGTTCCCTCCATTCTATCAACAGAAAAGATTACTGCTTCATCAACACTCATGGCATGTAATCACTGACAAGAATGTTACATAAGCTACGACTTATTTGCCAGGGAGTGCTCTTGATTTACATCTTGCGGGAATCAAGAGTTCACAAAATAGTTCAAGAGGGAAGACAGACTGCAAGATTGGTTGCTTGAAGGCATGATTTGCCCTTTCAAGTATAATTGCTGAAATCTCTGTAGAAACCGCAGTTCCCACAAGAAAGGTTCTACGTTGATACACATTCACAAAGCAGAAATATAATAAAGGAGACCTTTTGTCTTTTAAAATGTTTCCAATATTTCCCTCTGAAACAGAAAACAAGTCACTGTTCAGACAATCATAATTGGCCCAGGAGCTATTTAACTGTGAGGGTACCATGGTCTAGCTCAAGCTTGTTCTTAATTGATGCCCACATCAACACCTTGCAGCAGAGATTACTGTGTAGCACTAACTGTAGCCATTTATTCTGTGTGCAGAGCCTGTTACAGTGCTGCATGGTGTCTGAATCCTTCTCTGATAGTTGCCTTGATTGTGTTTCCAAACAAGTAGAAACTGGCCTTCATTGCAGGAGGAGGAACAGCAGAGATCCCAGGAGACCAGACTCATATGACAGCACCACAAGAAATCCAGATCTTCTTACAGATACCTAGCCACCAAGGTATATAGATCCAGAGAATCTTATTGAATATATCTCTGGAGTTATGGTTAAAGAGGTCATAGTACAGTTCAAAAGCCCTGGAAGAGCTTGTTCCGTCCTGTAGGGAGACCTGCATATTTCATCAAGTCTTTACTGTGGTTCAGAAAGTTATTATTATGCTTAATTCTCTGACCAGTAGATTATTCCAAAGGGCGACAGATATTGTTTTGAACCCGATGAAATTGAAAATTACTGCTACAGTGAATGTCTACAGTTATCATTGCACAAGTTAGGAGCATCATTGCCTCCACAAATTTTGGTTTTCAGCAGTCTATGACATCCATAATGCCTCCTGATAACAGGTAAAAGGTTTGATTTGCTGCTTGCCACCAACCGTCCAAGCATGGTAGTGCCTGTTGAAGGCTGCCTTCTCCAAATAAAAGAACACTATGCCTTGCTTCTGATGGAATTATAAGGGGGTGAAAAGTATAATTAAAACCAAAATAAGGGTATGGAATGAAATCAGGTTAAAGGGCGTAGCTCATGCCTGCATACTTATCTTTAAAAACTGCAGAACAAGCTTAAAAATCCAGAGCAAGGTTAAAACCTGCAGAACAACACATTCCAATAGACTGAGGTCAGCTCCGCATGAACTAGGAGATGGAGATGTTGTGGAACCATTCAGCAGCCCGTCTGATAAGGATTAACGAATCAATGCAGCTCCGCTGAGAAGCTGTAAGCCAACCAGTGGTCGTAGAAGGTATTGCACAAGGGTCTCACGCTTCAGAAAATGTAGAGTCATCACTCGGGAAAGATCTTGTCTTAGGCGGCTAACACTGTGAGCTTCCCCTGCATACGCTTGAATAAAGATCATAAAAGTGAATCCAAGGTTTCGCCTGTTTGATTCTGTGGTTGTTATAAGGGCAGGTGTCGATTCCTTATTTCAGGGAATCCACCTTGAAGAAGAGAAGCGTTCTTTTTACCCCAACAATTGGCATCATGAACAGGATACAGACGCTCCGACCCGGACGATGTGACAGCTCTACAAACATAGGAAAATAAGAAATCGGAGCAGAAGTAGGCTTTAGGCCCCTTGAGCCTGCTCCGAATACGATCATGGCTGATCCGATCATGGACTCAGGTCCACTTCCTTGCTGGCTCTCCATAAGCCCCTACTCCTCTATCGTTTAAGAAACTGTCTATTTCTCTCTTAAATTTATTCAATGTCCCAGCTTCTGCAGCTCTCTGAGGCAGCAAATTCCACAGATCCACAACTCTCTGGGAGAAGAAATTCCTCCTCATCTCAATGGGTGGCCCATTATTCTAAGATTATGCCCTCTAGTTCTAGTCTCCCCTATCAATGGAAACACCCTCTCTGCATCCACCTTGTCAAGCCCCCTCATAATCTTATATATTTCGATAAGATCACCTCTCATTCTTCTGCATTCCAATGAATAGAGGCCCAACCTACTCAACTTTTTCTCATAAGTCAAGCCCTCATCTCCGGAATCAATCTTGTGAACCTTCTCTGTACTGCCTCCAAAGCAAGTATATCCCTTCATAAATATGGAAACCAAAACTGCACTCAGTATTCCAGGTGTGGCCTCACCAATACCCTGTACAACTGCAACAAGACTCCCCTGCTTTTATACTCCATCCCCTTTGCAATAAAGGCCAAAATTCCATTGGCCTTCCTGGTCACTTGTTGTACCTGCATACTATCCTTTTGTGTTTCAAGCACATGTACCCCCAGGTCTCGCTGTACTGCAGCACTTTGCAATCTTTCTACATCTAAATAATAACTTGCTCTTTGATTTTTTTCTGCCAAAGTGCATGACCTCACACTTTCCAACATTATACTGCATCTGCCAAATTTTAGCCCACTCACTTAGCCTGTCTATGTCCTTTTGCAGATTTTTGTGTCCTCCTCACACATTGCTTTTCCTCCCATCTTTGTATCATCAGCAAACTTGGCTACGTTACACTCAGTCCCTTCTTCCAAGTCGTTAATATAGATTGTAAATAGTTGGGGTCCCAGCACTGATCCCTGCGGCACCCAATTAGTTACTGGTTGCCAACCAAAGAATGAACCATTTATCCTGACTCTCTGTTCTCTGTTAGTTAGCTTATCCTCTATCAATGCTAATATATTCCTCCCAACCTCGTGAACTTTTATCTTGTGCAGTAACCTTTTATGTGGCACCTTGTCAAATGCCTTCTGGAAGTTCAAATACACCACATCCACTGGTTCCCCTTTATCCACCCTGTTCGTTACATCCTCAAAGAATTCCAGCAAATTTGTCAAACATGACTTCCCCTTCATAAATCCATGCTGACTCTGTCTGATCTGCTTTTCCAAATGTCCTGCTACTGCTTCTTTAATAATGGACTTCAACATCTTCCCAACCACAGATGTTAGGCTAACTGGTCTGTAGTTTCTTGCTTTTTGTTTGCCTCCTTTTTTAAATAGGGGTGAGTAACTCTTAAATCCCACCTACAAGTTAGAGCTGAAACATTGACGGGGAAGGAGGTAATCTGTATAAAGAACTAAGTTACAGCAAACCATGGAAGGATGGAAAGCGAGGGATAAGAACGCCTTAGGTTATGAGTATATCCTGAAGCGTGGCAGGTGACACAGAGCTAATATTACCGAATCTGTATTAACCGTGCATGGCTCAAACAAGAAGGAATACAAGAGTAACCTACTGGGGCGGTGTGATGACCCCAGCGATCTTAATAAAATGGCCAACGGGAAAGAATGGGGGCCAGCGAGGTCTCTGGTATATATGCTTGCAGAGAAGAATGTGAAACTAATAGAGGCAATGAAAAAGAAAGGGTGGCAACCAGAAGACCCACCAGACAGACAGAGGAAATGGTGGGACAGTCAGACAAAGAACAAAATGGAACAGGCCTATATAATAATACTTGCCTGTTACTGGGAACAAATAAAGGAGATAGATACTCAAACAAAACAAATTCAAAGATTAGAAGCTAAGAAAAACATGCTGGAGGAAGTAACAGAAGGAACTGGATGGGTAGTGCAGTGCGCAGCCGTGAAAGGGCCACCTACGGCACCAGCAATAGCGTTGCTGTACCCCTCAGTGGGCGAGATTAGCACACAAATCCAGCCTGACAGTAAACCAGACTTAGATGAACTGTCCGATGAAGACGACGGGGAAGATTGGCCCCTGGCGTATGATAATAGTTGTGTACCAGCGGCTTCCACACGCACCACTACGATTCCCGCAAATGGACAGAGACTAGCCCAAATTACCATACAGGAGGTACCCCTTAGTCCACATGAGAGACAAATACTATTGTATGAATTGCCAACTCCTAAGCCAAACAATAGGAATACAGAATTCTGGTAAATGGTTGAAGAGATGCTAGACGCCCATAACCTAACACTAGCAGATGTTCACAATCTGCTGAAAGCCAAAACAGGTCCGGTAATTTGGCAAAAGGCGACACAATTGGTGCAAGACAAACACTGGCAGAATAGGGGAGAGGCCCAATAGACAAAAAAGCAAAAACTGGAATACCTCAAACATGGGATGGATGGGTGCTGGGGACCGATTAGGACTAATTGGAGTAGGATACAGAAAGTAACTCAAAAAGCAGGCGAAAGTATAGGGGAATACGGGGAACGGAAGTGGATCGAGTACAAAGACCACTCCGACGCCAATAACCCTGACAAAGATGACACAGCATTTTTGAAAATGTTTAAGGATGGACTGGGGGAAGCCCACCAAAAGATAATTAAATTGGGATTCAAAGTAGGGGATGATTATGATGAAACTCTAGAATAGGCAGAGAACATAGAAGAGTTAAAGCCAGAACAAAGGGAAAAGATAGCTAAAATGGCGTCAGTGACGGTAGTAGCAGAGACGGGGGCGGGGGAGGGTGGGGGGAGAGGCGAGGTGAGGGGGGAAACCCTCGCGCAGATCCCCTAACATTTTTTAATTGCTGCCAGGTAGGTCACTTCAGTAAAGAGTGCCCGCAGAAGAGGAAAGGACACAGACATTTTAGATTGAGATGTCAAAATTGTGATAGAATGGGACACACGTCCAAAAATTGCTGGGCAAAGGGAGGAGGAACAGAAGGACAGGGCGGCCCCCAGCAGGCGAAAAAGGGAACACCAGTAACCCGTGAAGAGCTGACGGACATGCTCAGACACCGACACCCCTGACCCCACCCAAGGCGCCCTCCAACGAGGATATTATCAACATGTTCCGACTAGCTAGCACACACTAGGGATTACCGCCCCCTGGCGGAGGTATGGGACAGCAAATAGGGGATCCAAGAATGTTAATTAGTGCAGTGTGAGGTGGCTGGCAATGCGATCTACTAGTAGACACAGGAGCGTCCATATCAATAACCAACTTAGACTTGCCTCTTACCGAAAGGACAGCTAACATACAAGGAGTAGGAGGTGGATCCAGAAAAGCAACTTTAAGTGAGATTGTGTTACTAGAAGTACAAGGAGTAATGCTACCTACTCAGTTTTGGTGCTTCCACAATCTAGAGGGCAACATATTTGGCATCGACACCTGAAGAGAGATAGGGGTACTAATAGATCCCCAGCGTAATCGGATAATTTGGGGAGGTAAACACCAAAACCAAATTAAGTTTGATCGCCAGCAACAGCGAGTGGTCGGAATAACTCCAATATGACCCGAGTGGGAAACAAAGGGTGTATGGGGTAGTGTGTGTCAATTATACCCATGTCTGTGGACACAATACAAACTGGACTGTGGGCTTGCAGGTGTACCACCCAACAAAATTCTCGGACCAGAACACAAAGCTCACCGACAGTACCCACTGAGGCCCGAAGTCGAGACAGCGGTCTTTCGGATAGTGCAGGAATTAGAAGAAAAGGGCTAGTGAAACAGGTAATAGCCTCCACTAATTCGGCCATATGGCCAGTAAAGAAACTTAACAGGTCTCATAGACTAACTATCGATTCTACCGCTCTGAACAGGGTTACTCCTAGAGAGCACCCGACAGTGGCGAGTCCGGCCACTATCTTTAATGGCCGAGATCAAGAGCATAAGATATCCATCATGCTCGATATAGCGAACGGATTTTGGGCATACCTTTAGATGAAAGATCCCAAATTTGCCTTCACCGTAAAAGGGAAACAGTACACATGGACTAGAGTACTGCAGGGATTCCACAATAGCCCGAGCATATTTCACCGAATATTGTTGGGAAACTTGGAACCGATAGACTCAGGAGAAGGGAGCATTCTTTTGCAGTATGTGGATGACATCCTTATTGCCTCCAGTACAGATCAACACGTAATAGCTTTAACATAGAAACATAGAAAATAGGTGCAGGAGTAGGCCATTCGGCCCTTCGAGCCTGCACCACCATTCAATAAGATCATGGCTTATCATTCCCTCAGTATCCCTTTCCTGTTTTCTCTCCATACCCCTTGATCCCCTTAGCCATAAGGGCCATATCCAACTCCCCCTTGAATATATCCAATGCATCAACAACTCTCTGCGGCAGAGAATTCCACAGGTTAACAACTCTCTGAGTGAAGAAATTTCTCCTCATCTCAGTACTAAATGGCCGACCCCTTATCCTAAGTCTGTGTCCCCTGGTTCTGGACTTCCCCAACATCAGGAACATTCTACCCGCATCTAACCTGTCCCGTCCTGTCAGAATCTTATATGTTTCTATGAGATCCCTTCTCATCTTCCAAAACTCCAATGTATAAAGGCCCAGTTGATCCAGTCTCTCCTCATATGTCAGTCCAGCCATCCTGGGAATCAATCTGATGAACCTTCGCTGCACTCCCTCAATAGCAAGAACATCCTTCCTCAGATTAGGAGACCAAAACTGAACACAATATTCCAGGTGAGGCCTCACCAAGGCCCTTTACAACTGCAATAAGACCTCCCTGCTCCTATACTCAAATCCCCTAGCTATGAAGGCCAACATACCATTTGCCCTCTTCACCGCCTGCTGTACCAGTAAGCCAATTTTCAATGACTGATGAACCATTCACCCAGGTCTCGTTGCACCTCCCCTTTTCCTAATCTGCCGCCATTCAGATAATATTCTGTCCGCGTTTTTGCCTCCAAAGTGGATAACCTCACATTTATCCACATTATACTGCATCTGCCATGCATTTGCCCACTCACCTAACCTGTCCAAGTCACCCTGCAGCCTCTTAGCGTCCCCCTCACAGCTCACACCGCCACCCAGTTTAGTGTCATCTGAAAACTTGGAGATATTACACTCAATTCCTTCATCTAAATCATTGATGTATATTGTAAAGAGCTAGGGTCCCAGCACTGAGCCCTGCGGCACTCCACTAGTCACTGCCTCCCATTCCGAAAAGGACCCGTTTATCCCGACTCCTTGCTTCCTGTCTGCCAACCAGTTCTCTATCCACGCCAGTATATTTCCCCCAATACCATGCGCTTTGATTTTGCACACCATTCTCTTGTGTGGGACCTTGTCAAAAGCCTTTTGAAAGTCCAAATGCACCACATCCACTGGTTCTCCCTTGTCCACTCTACTAGTTACATCCTCAAAAAATTCCAGAAGATTTCCCTTTCATAAATCCATGCTGACTTGGACCGATCCTGTCACTCCTTTCCAAATGCGCTGCTGTTTCATCCTTAATGATTGATTCCAAAATTTTTCCCATCACTGATGTCAGGCTAACTGGTCTATAATTACCCACTTTCTCTCTCCCTCCCTTTTTAAAAAGTGGTGTTACATTAGTTACCCTCCAGTCCATAAGAACTGATCCAGAATCTGTTGGAAAATGATCACCAATGCATCCACTATTTCTCGGGCCAATTCCTTAAGTACTCTGGGATGCAGACCATCAGGCCCCCGGGATTTATCAATCCCATCAATTTCTCTAACACAATTTCCCACTTATTAAGGATATCCTTCAGTTCCTCCTTCTCACTAGGCCCTCGGTCCACTAGTACTTCCGAAAGATTATTTGTGTCTTCCTTCGTGAAGACAGAACCAAAGTATTTGTTCAATTGGTCTGCCATTTCTTTGTTCCCCATTATGAATTCACCTGAATCCGACTGCAATGGACCTATTGTTTGTCTTCATTAATCTTTTTCTCTTTACATATCTATAGAAGCTTTTGCAGTCAGTTTTTATGTTCCCGGCAAGCTTCTTCTCGTACTCTATTTTCTCCCTCTTAATTAAACCTTTTGTCCTCCTCTGCTGAATTCTAAATTTCTCCAAGTCCTCAGGTTTGCTGCTTTTTCTGGCCAATTTATATGCCTCTTCCTTGGATTTATCACTATCCTTAATTTCCCTTGTTAGCCACGGTTGAGCCACCTTCCCGGTTTTATTTTTATTCCAGACAGGGATGTACAATTGTTGAAGTTCATCCATGTGCTCTTTAAATGTTTGCCATTGCCTATGAACCATCAACCTTTTAAGTATCATTTGCCAGGCTATTCTAGCCAATTCGTGCCTCAAACCATCAAAGTTACCTTTCCTTCAGTTCAGGCCCTGGTTTCTGAATTAACAGTGTCACTCTCCATCTTAATAAAGAGTTCTACCGTGTTATAGTCACTCTTCCCCAAGGGGCCTTGCACAACAAGATTTCTAATTAGTCCTTTCTCATTACACATCACCCAGTCTAAGGTGGCCAGCTCCCTAGTTGGTTCCTCGACATATTGGTCTAGAAAACCATCCCTAATACACTCCAGAAAATCCTCCTCTACTTCACCAGTTTGGTTAGCTCAATCAATATGTAGATTAAAGTCACCCATGATAACTGCTGTACCTTTATTGCATGCATCCTTAATTTTTTGTTTGATGTTGTCCCCAACATCACTACTACTGTTTGGTGGTCTGTGCACAACTGCCACTAGTAGTTTCTGCCCTTTGGTATTCCGTAGCTCCACCCATACCAATTCCACATCATCCAAGCTAATGTCCTTTCTTACTATTGCATTATTTTCCTCTTTAACCAGCAATGCCACCCCGCCTCCTTTTCCTTTCTGTCTATCCTTCCTAAATGTTGAATATCCCTGGATGTTGAGTTCCTGCCTTGGTCACCCTGGAGCCATGTCTCCGTGATGCCAATTCCATCATACCCGTTAACTGCTATCTGCGCAGTTAATTCGTCCACCTTTTTCCGAATACTCCCCGCATTGAGGCACTGAGCCTTCAAACTTGTATTTTTAACACACTTTGTCCCTTTAGAATTTTGCCTTAGGTTTCTCTGCCCTCCACTTTTACTTTTCTTCATTCTATCTTTTGCTTCTGCCCCCATTCGACTTCCCTCTGTCTCCCTGCATAGGTTCCCATCCCCCTGCCATATTAGTTTAACTCCTCCCCAACAGCACAAGCAAACACTCCCCCTAGGACATTGGTTCCGGTCCTGCCCAGGTGCAGTCCGTCCGGTTTGTACTGGTCCACCTCCCCCAGAACTGGTTCCAATGTCCCAGGAATTTGAATCCCTCCCTTCTGCACCACTGCTCAAGCCACGTATTCAGCTGAGCTATCCTGCGATTCCTACTCTGACTAGCACGTGGTACTGGTAGCAATCCTGAGATTACTACTTTTGAGGTCCTACTTTTAAATTTAGCTCCTAGCTCCCTAAATTCGTCTCGTAGGACCTCATCCCGTTTTTTACCTATATCTTTGGTACCTAAATGCACCACGACAACTGGCTGTTCACCCTCCCTTTTCAGAATGCCCAGCACTCGCTCCGAGACATCCTTGACCCTTGCACCAGGGAGGCAACATACCATCCTGGAGTCTCGGTTGCGGCTGCCGAAACGTCCCCTTATAATTGAATCCCTTATCACTATAGCTCTCCCATTCTTTTTCCTGCCCTCCTGTGCAGCAGAGCCACCCATGGTGCCATGAACTTGGCTGCTGCTGCCTTCCCCTGATGAGTCATCCCCCCCGACAGTAACTACAATGCTAGAAGCTCTACAGAATGCAAGACTAAAAATAACTTCTAGGAAGGTACAGGTGGGAAAGAGTGAAGTAACATATCTAGGATACATAATAACACAAGGGAAAAGACAAATGCCCGAAGACAGAAAGAAGGCTAATAGATCTTTGTCAAGGCCAGGGACTGTGAAAGGGGTCAGGCAGGTACTAGAGCTATTTAATTACTGCCGAAATGTTTTCCCCGAATATGTGACGATGACCCAACCTATACAGGACCTGGTCAAAAGGGGGAAACCATCCCAAGAGCCAGTGGACTGGGGCCGTGATCAGTAAATGGCATTCGTAAAGTTAAAACAGGCCCTCATAAGTGCTCCAGTTCTGGGATTAGAATAGGCCCTTCCACATCTATACCTACCACAGTAATTATCATTATAACGCGGTAGAGACTCAAATACGTGGGGACACGCATAGGCCCGTAGCGTATTAATCAAGTAAACAGCAACCTGTAGCCGCAGGACTATCCAGGTGCATTGCTTCCCTCGACTGTGCTATGTGGGCCATCAAAGTTAGTGAACCAATAGTGATGCCAGGACAAGTTATCCTAAATACCTGGCATACCTTAGTACAATTGCTTAACATGGGAAGGCTAAGAACAGTATCCGATGTGCTAGGGCTATGTGGGAGTCAATGCTCTTACCCCCCAATGGTACAGTAACAATAATAAAAGACAACTGTAACAATCCCACAGGGTGGATTATTACGGAAGGAGAAGAGCATTAGTGTAACCTGATAGGAGACGAAGGGAGAAGTAGCCAGGCTAGCGAAACACCGCTTGAGGAAGTGGACATGGATCTATAAGTAGATGGGTCCTGGCGATATATCAACGGGATACCACGAACGGGCTGGGCAGTGGTAGATAGCAGTGGACAGGTTAGAAGGAAAGGACGGCTAGAAGGAGGACTATCAGCCCAAGTGGCTGAGTTGGTGGCTCTCACCGAAGCACTGAGGATGGCCAAAGGGAAATGAGTAAACATTTATTCAGACAGTCGGTATGCTTTTGGAGTAGTGCATGATTACATAATAGCCTGGCATAGGTGAGGATATATGACCTCAGGAGGAGGACCAATACGACATGAGGATATTGTTAAAAAAATTAGTGGAAGTCTCCCTTCTACCCCAAGAGCGTGCAATAATAAAAATCAAAGCACACATAAAAATTACCGATCAGCACCAACAGGGAAATGCATGGGCAGATGAAGCAGTCAAGTGGGTGGCTGAGACAGGAAATCTGGCCGGGGAAGCCCATGTCAGAGCCTGTACAATCTGACGCAAGGAAGTAAACATGCTTAAGTTACAGGGAGAAGCCACTCCACAGGAGAAGGAGAGGTGGAAGCTGAGGGGAGCCCAACAAGGGACAGATGTGATATGGAGGAAAGATGGGAATGTGATAGCCCCAGAGTACATCCAGGAGAGCCTATTGAACATATAACACGGGTATGTCCATATAGGTAGAACCAACATGATATATTCGATGTCCCGATGTTGGTGGTGAAAGGGAATGGGTAGAGATGTAAAAAAAACATTGTAGAAAGTGTTATATATGTAAACTTGTATTTACTCTGTACAGCCACCAGAGGGATCCCATAATCCCTTGGGAACACAGTATTTAAGGATGTTTCACAAGTTGGAGAGGCAATCTGGAGACCTGCAATAAAAGACGAAGGTCATACTTTACTTTGAGCTCACAGTGTTCTTTCTCCACACACAACAACTGGCGACAAGATACAGATAGCCAACCCAAAGATGCAGAGAACAGTGGGCATCCTGGAGAAATTCTCAGAGGGAGATGATTGGGAACCTTTTGTGGAGCGACTCGACCAATACTTCGTGGCCAATGAGCTAGATGGGGAAGAGAGCACTGCCAAATGAAAGGCGATCCTCCTCAACGTCTGTGGGGCACCAACGTATGGCCTCATGAAGAATCTGCTCACTCCAGCGAAACCCACAGAGAAATCGTACGATGATTTGTGCATACTGGTCTGAGAGCATTTGAACCCGAAGGAAAGCGTTCTGATGGTGAAGTACCGGTTGTACACCTACATAAGGTCTGAAGGCCAGGAATTGGCGAGTTATGTCGCCGAGCTAAGACGCCTTGTAGGACATTGCGAATTTGAAGGACATTTGGAGTACATGCTCAGAGATTTTTTCATACTTGGCATTGGCCATGAAACCATACTTCGCAAACTTTTGATTGTAGAGACCCCAACCATAGCAATAGCTCAGGCGTTCATTGCCACCAGTGACAATATGAAGCAAATCGCTCAGCACACAAGTGCTGCTACAAGTACTGTGAACAAAGTGATGTTGTTTGCAAATTGTAATGTACAGGGCAGGTCACACATACCTGCAGCTACACGTCCGCAGATGGCACAGAGTCCACCATCAAGGGTGATGAATGCAAGGCCATTAACACCTTGTTGGTGCTGCGGGGGTGATCATCGTTTCCATTCATGTCGATTCAAAGAGTACATTTGCAAGGGCTGTGGAACAATGGGACACCTCCAACGACTGTGCAGGCGAGCTGCAAAGCCTGTTAAACCATCATGGCGCAGAGGAGGACAGATCTACGGAGGATCATGATGAACCAGAGCTTCAGATAGAGGAGGAAGAGGTACATGGGATGCACACATTCACCACGAATAATGCTGAATGTTGAACTAAATGGACTCCCGGTGTCAATGGAGCTGGACATGGGCACGAGTCTGTCCATCATGGGAAAAAGACTTTCAAAATGTTGTGGTGCAACATGGCCTCAAGGCCATTTTTAATTCCAGTTCGCACGAAACTAAGAACTTACACAAAGGAACTGATACCTGTAATCGGCAGTGCTACCATAAAGGTCTCCGACGATGGAGTGGTGCATAAGCTACCACTCTGGGCGGTACCGGCGATGGTCCCATGCTGCTCGGCAGGAGCTGGCTGGGAAATATACGCTGGAACTGGGACGACATCTGAGCACTATCGATCACTGATGATACTTAGTGTGCCCAGGTCTTAAACAAAATTCCTTTGCTGTTTGAATCAGGCATCGGGAAATTTCAAGGAACAAAAGTGCAGATTCACCTAATTCCAGGGACGTGACCCATCCATCACAAGGTGAGAGCAGTACCGTACATGATGAGAGAAAGTGTAGAGATCGAGCTAGACCGGCTGCAAAGAGAGGGCATCATTTCCCCGATTGAGTTCAACAAGTGGGCCAGTCCTATCGTCCCAGTCCTCAAGAGAGATGGCACCATCAGAATCTGTGGCGATTACAAAGTAACTAGCAATCGTTTCTCCCTGCAGGACCAATACCCACTACCAAAGGCCGACGACCTCTTTGCAACATTGGCGGGAGGAAAGACATTCACGAAGCTGGATCTGACTTCAGCCTACATGACGCAGGAACTGGAGGAATCATCGAAGGCCCTCACCTGCATCAACACGCACAAAGGTCTTTTTGTTTATAACAGATGCCCGTTTGGAATCCGATCGGCCGCGGCGATATTCCAGAGAAACATGGAAAGCTTACTGAAGTTGGTCCCGCACACCGTGGTCTTCCAGGACAATATCTTGGTCACAGGTCGGAACACAGACGGGCATCTGCAGAACCTGGAGGAGGTTCTTAGTCGACTCAACCACGTGGGACTCAGGTTAACATGCTCGAAGTGCATTTTCCTGGCACCTGAAGTGGAGTTCCTGGGAAGGAGGATTGCTGCGGACGGCATCAGGCCCACCAACGCGAAGATGGTGGCAATCGAGAATGTAATGGAGCTGCGGTCATTTCTGGGACTCCTGAACTGCTTTGGTAACTTCTTACCGGGTCTCAGCACAATGTTAGAACCACTGCATGTCTTAATACAAAAAGGGGACGAATGGGTTTGGGGCAAAAGCGAAGAAGATGCCTTTGTAAAAGCGAGAAAATTGTTATGCTCAAACAAATTGCTTGTGTTGTATGATCCATGTAAGCGTTTGGTACTAGCATGTGATGAGTCGTCATATGACGTCGGATGTGTATTGCAACAAGCTAATGATTTTGGGAAACTGCAACCGGTTGCTTATGATTCCAGGAGTCTGTCTAAGGCTGAGAGAATCTACAGCATGATTGAGAAAGAAGGGTTGGCGTGTGTTTATGGGGTAAAGAAAATGCATCACTACCTGTCTGGGATAAAATTCGAATTGGAAACTGACCATAAGCCACTTATATCCCTGTTCTCCAAGAGTAAACGGATAAATACCAACACATCGGCCCGCATCCAGAGATGGGCTCTCACGTTGTCTGCATACAACTATGCCATCTGCCACAGGCCAGGAACAGAAAACTGTGCTGATGCTCTCAGTAGGCTGCCATTGTTCACCATGGGGGTGGAAATGGCGCAGCCCGCAGATCTAGCCATGGTTATGGAAGCATTTGAGAGTGAGCAATCACCCATCACTGCCCGGCAGATCAAAACTTGGACAAGCCAGGACCCCTTATTATCTCCAGTCAAAAGCTGTGTGCTTCACGGGAGAGGATCCAGTGTCCCAGTGGAAATGCAGGAAGAGATAAAGCCGTTCCAGTGGCGCAAAGATGAAATGTCTATACAGGCAGACTGCCTTCTGTGGGGCAATCATGTAGTGGTTCCCAAGAAGGGCAGAGACATCTTCATCAATGACCTCAACAGTACCCACCCAGGCATCATAGTGATGAAAGCGATAGCCAGATCCCACGTGTGGTAGTCCGGCATCGATGCACACTTAGAGTCCTGCGTTCACAGATGTAATACATGCTCGCAGTTAAACAATGTACCCAGGGAAGCGCCGCTAAGTTTATGGTCTTGGTCCTCCAAACCGTGGTCTAGTGTACACATCGACTATGCAGGCCAGTTTGGGTAAAATGTTCCTCGTGTTTGTAGACGCGTATTCCAAGTGGATTGAATGTGAGATAATGTCGGCTAGCACGTCCGCTGCCACTACTGAAAGCCTGCGGGCCATGTTTGCCACACACGGTCTATCCAATGTCCTGGTGAGCAACAACGGGCCATGTTTTACCAGTGCTGAGTTCAAAGAATTCATGACCTGTAATGGGATCAAACATGTCACATCTGCCCAGTTTAAACCAGCGTCCAATAGTCAGACAGAGAGAGCAGTGCAAACCATCAAGCAAGGCTTTACGAGGGTAACTGAAGGCTCACTGCAGACTCGCCTATCCTGAGTCCTGCTTAGCTATCGCACGAGACCCCAATCACTCACTGGGATCCCACCTGCTGAACTGCTCATGAAAAGATCACTTAAGACAAGGCTCTCGTTAGTTCACCCTGATCTACATGAACAGGTAGAGAGCAGGCAGCTTCAACAAACTGCATACCATGATAGCGCAAATGTGCCACGCGAGATTGAAATCAATTATCCTGTATTTGTATTAAATTATGGACAATGTCCCAAGTGGCTTCCCGACACTGTCATGGCCAAAGAGGGGAGCAGGGTGTTTCGGGTCAAACTTTCCAATGGACTCATTCACCGGAAACACTTGGACCAAATCAAACTCAGATTCACGGACTATCCTGAGCAACCCACCTTGGACCCTACCTTTTTTGATCCCCCAACATACACACCAGTGGCAACCGGCACCACGGTTGACCACGAAGCAGAACCCATCATCCACAGCAGCCCAGCAGGGCCCAACACACCAGGCAGCCCAGCAAGGCCAGCTGCACAACAGCCCAGCGAGGGCCCAACAAATGATTCAACAACACCAGCTTTCACACCGAGATGATCAATCAGGGCAAGAAGGGCCCCAGATCGACTCACATTGTAAATAGTTACACTATTGACTTTGGTGGTCGGGGGGTGGGGAGTGTTGTTATATATGTAAACTTGTATTTACTCTGTACTGCCACCAGAGGGCTCATCCCCTGGAATCCCAAGCGATTTAAGGAGGCTTCACAGGTTGGAGAGGCACTCTGGAGACCTGCAATAAAAGACTAAGGTCACACTTTACTTTGAGCTTACAGTGTTCAGTCTGACTCTTTCTCCATACACAACAGAAAGTGTGTGACATGTGCGAAGTACAATCCGGGGGGGAAATAAAGGTCAGGATGGGACATCAACCCCGACCAAAGGGACCCTGGGAAAACTTACAGATGGATCGCTCCCCGGCCACAAAGGGAAGACATACTACTTAGTTATAATAGATCAATTTATGAAGTGGGTAGAAGCTTTCGCCTCTAGGAAATGCTCATCCAAAACTGTGGCCAGGATCTTAGCGGAGGAAATAATAAGCCAATGAGGAATGCCACTACAGTTGGACTCAGATCAAGGTACGCACTTTACAGGGAAAGTGATGAAACAGGCCTCGGTTTTACTAGGGATTAGAGAGAAATTCCATATCCCATACCACACGGGGTCATCCGGATTAGTGGAACGAATGAATAGGACCTTAAAGACAGCACTAGCCAAGGCAATCAAGGAGACAGGAATAGAATGGGTAGACATGTTACCCCGAGTACTGAAGAAATTAAGGGCAACCCCTCGTCGGACTACAGGACTGATGCCCTTTGAACTCATGACCAGAAGAGCGATGAGACTACCAGAAATCTTGGTTACAGGAAACGAGGATGTAGGACCTTATAAAGACAGGATTCGGATGTTTGTGATGGAACTCTAAAAGCACAGGCTAGAGATCAACAAATAATCAAAGACTTAGAGAACAACACTAAAGAACAGAAGGTCCAAATACCTCAACTAGGCAGTCAGGTAATGGTGAAGATAAACCCAGAGACACCCGGGTTCTCATCAAAATGGACCAGCCCCCATCAGGTAATAATGGTAAGTGACTCGTGCGCATGCATAGTTAGGAGGGGTATTGACAAATGGAAACACTGGACCTAGTTGAAAAGACATAGGGGCCAACTTTCATTGATGTCCCGCCTGCAGCTTCCGAGGTTCTGCCGTAAATGGCCAGTTTCTGGGCGATTCCTCTGGAACCATCCAGCTCCTGTCAAGGATCCGCCCGGCGGAAGATTGGTGGGGAAGGGTTCCGCCCATGTTGCAGTGTCCTGCCCGCCCATGCCAAAAGTCAGATAATCGCCATTTTGATCACTTTTGCTGCACTCTGGCTGACCTGCCGCCCGTTCTGGAAAAGAAGGTCTGAGCTGGGTGGCAGTGGGCCAGCAATTGCACATCGGCTGGGTGGCAGCACTATTCGCGGCTTGATTCGGGAGGACGGGAAGGAGGGAGGGCGGGAGCAGTGTCAGTGGCATCAATCGGGAGATTGGGAAGAAGGCTGCACTATTTCCTCATCAATCGGGAGAGCGGGGCAGTGTGAGTGGGCAGCAATCGCACATCGTGGGAGAGAGCGGTGGAGGCATTGGGGCAGCTCTGGCACATCGGCTGGAAGGGAGGGAGGGAGAGGTGGAGTGCATTGGGGCAGCTCTAGCACATCAGCTGGGAGGGAGTGCTGGTGGCCATCACATTACGGCAGCCAGTCTGTAAGTGAGGTGTGGTCTCTATGAGAGGGTCAGGTTCCCTTCTGACCAACTTGAGTGGCTCGAATCGCTCCCACTCCCTTGGGTTCTGTACTCTGGATTTATTTGGGGGGTGTGGCAAAAGTACAAAGGACACTGGTTTAATGCAAAGAACTTGGTTTTATTACAGTCAAAGTAATACAAGCTTATTACTCGAGTAAGAAAATACAAGGCCAAACTTACAATCACTCTAATAAAGGACAATACAAGGAAAGGTATAAGGTCAAACTTATAATCACTCTAATAAAGTACCATACGCTACACATTCAAAGGGGGTTGCAATAAAATTATACCTCCCACCTCCCAATACCTAATTCTAGCTAGGTTAGACTCCAGGGCAGGCAGGGACTATGCTTACCAAACCTTTTGATAGTTAATGGTAGATCGCGGTTGTGTTTTCCCTTGATACCACGTTGACTGTGGTCGGTCGCTGCTGCGATGGTGATGTTCTTCCTTCCTTCAGGACTTCAGGACTTTGAGGCTGGGGAAGTTAGTTTACAACTGTCGCGTTGGTTTCTCTCCTTGTCTTGATGACACAGCGTAGTGTGGTACTAGTCTGTCAGTCAAAGTGTCATCTGAGGTAGTAGCAGCCTTGTAGCTAACTAGCAACCACCTAACGTCTGTTGAAAACAGGGGCCAGTTATACGATTTCAGTGTTCTAATCTTGGCCCCAAATTTCTTCAAAATCCTTTGTGTAATTTTGGCGGGCTTGGTTCTTTTTTGTAATAGATTGTCAGGCTCATTAAAAGTTGATATGTTTTGGGTGAGTTGATGTTCGAAAACTGTCCCCTGATGGAAATGTTAGTTGGTAATTGCAATGTCCTTTTGTGCTTAGTCTTTCGCATACAGGCTGGATTGGGCCTCTTTGTGATGTATATGCTGAAATGGTTGTCCAGACCCATGTTGATGGGTAGCTACCTCTGGGTGATTTTGTGATGTTAATGTGTCTTGTGGGGGAAGGATTTTTGAATACTCATTCTTCCAGACAGGTTAACTCAGTCCTCACACCCAGGTAGCTTCACTTAATTAGACTGTATTTTGCTAGTTTCGTAGGTCCACCCACAGCCTTGAGTTTGTCTTTTAAAATCCAAAAGTCTATTAAAGTTCGTAGTTTCTTCCATTAGCACTTTAGAGTTCCAAACTTTTCGGTAGATAGTCCCAAATTATATTTCCTTTCGAATGAGCCCAAACACGGGGCGGGGTTGGGGGGGAGGGGAGGGGTTCTTGTGAATTTTGCACCTTTCAAGTCGGATTTTGCACCATATCAGTGGGACTGCTGGAAAGAAATTAAGTCAATGTTGTATTACTTTCTTGCTGATGGTGATGTTTAAATTGGATGGGATAAAACCAACTGAAATGTGTGTAACCTAATGGAGGCCAATGGCAAAGGGAAATTTATTATGAGTGACTGACAAGTGTTCAGCATCTCACATGTTGTACATCCAAGCTGATTCATTAATTGTCCCGCACAATGTACTGCAATGTAACTGATGACCATGTCATCTCAGGTTTGGCACTTCTCCATTTTTGGCCTCGCGAAAAGAGGGTTGAAGTGCAAGCCTTAAGGTCTGCCCTGCAACTTGGTAAACTAGAGTAATTGAATGGCAGCCTTCCTGCATTCATTATCGTCTTGCGATGGCTTGATGACAGGACCCATTATACACTACAATCAGATGTGGATGGGAAGATATTCCTGATGAAGCAGATGACCTGAGGGACAGATGTGTGGTTGGAGCAACGCACCACAAATATGATGTTAAAATGACACACGCTCAAACAGGGGGTCAACAATGTGAGTGTATTTACAAGTGCACAATGACAAACGTTATATAATATTATGACATATACATACATTTAGATGAGGAATCAACACTCACCCCTCTACCTGGCACCACCACCTCTCTCCCCGCCCCCCCCCCCACCGCCTTGCAGCTATGCCAGCTTTCCTCTTCCTCCCCATGCCTACACAATGGAGTGGCCCTCCCCTGCCCCTCACTGCTTCTGGTTCAGGAGGTTGTGCAGGAGGGCAGCGGGATGTGTGTAGACGTGTGCGTCTCGGTGGCAACGTAGGGTGCGGGACTGAAGGCACCGAGAACTCCTGCTCCTCCACATCTGTGTGCCTTGAAGGTGTGGAGTCGGGGGCTTGCACCACGTGTGCAGAAGCCATCTCCTGCCTTATGGCTTCGACGCTTTCTGTTGTGCGCTCCAACACGTGAGGAGGCGCTGCATCCTTTCATCGTGCTGCTGAGTGATTGTTGCGATGCTGGCAGCTATCCCAGACTTGGTCTGCTGCATCTTGTGACCTACCTCCATGCTGGTGGTTGAGGGTTGGCTCAATAGAGCGAACCGTCCTGCATCCGCAGGTGGTTGCTCGATGCTGCTGGGTGGTGGGGCCTTGCTTCCGTTTGTGCCGCGGACTCTGCGCTTGCTTGAGCTTGATGAGTGGAGTCTGTTGGAAACCCCAGGAAATCTGAACCCGACTCCGAGGTTCTGCAGACACAAGGCTGACTTGGCAGGGGGCTGATGTCAGGCCCTTCCGGATCCTCCAGGTGAAGGGGCACAAATATGGGACCTTCTCCCTCCTCTCTCTACTCTTCTTCCTAGCCCTGGATGGCAGAGGTGGGAGTGGTGGACATGGGTGATGTAGGCTGGGGGTGCAGGAAGGATCAGGTGTCTTCGGGCATGGAGAATGTCGGGGTGGGAGATGCTGGGGTGTGGCGGCTTCTCTAGATCCGTGGTGTCCGAGTCAGCATTTGCAAGTAGAGGACAAAATTTCAGTTTGTCGTGTGGGTGATGGTGGTTGAAGTGAGTTGTGAGTTGTTCTGTCTCATCTTATGCCAGCAAGTCCCGTCCTTACATGTCCGCACCCTTAATGGGCGACAAAGTCTGCGTTCAACCACGAGTGCATTAACATTGCAAGTACTTTCATGCCATGACTGTCGCTGACACCAGAGATGAGTGTAGCCTTACCCTGCGGTAGCACCGGATCTGCAGAAACATTCATGGTTGGAATACGGCGATATCCCACCAATGCCACTTTGGGGGCAAAAACATGAAGGCAGAATATTATCTGAATAGCGGCAGATTAGGAAAGGGGGAGGTGCAACGAGACCTGGATGTCATGGTTCATCAGTCATTGAAAGTTGGCATGCAGGTACAGCAGGCGGTGAAGAAGGCAAATGGTATGTTGGCCTTCATAGCTAAAGGATTTGAGTATAGGAGCAGGGAGGTCTTACTGCAGTTATACAGAGACTTGGTGAGGCCTCAGCTGGAATATTGTGTTCAGTTTTGGTCTCCTAATCTGAGGAAGTACATTCTTGCTATTGAGAGAGTACAGCGAAGGTTAACCAGACACCAGACTGATTCCCGGGATGGCTGGAGTGACATATGAGGAGAGACTGGATCAACTGGGTCTTTATACACTGGAGTTTAGAAGAATGAGAGGGGATCTCATAGAAACTGATAAGATTCTGACGGGACTGGACAGGTTAGATGCGGGAAGATTGTTCCCGATGATGAGGAAGTCCAGAACCAGGGGACACAGTCTTAGGATAAGGGGTAGGCCATTTAGGACTGAGATGAGGAGAAACTTCTTCACTCTGAGAGTTGTTAACCTGTGGAATTCCTTGCCGCAGAAAGTTGTTGATGCCAGTTCATTGGGTATATTCAAGAAGGAGTTAGATATGGCCCTTATGGCTAAAGGGATCAAGGGGTATGGAGAGAAAGCAGGAAAGGTGTACTGAGGGTATGATCAGCCATGATCTTATTGAATGGCGGTGCAGACTCAAAGGGCCGAATGGCCTACTCCTGCACCTATTTTCTATGTTTCTATGTTTATGGCCCTGACACCTTACTCATTTAGTGTGTAAGGGCCACAAAAGGACTACAACAGGCTACACAGAACTACAATTTAAACAACCACCTAAATCCCACACATGCGCAGTGGAGGCCCTCCGAAAAAACCTGAGTGCAGAGGCCTCCACCTGACGCATTCTGATGATGCTTGCAGGCGAGTCCTGCTCCCTCCCGCTCCCGCTCGTTGACTGACGTCCGCTGCCCTTCCCGCTGCCAAATACACAATGGCGACCAAAGTGGCTCCCGACAGGACCTGGCGGCAGCGGGCGACAAAAATGGACCTCACGCCCGGTGGCCGCCGAGAAATATTATTTTTTACAGGATTCTGGTGCTCGTGGGAACAACATGGGGTAATTCCTCCTCATATCGAGGACAACCGGCTGAGGGACAGCAAGGCCTTTATTACAGTAACTCGGGTGACATTAGTTGTGATAAAGAACCAGGAAAGCTGACGGTGAGGATCGGAGCAACAGTGGACTTAAGTTGCAGCATTGGACTAACGGGCATAATACAACGTAGCGACGGGTCGGATCGACAATGGGGTTGGACCAGTAATAAGGGACAAACGCTTAGGGTGAATAAGACCATGGTGTGTTTTGTATTGAAGGGGGGGCAAGGATATTGCACCCAGGAAAGAGGGGTGCAGATAAGGTGCACACCCATTTTCACTTAATTCTCTGGAGTACCCCAGCAAGGGGAGGATGAGTGGAAAATGTGCCAGCCCTCACAGTGTGCAGAAACCTATGAATAGTGTTGGAGGGTTAGTCACGAGATAAACCCACCACCACTGTCACCCCACCAGCCATTTAGCAACAGTGAGCACTACCAGGGCCCCGACCACCACACCCCCAGCATCACCAACGTGTCCAACTATGAACGCTGGAGCAAAAGGGGGATTGGTAATAAAGCAAACCAAGGATAAGATACACTTTGTGGTACGTCAGCGAATAATTACGGTGTTCCGAAACCTAACGGACATAACCATCCCCAGCTTCTGCGGACCAGAGACTATCAGTCTGTATAAAAACCTGACCCTGCAAGCACTTGAAGGTCCTGAATCAAACACCATGAAGTTTAACGTGGAAAGAGGGACGTGTAAAAAAGGGAAAAGAGGGATACTAGAAATGGTAGGTGCGGGATACGCGGCAGGGTTTGCGACGGTAAACACTATAGATCTACACATGATAGATGATTGGGTTGATGCCCTAACTCGAACCTTACAGGGATTGTTGGATAGGGATGAGGATAATGAAAGGGTACAGGCACAACTGGGTACTGGCGCGGAGAGGGAATTGTTACAAGTGGCCCATACATTGCGGGACCAGGCCAGAACCATAAATTTGATAAACAAAGCGGAGAGAAACGTGAGCAGGAGAATACAGTCAGAAATAGTTTGCGCAGGGTACAGAGCATGGTTGCTCAGTGGAATACAATATAACCTAGAGCAACTCCAAAATGGAAAGGTGCCGATTGGATACCACTTGATGTATTTACCAGCTGGACCTTGGACAAAAACATGACTCATATGTGTGAGGTGGGGAAGAAGAGTCATGCTTGGGTCCAAAAGATCAGATATATAACCGGACATTTAAATATAATAGGTTTTGTTCTATCAATACCATTGTATGTTGTAACAAAGGGAGATTTCCTATACCAAACAGACAATATAGAGGAAATAAGAAATCAAACTCGCGTGCGTTACCATGACGTATCCCGGTACATGACTAAAGTGAACAACAGTACGAAGAGTCTTAATGTAGATGATTGCTATAAAAATAATTAAGTTGTTTTATGTCGAGATCTACCACGAATGACCAAGGACGATTGTGGATATGGTCGAATTGACAGGTGCACATTGAGTATCACACCACTGACCCGGGATAACGAAACAACCGCTGTTCCACGAGGAAATGGGGAATGGTGTGTGAGCACCATGGCAACTAACATGACGGTTACGAATAAGAGAGAGGTTACCTCCTGCGTCTTAAAGGAGGAAAGAGAGGTAGAGAGGCGGAGAGGTTTAGGCAGGGCGTTCCAGAGCTTAGGGCCCAGGCAGTTGAAGGCACGGCCACCAATGGTTGAGCAGTTATTATCAGGGCTGTCCCAGAAGGCACAATTTGAGGAGTGCAGACATCTCTGGATTGTGAGGCTGAAAGGGATTACAGAGATAGGGAGGGGCGAGGCCATGGAGGGATTTGTAAATAAGGATGAGAATTTTGAAATCAAGGTGTTGCTTAAACAGGAGCCAATGTAGGTCAGTGACCACAGTGGGGATGGGTGAGCGGGACTTGGTGCGAGTTAGGACACGGGAAACTGAGTTTTGGATCATCTCTAGTTTACATAGGGTAGAATGAGCGAGGTCAGCCAGGAGTGCATTAAAATAGTCATGTCTAGAGGTAACAAAGACATGGATAAGGGCTTCAGCAGCAGATGAGCAGCAAGGGTGGAGACTGGCGATGTTACAGAGGTGGAAATAGGCAGTCTTAGTTATACTACGGATATGTGGTCGAAAGCTTATTTCAGGGTCAAATATGACACCAAGGTTGTAAACAGTTTGATTCAGCCTCAGACAGAAGTTGGGGAAAGGGATGGAATCAGTGGCTTGGGAACACGGTTTGTGGCGGGGACCAAAGACAATGGCTTCGGTCTTCCCAATAATTAATTGAAAAATATTTCTGCTCATCCAGTATTAGATGTCGGACAAGCATGTTAGAGACCATGGAGGGACCAAGATAAGTGGTGGAGAGGTAGAGCTGAGTGTCGTCAGCGTACATGTGGAAACTGATGCCATGTTTTTGGATGATATCGCCAAGGGACAGCATATAGATGAGAAAGAGGACAGGGTCAAGGATAGATCCTTGGGGGACACCAGAGGTAACGATGCGGGAGTGGGAAAAGAAGCCATTGCAGGTAATTTTCTGGCTATGATTAGATAGATAAGAATGGAACCAGGCGAGTGCAGTTCCACCCAGGTGAACGATGGCGGGGAGGCATTGGAGGAGGATCGAGTGGTCAATTGTGTCAAAGACTGCAGACAGGTCGAGAAGGACGAGGAGGAATAGTTTACTTTTGTCACAGTCACAAAGGATGACATTTGTGACTTTGATGAAAGCCGTTTCGGTACTGTGGCAGGGGCGGAAACCAGATTGAAGGATTTCAAACATGGAATTCCGGGAAAGATGGGCACGGATTTGGGAGGTGACAACACATTCAAAGACTTGGAGAGGAAAGGAAGGTTGGAGATGGGGTGGTAGCTTGTAAGCACAGTGGGGTCAAGGGTTGTTTTTTTGAGGAGAGGGGCGATGACGACAGATTTGAAGGAGAAGGGGACAGTACCTGAGGAGAGAGAACTGTTAACAATGTTGGTTAACATGGGAGCCAGAAAAGGAAATTGGGTGATCAGCAGTTTAGTGGGAATAGCGTCAAGGGAGAAAGAAGTGGGTCTCATGGACAAGATGAGCGTGGGGAGGTCAAGAGGGGAGATCAGAGAGATACTGGAGAAAGATGCGAGTTTAGGGCTAGTGCAGAGGGAAACCTCAGAGGAATTTGGCCTGGTGGGCTAGGGGAAGGAAGGGAACTGGCAGAGGCAGCTGATCGGATGGTCTCAAAATTTGAGACAAAAATGCCCATGAGCTCCTCACACTTGTTGTTAGAGGTGAGTGTGGTGGGGAGAGGGTTTTAAGAAGATGGTTAGCAGTACAGAATAGTATCCGGGGGTTATTTAGAATGATCCTGGAATAGTAAGCAGTTTTGGCAGACAAGCATAGGATCACATGATGCTTTATGTGTTCCAGCCAGATCTGACGGTGAATGGCTAAACCAGTTGTTCTCCACATCTGTTCAAGTCTGCACCCCTTGGACTTGAGGGAGTGAAGATGAGGGCTGTACCTGGGGGAACAGCCAGGGTGAGAGAGAGTAATGGTTTTAATAGGGACTAGGGCATCAAAGGTGGTGGTGAGGGTGTGGTTGAGCAGATTGTTGGTTGCAGAAATGTATATAGAAATATATATATACACACATATATGTATATAGATGTATAAATTATACAATATAATTCAAACTTCTTCAGACCACGTTTCCTCCCGCACCCCCATCCTTACCAGGTAAGTCAGGTGATGTGCTTTGTGCACATGTCCAATAAGACCTCAGCTGAACCCAGACGTATTTCCAGTTTGCAAATGTTGGTTGAGCACTAGGCAGTATTGATGCCACAAAAACAGTTTTTGCTCAGACTAGAGGGTGGGATGTCAGCCATAAATACCTGTAGCAATGCAAATTTCCAGCACAATTTTGATCTAGTTGTGGCTGTCAGAACCAACGGCCATGTGCCTCTAGTTCCGTAGTGCAACATTATTCCACCACAGAATTGCCAAAAAGGCCCTTCCTGAGATGTGTAGAAGTTGCTGGATGCTCAATTTGAGTTCAAAGTGTCGCACGTGCAAAGTGCACATCCTGGTTGGGTCCAATTAATCATTATATTTCATGTCAGCTGATTTGTTCAATTATAGGCAGGTAGGAAAAACTACCAAGCATGAACCAGGAACTCACACAAAAACAACCAATCAAATCATTTTGGCACCAGAGGCTTACTCTCTCAGCAGTGTAAGGTTTGGTCAGCAGATTACTTTGTATGTTTAACTCATTCCTCCCTGATTTGTTTTGGGCCATCGCACATGCACAAAGTTAGTTTCCTTCCTCTCCTACCAAGTGACGTAATGGCCACGCTTTCATTGTGTTTGCTCTCCTTGACTATGATTGTTCCCCTTTGAAAAATATCTTCATAGCCTCTTCAACTGTGTCTTCTCCATGAAGTTTTTCTCCTGCTTATTATTGTCATCAATATTGCTGGGTTCCAGCGCAGCACCTCTATTATACTCCCAGCTGATGCCTATAGTAAGCTTAGCCAATCCTGGATTTTGGCTTGTACTGGAGTCCCAGGCCTGTTTCCAAGACTGCTTCCAGGCTCATGCCCAAGTGCTCCCCAGTCCCACATCTTCCTCAGTGCTTCCAGCCCTACCTTGGGGCTGCCAGTATCATTTCAATTATCCAAGTGCCCCCTCAATGCTCCCAGAACCCACCTTCCTCCCCAGTGCTTCCAGAATCCAAAACCCATGCCCAACATACTCCCTCTCCTCACAGACCACAGCCCACCTCCATGGCTGTCACCTCAGCAATGAATTCCAGTATAACATTTCTTATAAGTGGGTTCCACGCTACAGTGATCAAAACAGAAAGTGTCAGAAATTAACAGCAGGTCAATGAGCATCGAAACTAGAAAGATAGCTGTCCTCTTGTTATAGTTATGGAGGCTTTAACATGAAGTGCAGCAGATGAAGCATTCAATGTTAAAATGGGGACACTGGTGGGATTGTTAAAGTCAAGCAGGTGAAGTCTCTTTGACCAAAGCCTGTAGCAGAGATGAGAACAAAAGTTAGAACTTATGACGACAGGTATACTGAATACTTTGATTATAATTAGTACATCATGTGGCCTGGATTTTCGTGTCGCTTGCACCTCAGTTAGCACCCCAGAGGGGCAGTAAATGGCTTTTCTAGGTGTAACGCCGAGTGTCCAGCTTTTACCGCCCGACTGGCATTTTCAGCTAATGGTTTGCTACGGTGCAAAAACCTACCGCCCGTCCTCGAGTTTCAATGAGATCATGATGTCAATCCTTGTGCAATGTTGCGCTAATGCCCCGGATGCAAATTTCGGCCCTTACTCCTCATTAAACGCCTGCCTCAGGAAACATCTGAAAAAACAGGCATTCCCAGGGTGCAGCAGGCCTGTATTGGCGATGTGATATATTCACAGAGCACAGCACACAAAGCTTCTAACATGGCAGGCAGCTCTGTCAGAAACCTCCGGAATCTGCCTGGTTCTGTTTATTATTAACTCTGCAATACGTCCACATCTACAGTGTGGAGCGACAAACATTACACTTCTCCCTCCTTAATGAAGAAGTTATTATAACAAACATCATACATAACTTTCATGTTTATACATAACACAGGATATGAACTTATTTTTTTTCATATTTACAAATTTAACTTTACCACTTGGTTTCTGTTTTGAAGAGGATACCTTCGCTCTCGAACAGAACCTTCCAAACATGGTGCCAAATCTAAACTCATTTGAGGCTCATCCTGAGAAACGTTTTCCTCCACGGAATTTCCTTGATTTTCATTTGAACTCACTCTAACTTCAGGCTCTTTGTTTTCCTGACTCGGACTCAGACTTTCATTCTGATTCTCTCCTGGATTTGTTACATTGGATTTAGGATTTGCTACTGGTGTATCAAAACTATCTGATGAGTCAGAAATAATTGAATCATTCCCACCTTCAACTCCTTCCATGTCTGTAGGTAAAATATGATCAATATATACAAACCTAACCTGCCCATTATCAAACATCTTTACCAAATATGTGCGAGGACCACATATCTTCACCACTTTTCCTAGTAACCACTTTAACCATTTATGGTGATGGTCCTTCACTCTCACCTTCTGATTTAATTTCACACTTCTCTCTTTTACTCTACCAGATTCTCTTTCTGTCTTCATTGTGTCTCTTCTACAGACTGTGCCAAATTTGGCTTTAACAACGAGAATCTGGTTCGTGGCTGTCGTTTGAGAAACAACCAGTAGTTGTATGAGGAGTATTTTGACATGTAATCAAAAAATTAGCCAATTTGTGATCCAATGACAACTGTCATTTCTTTGGATTTGGATCGAACATTTGTTTTATGAGGACACGTTTTACAATTTGCACTGTGCGCTCTGCTGCAACATTCGAAGCAGGGTGGTACGGTGGAACCTTGGTATGTTTCATGCCATTTTTGCTTGTGAATTGTGCAAATTCTTCTGAACAAAATTGTGGTCCATTATCCGAAACAATCTCTTCAGGGAGGCCAAATGAAGAAAATAATTTTCGTAAAATGTCCAATGTTTTACTTGTTGTTATTTTCCACATTGGAAACTCCTCAACCCACTTCGAATGGCTATCAATCACAATGAACAATTGTTGTCCTTTTAACTCAGCAAAATCAATATGTAGCCTTTGCCACATCCTGGGAAGCCATTTCCATGGCTGTAATGGTATTGGTGGTGGTTGCTTGCTTACTGATTGACATGTCGTACACTGACTCACGATGTATTCTATATCTTTATCAAGACTTGGCCACCATAAATAACTGCGTGCAAAACTCTTCGTCAAGCACATTCCCAGGTGCTGGTCATGGAGGTCTCCTAATAATTTGGACCTGAATTTATTTGGTATAACCATTCTTGCACCCCACATGTTACAATCTTTATCGACTGATAATTCATTCATATGAATGAAGAATGGATGTGTATCTTTGACTGTTACCTGGTTTGGCCATCCATTTGCAATATACTCATACACCTTTGACATCACTGGGTCACATTTGGTTGCTCTACCAATCTCTTCAGCTGTGACTGGCAGTTCATCAATGTATGAAAAATAAAACACTTCTTCCCTATCGGGCGTAACTTGTGATGGGGAAGGCAATCTAGACATTGCATTAGCATTACTGTGACCAGCTGATCGTCTGTATTCAATATCATATGTATATGCTGAAAAAATCAAAGCCCATCCATGCATTCGGGCTGCAGCTAATGTTGGAACTGGGGACTTTGGATGGAGGATTGCTGTTAGGGGCTTATGGTCCGTAATGATGGTAAACTTACAACCATACAAGTATTTGTGAAGCTTCTTGACCCCAAAAATTAATGCCAAAGCTTCCCTTTCAATTTGCGCATAATTACTCTCACTGGCACTGAGAGTGTTTGAAGCAAAAGCAATTGGTCTCTCCTCCCCACTATGTGATACATGAGAGATCACTGCCCCAAATCCATACGGAGAGGCATCAAATGCTAACTTAATCTCCTTAAATATGTCATTATGAACTAACATGGTGCTCTCTACCAATTTGCTTTTACACTCCTTGAATGCTGTATCGCATTCTTTTGATCACTTCCAATGGACCTGTTTTTTCAGAAGTTCATTCAATGGATGTAATACTGTAGCCAAATTTGGTGGGAACTTCCTATAATCGTTCAAAAGACCCAAGAATGAACGAAGTTCAGTGACATTCCTGGGAGTGGGTGCATTTCTATTTGCATCCAATTTTTCCATGGTTGGATGTAAACAATCTTTGTCTACTCTGTACCCTAAGTACTCCACTGAATTTTTAAATAACTCACACTTACGAGCACTTGTACTTTGTGCTTCTCTCGCCATTTGAGGACTTCATTCAATATGTTATTATGAATTTGCCTATTTGGTGCTGAAATTAGTGTGTCATCCAAATAACATACTACCTTCAATACCTTGCAAAATCTGGTTCATCACCCCTTGGAATATGACAGGGGCGGAGGACACTCCAAACGGTAGCCGATTAAATTGATATAGGCTTAGATGAGTATTTATAGTCAAACATGACTTGGACTCCTCATCTAGTTCAAGCTGTAAGTAGGCATTCGTAAGATCCAGTTTTGAGAAGATCTGACCACCTGTCAGTGTTATGAACAAATCTTCTATATTCGGCAATGTATTGGGGACATTACCCTCTCGAACCTGGTTTATGGTTACTTTATAATCACCACACAATCTTACCTTACCATCAGACTTAGGTACAACGACAATGGGTGTAGCCCAATTACATCGGTCTATCTTACAAATAATGTTCTCAGTCTCTAGTCTTTTGAGTTCTTGCTCAACTTTCTCCTTGAGTACATATGGTACGGAACGTGGCTTGTCGTAAACCGATCTAGCATCCTTCTGTACCCTGACACTCACCTTGAAGCCTTGGATCGGACTGCCCGTTTCGCAGAACACCTATGGATACTTCTTGATAACCTCATCCGTTGATGAAAATCTCACTTCCACACAGAAAATCTTACTCCAATCCAGCTTCAGTGAGCTCAACCAATTTCTTCCTAGTAAGGTAGACTTGTCTCCTTTCACTACTATTAGAGGCAAGTTCTGAAATTGATCTTTATATTTCACCGGTACGGTGATATGACCTACCACAGTAATTTTCTCTCCCGAGTAGCCTCACAGCTCTATCTTGGATTTCTTCAGTTGGAAATCACGCAATTTGTCGCAGTATAGTGACTCCGGTACTACACTCACGGATGCACCCGTGTCAATTTCCATTGGTATCTTGAATCCTGCAACATCTATGTGGATTTTGATGCTTTCCGAATTGCTGTCCTTTAACCTCGTGCTCCTGATGACGTGTAACTCTAACATCTCCTCATACTGTTGTTGTTCTTCCATGCTATGTAGTCTCTTGGGATTTCTACTCATAGCTTTGAACGCTGGACTCATAGTTCTGAAAGCTGGTTTACCCTTCAGTCGGCACGCTTTCGCAAGATGCCCAGTCTTTCTGCAGAAGAAACACTCTGCCTTCACGTATGGACAACTTTGAGCAATGTGTTGTCCCAGACACCTATAGCACGACTTCGAGGCTCTGTTACAATTTCCAGTTTCTGAGACTGTGTGCCCCCACCGTCTTTTACTTTGAACCTGCAGGTGATTTACCTCGGTTGACTGACGATCGTAATTATTATTTAATTATTGTTCGGCCATGCCCATCGACCTCGCTGTCTGACAAGCAATCTCAAAAGTCAAGTCATCCGTCATCAATAACTTCCTTCTGATCACATCATTTTTCACGCCACAATCAAAACGATCCCGTAATGCTCGGTTTTGAAAGTTTCCAAAATTACAGTGCATCGATAGGTTTTTTAATGCTACGATGTAATCACTGATACCTCATCAGTCTTTTAATTCCGAATCTCGAAACGTTAGCTTTCAGCAATTTCTAATGGTTTGGGGTTATAGTGCTGCTCCAGCTTCGTTAAAATATCTTTAAGCGTTGTGTCCTTTGGCTCGTCAGGCACAAGCAGATTTACAAGGGTTTCGTACAATGCCGGACCCGCCTCCGATAAGAAGATCGCTTTCTTACGTTCCAACACAGCCTGGTTCTGGACTGCATTGTCTGGAACTTCGATTATGTTATTTGCAATGAAATACATTTCTAGCCGATCCACATACACTTTAAAACTTTCCTGGTCATGTCTATATTCCCCCAAATGTCCGATTACACCTGCCATTTTTATCTCTAGCTGTTCACACTGTGTGCTGTATTTTACCTCAAATTTTGTAGCTTTTTTCCAAAGGCAGAAACTTCCAAAGTCTCTCTGTCAGCTGGCTGAATCCTTCCCCAACAAAATTTAAGCTTTAAGTCATCCGAAAAATCCCATCTCATCGCCAAATGTGATATGTTCACAGAGCACAGCACACACAGCTCCTAACATGACAGGCAGCTCTGTCGGAAGCCTCCGGAATCTGCCTGGTTCTGTTCATTATTAACTCTGCAGTTGCAGTACACAATATGTCCACATCCACAGTGTGGAGCTACAAACATTACAAGCTTACAGACATGACAGGTGACATTTTGAAATGTGGAGATTTGAATCCTACATTGCACTTCACAATCACTGCAATGAATGCGCCCATAATGCTGTGTGGAGCTGAGACTTGAAAATAGCACTTTTATTTGGCATTACAGTGTCCTTACGGGGCTCGCGAGAGGATTTAATGGGGCCAATATCAGTTCGTCAGCGGCTCATTCTGCATGTTATTGCCAGGTGGCATCAAGCTAGAAGCAAGGCTGATGGCCATGTCGGGCAATGGAAGAGAAGAGGCCGAAGACATCTGGGGAGGAGCGCTTATCCCCCACAGGTTTACAGGCACCAATGTTCATACCTCCAGCTATCTGAGGAGCAGTGTGTGAGAAGGCTGCACTTCCAAAAGGAAGTGGTGGCAGAGATATGACATCGGATGCACCTAATACCGACCATGCATTGTGCCACAATAAAGGCACATCTACACTGAGCTTTGCAATGATACACAGGACACCAACAGCAAATGGTCAAAGTGAAATATTTATCTGAAAAATTTACAAACAATCCCCCCCCCAACAAGATCAATTGATGGTATAAAGCTACAAAAGTAAACAAAAGAAGAAACAGTGTTCTGCTACAAGAAATGTTGTAACAACTTCAATCATAACCAACAACTATTTACAGAAGTACTTTATACATCTCAGGGCATGTGTTCAAGGTTTTCCCAACCCTTAATGGGTCTTCACCAGACATTTCCCTGTCCCCCCCGCCTCCCTTCATCCCCCTCCCACGTCCGGTGATCCTCCTCAATGAGAGCTGCTGTTTAAGGGGGCAGACAGTATAGACTGCCGAGGAGGACGCCGTGGACCAGCTCTGGGCCTAGAAGGCCCGGCTACGACTGCTGCGCCTCAGCATTGGTGGTAGCAGTCTCTGATGGGTTGGTTGCAGACCGCGTAAGGTGCATGGTGGGAGAGTCAGTGGTGGGATCCGGAATGCGGTCACCTTGAGGAATGACAGCACCTTCCATGTCCTGGGAACCACTCACACTCAGACAGGGCTGGACCTCAGCGTCCGGAGCACGATGTGTGACCACAACTTGTTGGCCTGCTTCGGCACTGTCACTTCCCCATTGGACACTGGGGAATACAGAGAGTATGGCAGCAGTCATCACTCGCATCACATCACCAAGCCGTATTGTCGCTTGTGCCTGCGATGCGATTATAAGAACATAAGAACATAAGAATTAGAAACAGGAGTAGGCCATCTAGCCCCTCGAGCATGCTCCGCCATTCAAAAAGATCATGGCTGATCTGGCCGTGGACTCAGCTCCACTTACCCACCCGCTCCCCATAACCCTTAATTCCCTTATTGGTTAAAAATCAATCGATCTGTGAATTGAATACATTCAATGAGCTAGCCTCAACTGCTTCCTTGGGCAGAGAATTCCACAGATTCATAACCCTCTGGGAGAAGAAATTCCTTCTCAACTTGGTTTTAAATTGGCTCCCCCATATTTTGAGGCTGTGCCCCCTAGTTCTAGTCTCTCCGACCAGTGGAAACAATCTCTCTGCCTCTATCTTGTCTATCCCTTTCATTATTTTAAATGTTTCTATAAGATCACCCCTCATCCTTCTGAACTCCAATGAGTAAAGACCCAGTCTACTCAATCTATCATCATAAGGTAACCCCCTCATCTCCGGAATCAGCCTAGTGAATCGTCTCTGTACCCCCTCCAAGGCTAGTATATCCTTCCTTAAGTAAGGTGACCAAAACTGCACGCAGTACTGCAGGTGCGGCCTCACCAATACCCTGTACAGTTGCAGCAGGACCTCCCTGCTTTTGTACTCCATCCCTCTCGCAATGAAGGCCAACATTCCATTCATCTTCCTGATTACCTGCTGTACCTGCAAACTAACTTTTTGGGATTCATGCAAAAGGACCCCCAGGTCAGTCTGCACCGCAGCATGTTGTAATTTCTCCCCATTCAAATAATATTCCCTTTTACTGTTTTTTTTTCCGACATTGTATTCCATTTGCCAAACCTTAGCCCATTCGCTTAACCTATCTAAATCTCTTTGCAGCCTCTCTGTGTCCTCTACACAACCCGCTTTCCCACTAATCTTTTTGTCATCTGCAAATTTTGTTACACTACACTCTGTCCCCTCTTCCAGGTCATCTATGTATATTGTAAACAGTTGTGGTCCCAGCACCGATCCCTGTGGCACACCACTAACCACCGATTTCCAACCCAAAAAGGACCCATTTATCCCGACTCTCTGCTTTCTGTTTGCCAGCCAATTCTCAATCCATGCTAAAACATTTCCTCTGACTCCGCGTACCTTTATCTTCTGCAGTAACCTTTTGTGTGGCACCTTATCGAATGCCTTTTGGAAATCTAAATGCACCACATCCATCAGTACACCTCTATCCACCATGCTTGTTATATCCTCAAAGAGTTTCAGTAAATTCGTTAAACATGATTTCCCCTTCATGAATCCATGTTGCGTCTGCTTGATTGCACTATTCCTATCTAGATGTCCCGCTATTTCTTCCTTAATGATAGCTTCAAGCATTTTCCCCACTACAAATGTTAAATTAACCGGCCTATAGTTACCTGCCTTTTGTCTGCCCCCTTTTTTAAACAGAGGCGTTACATTAGCTGCTTTCCAATCCGCTGGTACCTCCCCAGAGTCCAGAGAGTTTTGGTAGATTATAACGAATGCATCTGCTATAACTTCCGCCATCTCTTTTAATATCCTGGGATGCATTTCATCAGGACCAGGGGACTTGTCTACCTTGAGTCCCATTAGCCTGTCCAGCACTAACCCCTAGTGATCGTGATTATCTCAAGGTCCTCCCTTCCCACATTCCCGTCACCAGCAATCTTTGGCATGGTTTTTGTGACTTCCACTGTGAAGACCGAAGCAAAATACTTGTTTAAGGTCTCAGCCATTTCCACATTTCCCATTATTAAATCCCCCTTCTCATTTTCTAAGGGACCTACATTTACTTTAGTCACTCTCTTCCATTTTATATATCGGTAAAAGCTTTTACTATCTGTTTTTATGTTTTGCGCAAGTTTATTTTCGTAATCTATCTTTCCTTTCTTTATTGCTTTCTTAGTCATTCTTTGCTGTCGTTTAAAATTTTCCCAATCTTCTAGTTTACTACTAACCTTGGCCACCTTATACGCATTGGTTTTTAATTTGATACTCTCCTTTATTTCCTTGGTTATCCACAGCTGGTTATCCCTTCTCTTACCGCCCTTCTTTTTCACTGGAATATATTTTTGTTGAGCACTATGAAAGAGCTCCTTAAAAGTCCTCAACTGTTCCTCAATTGTGCCACCATTTAGTCTGTGTTTCCAGCCTACTTTAGCCAACTCTGCCCTCATCCCACTGTAGTCCTCTTTGTTTAAGCATAGTACGCTCGTTTGAGACACTACTTCCTCACTCTCAATCTGTATTATAAATTCAACCATACTGTGATCACTCATTGCGAGAGGATCTTTTACTAAAAGATTGTTTATTATTCCTGTCTCATTAAACAGGACCAGATCTAAGATAGCTTGCTCCCTTGTAGGTTCTGTAACATACTGTTCTAAGAAACAATCCCGTATGCATTCTATGAATTCCTCCTCCAGTCTACCCCGTGCGATTTGATTTGACCAATCGATATGTAGGTTAAAATCCCCCATGATTACTGCCATTCCTTTTTCACATGCCTCTATTAGTCCCTTGATTATTGTCCGCCCCACCGTGAAGTTATTATTTGGGGGCCTATAAAGTATGCCCACCAGTGACTTTTTCCCCTTACTATCTCTAATCTCCACCCACAATGATTCAACATTTTGTTCATTAGAGCCATCTCTCACAACTGCCCTGATATCATCCTTTATTAACAGAGCTACCCCACCTCCTTTCCCTTCTTGTCTATCTTTCCGAATTGTCAGATACCCCTGTATGTTTAATTCCCAGTCTTGGCCACCCTGCAACCACGTTTCTGTAATGGCCACCAAATCATACCCATTTGAAATTATTTGTGCCGTCAACTCATTTACTTTATTTCGAATGCTTAGTGCGTTTAGGTAAAGTGTTTTAATATTCGTTTTTAAACAATGATTTTTAGTTTTGACCCCTCCTGCAGCCTGTTTGTATTCATACATATTGTCCCTTCCTATCACCTTGTGGTTTACACTTACCCCAGTGCTACTCTGCTCTGTTGTCTCCTGCCTTTTGCATTCTTTCTTGGGGTCCTGTTCATCTGCGCTCTCACGCACTCTAACTAGCTCAGAGCCCTCTCCTGGGTTCCGAATACTTCTCGCATTGAGGCACCAAGTTTTCTTGCTCACCTTTTTATTACACTTTGACCCTTTAAAATTTTGCTGTACATTGGCCCTTTTTGTTTTTTGCCTTGGGTTTCTCTGCCCTCCACTTTTACTCATCTCCTTTCTGTCTTTTGCTTCTGTCTCCATTTTGTTTCCCTCTGTCTCCCTGCATTGGTTCCCACCCCCCTGCCATATTAGTTTAACTCCTCCCCTACAGCACGAGCAAACACTCCCCCTAGGACATTGGTTCCGGTCCTGCCCAGGTGCAGACCGTCCGGTTTGTACTGGTCCCACCTCCCCCAGAACTGGTTCCAATGCCCTGGAAATTTGAATCCCTCCCTGCTGCACCACTGCTCAAGCCACATATTCATCTGCACTATCCTGCGATTCCTACTCTGACTAGCACGTGGCACTGGTAGCAATCCCGAGATTACTACTTTTGAGGTCCTACTTTTTAATTTAGCTCCTAGCTCCTTAAATTCGTCTCGTATGAAATCATCCCTTTTTTTACCTATGTCATTGGTACCAATGTGCACCATGACAACTGGCTGTTCTCCCTCCCTTTTCAGAATGTCCTGCACCCGCTCCGAGACATCCTTGACCCTTGCACCAGGGAGGCAACATACCATCCTGGTGTCTCGGTTGCGGCCACAGAAACGCCTATCTATTCCCCTGACAATTGAATCCCCTATCATTATCGCTCTCCCACTCTTTTTCCTGCCCTCCTGTGCAACAGAGCCAGCCACGGTGCCATGAACTTGGCTGCTGCTGCCCTCCCCTGATGAGTCATCCCCCTCAACAGTACTCAAAGCAGTGTATCTGTTTTGCAGGGGGATGACCGCAGGGGACCCCTGCACTACATTCTTTGCACTGCTCTTCCTGCTGGTCTTCCATTCCCTAGCTGGCTGCAGTAAGACCAGCTCGCTACACATGCTACTCACGTCATTCTCAGCATCGTGGACGCTCCAGAGTGAATCCACCCTCAGCTCCAAATCTGCAACGCGGTCCGTCAGGAGCTGGAGGCGGATACACTTCCCGCACACGTAGTCGTCACGGACACCGGAAGTGCCCCTGAGTTCCCACATGGTACAGGAGGAGCATATCATGTGACCGAGCTCTCCTGCCATGACTTAACCCTTCGATACGCTTAATTCGGCGACAACAATGTTAACAGGTTATTTACTGATATAAAAAAGAAAAAGACAACACTGTTAATGGCTTACTTACTGATATAAAAAAGAAAAAGAAAAGCTACTCACCAATCACCAGCCAATCACTTACCCCTTTGGCTGTGACATCACCTTTTAATTCCTTTCTACTTCTTTTTTGCTTTTTCTTCTGGCTGGAGCTACGGAAGCTGAGCCTTTTGTAGGCCTCACCACGCACCCCGGACTTGCGCTGCTCGAACTGCCGCTCCTCATCCGATGTTGGGCCTTTTGTAGGCCTCACCACGCACCCCGGACTTGCGCTGCTTGAACTGCCGCTCCTCATCCGATGTTGGGCCTTTTGTAGGCCTCACCACGCACCCCAGACTCGCGCTACTCGAACTGCCACTCCTCATCCGATGTTGGGCCTTTTGTAGGCCTCACCATGCACCCCGGACTTGCGCTGCTTGAACTGCCGCTCCTCCTCTGATGTTGGGCCTTTTGTAGGCCTCACCACACACCCCAGACTCGTGCTGCTTGAACTTCCGCTCCTCCTCCGACGTTGGGCCTTTTCTAGACATCACCACGCAACCCGGACTCGCGCTGCTCGAACTGCCGGCCGCTCCTCCTCAGACATTGGGCCTTTTGTAGGCCTCACCACGCACCCCAGACATGCGCTGCTCGAACTGCTGTTCCTCTTCCGACGTTGGGCCTTTTGTAGGCCTCACCACGCACCCCGGACTCGCGCTGCTCGAACTGCCGCTCCTCCTCCGACGATTGATTCTGCATCGTGATCAATGGCACGCACCACACACTCTGGCACGCCACTATCGCTGCTGGAGGCCACTTGCCTCTGTGAGTGGTCAAGGATGTCCCCGCCGTAGTCTGGAGATGCACGGACACTGCATGAGACAGCCTCTGCAACACTCTCAGCAATTTTGTCGATGCTCTCGGGGACCCTAACCAATATACCCATGAGCTCGTGGTGCATCAGTTTGTTTTCATTGTACATTGCCACCAAGTCCAGGTCCTCGTCTGCTTGTTCTTTCGCAGGACTTCTGTGCCGACTCCCCCTCTGGACAACTGGCCTCCCAGCTTCACCTCCTGCTCGGCATTGCTGTCGGCCACTGGGGCCAGGACCCTCAAAGTCATCCCATCCCTGGAAATCAGCCTCTTCTCCAGATGTTGTCTCCGCTTGAGTGGCGACTGCTGGCTTCTGCGGTTCAGGCTGCAGACCTTCATCACCTCCCTCATCGTCTCCACCATGCCCAGATGTAGAAGACTTCCGAAAAGGCATTGCAAGTTGTGGCTGGTCATCTGCAAGCAGAAAAGAACAGACATGTGGTTTGTAGAAGGGGAGTGAGGCAAGGTGATCGCAAGAAGGTGGCATTGCAGATGTAGATGTAAAGGTGCTAAACAAATTCATATTAGGTGTCAATGAAGTTACATCAGTCGCGTGTTCCATTCACATACTCTCACTACCCGAAGTGGGCTCGGCATTGCCCCCGGCAACAGTTGCAAACTCGTGTGCCCACAAGGGCCGAGACTCGTTCCTCAATTTCTCAGGGTCCTGTCCGGATGTCCCGTCTGTTGTGGAAGAATTTCGGCTGCAACAAGAACAAGAAGAAGGGTTTATTACGGGTCCACCATCTGCTGTGCCACGTATGCCTTCCATAGTTCAATAGCTGCGACTGTGTGCATGTGCAAATGTCTTCACTTCAATGTGTGTGGCTGTTGAGTAAGGCTTTACAAACACTGCAAGAATGTGAGAGGCAGGTGGAATAGCAGCTCACGGTGATGCCAATGAAATGCATATCATCAGTGCTAGTGTCATTCAAGGAGGTTTGACAATGATTCGGGTACAAGAGGATGTGTGCATCCTGAATGCAGAGGTAATGGATGGGGAAGATAGAGTTCAACTTTTTGCTGCATTCTGAAAACCACACCATGGCCTGCAACACATTGAGAAGGGGCAGTTTCATCAAACACTTAACATTGTGTAAAACATTGATCTTGACGGCATGGAAGGCCTACATAAATGTCAAGGGTAGTCACCCTGACAATCCGCATGAAGTCGTTGAATTGTTTCCTGCATTGAGTACTAGTCCTGGCCATTGTGTCAGCTGCTGAGACCTCCTGTGCTCTCTCATGCCAGATGTGTTTGTAAATGCTGGGCAACGGTCTCTCTCCCCCAACAAGATGCAATGATCTCCACCTCCTTTCCACAACAGTAACTAAGGCCTCAGAAGCCTCTTGGAAAAACCTCCTGGCACGCTGCCTGCACTGTTGCTGTTCCATCTCTGCAGAAGTTCAACTACTTGGCTGGGTCTTCTGCATATGTACGCAGGAAGCCAACCCGCCCCAAAATACCGACTCCATCCGGAAAACTCGAAATGCATCTGCACATGCGCAAAATGGCAACCTTCTTTACCTTTGATTTTTGTTCCTGGTGTAACACTTGATTTAGCGCCCCCGATCAGCGAATCTCTCTTGTGGCCGAATTTTTCAGACTAGTGCACAAACTGTTCCCAGGCAATATCAGGACCGCCCCGCTGCCATTACCGCCCAAAATCACCAAAGCCGAAAATCCAGCCCCATGATTGTAATTGATAATTTTATGTATAAGCAATTATAACTTGATTAGATCATTATCTTACAATCACATTCCGTTCATCATTATCTTTATACTAATACTATTTTGGAATATATGGTACAATAACAGATCAGAATTTCTACATCTCTAGTAAAAGAACCATTATAAAAACAATTGATCAGCACAGTGTTCTTTTCACTCAATGACAATGATTTAGTCAGTGGTATATTTTTACAACTTTAGTACCAAAAAAATATGTCAGGTAGAAAGATAAATGTGATGCCAGAAATGATGAATCAGAAATTGAAAAGCATACTTGCAGCAAAAGTGGCAAGAAATGACAGGTCCAACATAGCCTGTTTCAAACGTCAAGGTAATGATTCAGGAAGTAGGCCAGGTTCCAGATAATATTTTTAGAAAATCCATAAATGAATGGATTACAACTGGAGTGGAAGGTGGCTCATGTGATCCTGATATTCGAAAAAGGAAAGAGCTGAATTCGGGAATAATGCACCATTTAGACCAAAGTAAATAGTAGGGTAACCACTCTGAGGCATTTTACCAGCTGCAGTTAATGGTCACAGATGAGCACAGGTGTCATAAGGAACGTTCAATTTTCATGGTTTTACAACCAAAATGTCGCGCCTTAAGAATCTAGTGGAATTCTTTGAGGATATAACAAAATTAAAAAGTGACCGAAGGAATGGCAGATTGAATTTGATAGAGAAAAATGTAAATAATGTAAATTAGCATAGGAACCTTAATCAATGGGTGGCCATTGACAAAGATGGAAAAGGAAAAAAGATTGCGTCGATTTTTAACCAATTACTGAATGTACAAGCCCATCAAGTCTCACTTACTTCAAGTGAACATTAGATAAGTCAAAAGATGTGAAAAAGTCATTTGGCCCATTGAAGCTTTCCCCTATTAATCTAATGGTTCCAGCATAGTATTGAGCTATATTTTACATGCTGCTAAAGGCCTAGATTTTCTGCCCATTGACTATGAATGAGCAGAAATCTAAATGTGTCTCTAACTCTCAGCCTGGCAAATTATTTCAGATATTTATTACCTTTTGCATGAAGACATTTCTTCTGGTCTCTGCTCACGGGTTTGTCTTTCATTAATTTACATTTATGATCTCTGGTCCAACCTATTCTTCACTTATTTTAAAGTAATATTCACTCTTTGGCTTATCTACGTTATTTAATATTTTCTATACTTCAGTCAGGTCCCCTTAATTGTTTTCTCATAGAGCTGTACAGAATGAACTCTTTTAACCTCTCTTCCTGGGACATTTCCCTTACATTTGGAATCATTTTGTTGCTCTACTCTGCATCTACTCCAGTGCTTACAGATCCCTTTTATAGAATGGTGACCAAAACTGTACAGAGTACGGCAATGGATGGCCTGACCATTGCATTACAAAGCCTCAGCTTACGTTTAGTAGACTTCAACTTTCTAACACAAGAATCTGAGAACTCTGTTAATTTTTTATTTGCTACATTCTTTAAAAAACATTGTTCTTGGAATATGGGTGTTGTTAGCAAGGCCACTATTTATTGCCCAACCCTGGTTACTATTGAGGAGGTGTTGGTGAGCCACCTTCCTGAATCACTGCAGTCCATGTGGTGAAGCTCCTCCCACAATGTTATTAGTTAGGGAGTTCTAGGATTTTAACCAAGTGACGAGAAGGAACAGCAATATATGTCCAAGTCAGGATGGTGTGTGATTTGGAGGGGAACTTGTGGGTGATGGTGTTCCTATGCATCTGCTTCCCTTGTCCTTCCAGTCGGTGGAGGTTGTGTGTTTTGGAGATGCTGTTGAACAAACCTTGGTGAATTGCTGAAGTGCATCCTGTAGATAGTACACACTGCAGCCATGGTGTGTCGGTGGTGATAGAGAGAGTGGATGGTCAAAGTGTTGGATGGAGGTGGATAATGTCTGTGGAGTAGACGGCTCACTATAAACGATGTCTTCCTGGTCCTGTGCCTTGGTATACTGGATTTCCCAGGTGCAGCAAGTACAGGAAAATCTGGCAAGTTGGAGCACATGCCTTTAATCGAACACACCAAATTATCCTGCCAAATGTATACATTTGAAATAATGGGGTCGATATTTGGTTACATCCCGTTTGGAGTCACTGACATTTGTGAAATTGCCCTATCTGGTTTTCTCTGAGGTACTTGCCACTGCACCACACATGTTTCCACTGCGTCGGGCACACGGCGACGCCCTACCAACCAGCGGCAATCCCTTTCCGACCCGCGAGGGAGTTGCCCTACGGGAGCGGATTGGCCGGTGGTCATTGCCCCTGACAGCTTCCCCTGCATAGGAAGATCCTTGTGGCTGGGCGACGTGTCCACCCGTAAAGAATGGGGCACACTGCTGCGGTCGCCATTTTATTTAAATTATCATCTGACTGCAAAGTTGGCCCAACAGTGGTGGCCACGGGTTCAGCCTTGCCGCCAACAGGCAGCCCGGCAGGCCCTCTATGGTACTGGGCCACTGGCCTGGCCAAAACCCTCCCTGGTGGCCCAGGAAGCCAAACTAAACTAAATGCAGAGTTCGCGGCGGCCCTCCCCTTTAACTGAAGGGGAGGGACATTGTGATGCATCAGCGTGATGTGGCATGTCCGCATTGCGCTGATGACAGCTCCCAATGTCCCACAACACCGCCTGGAATGACAAAAAAAATAAAATGCGGAAAATCGCTAAAGTGGCTGCAGAGTTTGCGAAGATTGTTTTCTTCATATGGCCTCCCAGAAGAAATTGTGTATGATAATGGGCCACAATTCTGTTCTGAAGAATTTGCACAGTTCATGAGCAGAAACAGTATGAAACATACCAAAGTTCCACCATACCATCCTGCTTCAAATGGTGCAGCAGAGCACACAGTATCAATTGTAAAACATGCCCTCATTAAGCAAATGTTGGTTCCAAATCCAAAGAAACTACAGTTATAATTGGATCACAAATTGGCTAACTTTCTGATTACTTATCGTAATATTCCTCATACAAGTACTGGTAGAATACCAGCAGAATTGTTTCTCAAATGACAGCCATGAACCAGGTTCTCGTTGTTAAAGCCAAACATGGCACAGTCAATAGAAGAGAAACAATTAAGACAGAAAGATAATCATGATAGAGGTAGAGCAAGAGAGAGAAGTGTGAAATTGGATCAGAAGGTTAGAGTGAAGAACCATCACCATAAATGGTTAAAGTGGTTAACAGGAGCAATAGTGAAGATATGTGGCCCTCACAGATATTTGGCCAAGATATTTGATCATGGAAAGATTAGGTTTGTACACATTGATCATATTTTACCTACAGATGTGGAAGGAGTTGAAAGTTGGAAATATTTGATTATTTCTGATTAGTCACATAGGGCTAGAACCTTCACTTTTTTTGCAAGCTTAATGGCCACTTAATGCCCATTTTACTGCTGAAATGACGTATTAACGCCCATATATTGCCCATTTTGGCACAAAATGGAAACTGACGGACTTTTTTAGGAAACTTATCAGCAAGCGTTACTTTCCCCATGTGCTTAATGCCGGGAAAAAATATTACTGCCCGCCCACTTTTTTGGGGCGGAATCAGCAGAATGGGCGAAATCAACATCCATAATATCTCCCAGCGTTATTTTCCACACGGAATTAACGCTGAGATTCAATACGAACACCTGCCCACTGTTTTTTATTGTAAAGAGCATATTTACCCAAACTAGTGGCCATGGAGATCGCCCGTAGTCAATTTCTCCACCTCGCACACATATCGCCCACAATATTGCTCACTCAACCGGAATGAACGCCAGCGGTGTGGCTGGCATTTGTTAAATCCCACTCTTACGTAAGGAACTGATATCGGAAAGATTTGCCTGAAAGAGCGCTGATGTGAGTGATAATGCTGACACATTGCTGTGTGTGTGCAGCTCAGACATCAATGGTGCCCATCACCTTGGTGCCAGTTAAAGTTTACGTTGATTGATGTTAAGTTGTATTTGACCCTTTCATGGTAAGAAACCACCAGTGTTTAATGGTCCAGCTATCTGAGACAATGTGCAACAAGGTTATGTTCAATAACAAAAGTTTAATACCAACATTGGTCTGAAATCATAAGTATCACAGCCAATAACACCCAACCCCTGCCCACACCCCACTTTTTCCGCCATTGAAATAAATCACATGTTCAACATGTCCACCAACACAGAATACAAAGGCAAAGCAGGACTGTGATCCCCAGCCCCCATACATTGCAACAAATTGCATACACCTAGATGGAGATATAACACAGCCATCACCTGTGCACATGCACCTCATTTTCCTACCCCCTCTCCTTCTTTGCCCCACCTCTATCCCTTCCCCTACTCGCGCCATGGCTGCTGGCCGAGGAGCTCCTCAGGCAGTGCCTCATTAGGGAGGATGAAGGCAGATGTGGTGGTTGCACGGGTCCGGGAGCGGGGGGTGCTGAGGAGGCAACATTCTCTGATGCAGAAGCAGGATCTTGGTCCTTGATCTTATCAGTCATTCACAGTGGTGGTGCAGAACCTATGGATGGAGTGCCGCGCTCGGGGATCACTGGGAGGCTTGTGGCAGCAGTGTTCCTGGCTATTGCATTCATTGACTCCGCCATGTACTCGGTCATGGTGGCCAAGTGTCGGGATATGCCCCCCAATGCTTCGATGAGCTGGTCACCAATGTCTAGAGTCCTCCTGGACAACTGTACCATCACTCCGCTGTCATGTCGCGCTTGTGGAACAGACGAGGCCTCCGCGTGGTCAGCTCCGTCCTGGGGACAAATGGAGTGCCCCGTGGAGAGCTGCTTGGGGTCGGTACCTCCAAAGTGGAGGTGGGAATAATCGGAGGGCCACTAGATGGTCTTGGGGTGGAATGGCTTCTGGAGCGTGGTGATGTAGGTTCTTCAAAGTCCGTGCTCTCATCCGTCGAGAATCGATCCAGCAGATTGATGAGCGACAATCGGAGCTCCTCAGCACGAGATGTAGTAGGATCGCGCGCCGACTCCTGCCCCGTGCCCCAACCTTCTGGCCTCTGTGGCCTTGCCTGGGGCCGCGCTGCTAGCTGAGCTGCAAGACACAAATGAGGTTATTAGAGGAGAAGGGGGTGCTAGGGTGACAAGGTGAGTCCAGCGCTACACACAGCATATGCACGACAAAAGCACCACCGCTCTCAAAATCATCGCAGACATCACATTTCATGACCATCAACACATTGTGCATTGCAATGATTTTCATTAGGCCAGCATTATTTCTATGACACTTATAGAAATCATCTTATCATGTATGATTGTTCGGATATGAGTTGGTGTGGCATCTATTGACTTTACATCACGCAATGGTGTAAGCTTTACTCACGTGGCATCACTTCAGGGTCTGCAGATGCATCCGTGGCTGTCCGGGGGTGCTTCCTCACGAGTGCGAGCACTCGCTCCTCCATCTCAGTGATGTCACTGGAGACTGTTGGCCCCCAGTTCGCCTCTGCACGGACCTCAGCATCGAAAGCTTCTTCTGTAAAAGGTGACAGGACGACATGGCATGAGATCATTGCATGATATCATTGCAAGGTACTGTCACAGAGACTGATACAACACATAACCAACAGATGTAATCATGATTATTACGATTATAATTCTTTACCTAAAGACGTACACCATGACCGCAGGCTTTGAATAAAACATTCCCGGTAAAAGTGCAAGACCTCACATCTGCAGATAGTCACTCATGACTGTTACAAAACAAATTATATAAATACATAAGTACATGTAAATCAATGTAATGCTTACTCTTGTGGATCCCACAAGGTCGCCCTCACGCACCTCGTTGGTCGCCAACGAGAACACCCTGCTATCTCGGTCCATATCCTCTGGTGGGCCTTTGGGGTGGGCTTCCCATGCCCTCCCTGTGTCAAATCACCCCAGCGAAACTCGACCTCCTGCAGGAGGGAGGTCTTTGCCTCACCCGAGAACCTCCTGGCTCTTTTGCGGCCTCCAATGGCTCCTCTCCCACCTCACTGCTCTCTCCAGCATCAGTCTCCACCGCGTGCTGTGATGCCTCCTCCTCTCTCTCCATTATTAGTCAAATTCAGTCAAATATGTGGCTGGTAACAGCTAATTTTTATTTGCTTACTTGCTGTGAAACTCTAAAGTCTCCCTCCTTCATTCCAAAGCAGCCACACCACACCCAGCCACGCCTTCAGTCCCTCTGAGCTCCCTCTCTCTCTGTCTCCTCTTCTGCGCATGTCATGGTGACCCTTGACCTCCAGAATTGCGGGAATCGAGCGTTGCTATGCCGTTGCTAAGGACGGCCACACTTTACGGCAGAAGGTCAAAAAAATTTAACACTACAGCCCATTTGATATCGCTCGCGGTAACGCCCATTTTCAAAAATGTAAACTTGGTGTTTTGCTAATGGGTGAGAAGCTGGCGATCTGAAAACCCCTTTTTACCGCCCAGACCGGAAATAATGCCCATTTTTGGGCAATAAGCACAAAAGTGGAGGTTCTAGCCCATAGTCTTGTAACAAATAGTATACCAGTAGCAAATCCGACATCAGATGTACTAGAAACAAGTCCAAGAGCAAGTCAGAATTTAAATCTGAGTCCGAGTCAGGCAGACAGAGAGCCTGAAGTTCTAGAGAGTCCAAATGTCGTGTGTAAAGTCCTGTCCCCTCAGTACAGATTCACACGAGACATGTAGTGAAGTCAAGGTCACTCTGGACCTGCACCTTTATTTCACAGCTCTGGAATGCTGCACTTGCCTGAGACCTGTCCTTATATACCTGTCTCTTGCAAGTGCACCCCCGGTGGTAAGGTATGCTGGTGGTTACAGGTCATATCTTATTACAGTCATGTATAGCATGTTAGGATACAGTTATATATAATAATGTAAGATATATGACATCACCCTCCCCCAAGGTCTTATTGTCTTTATAGGTTCAGTCTCTCAGGTGGTCTACGCTCTCGCGTGAAGCATCTGAGTTGTGGTTCAGTTGTTTGCCTTGGTGTCTCTTTTTCTTTGGGTGTGGTTGCTGGTATCTCGCCTGGGCTGTCTGTTTCGATTGGTGTGATTTTGTTGATTCGCCTGGGCTGTCTGTTGGGATTGCCCTTTCCTCAGGTTGCTCCCTCTGCCTGTCCACCAGGTGTGGTGTGAGTTCCACATTGTAGTCTGCCTCTGATTCCGCAGTGTTGTTGGTAAATCTGCTTTTGACTTGGTCTACATGCCTCCGGCAGGTTTTGCCATTGTCCATTTGTACTACCAGTAGCCTGTTTCCTTCCTTGCCCATTACTGTCGCTGCAAGCCATTTGGGACCTCTGCCATAGTTTAGTACAAACACTTTGTCCCCTATCTCATTCCATCTCCCCCTTGAATTTCTGTCATGGTGTTCAGTCAGCTTACGGCACTTTGCCTCAACGATTTTGTGCATGTCTGGGAGGATTAATGAGAGCCTTGTTTTTAAAGTCCTTTTCATCAACAGTTGAGCGGGGGGGATCCCAGTCAATGAGTGCGGACGAGATCTGTATGCCAGCAGCAGTCGCGACAGGTGACCCTGCAGCGTGGGACCTTGGATTTTAAGCATGCCTTGTTTAATGATTTGCACTGCTCTCTCTGCCTGGCCGTTGGAGGCCGGCTTGAACGGTGCCGTCTTGACGTGATTTATGCCGCGGTCAATTATAAAGTCTTGGACTTCTGCGCTGGTGAAGCACGGACCATTGTCACTGACCAATATGTCAGGGATTCCGTGCGTTGCAAACATGGTTGCGAGGCTCTCCACAGTGGTGGAGGTTGTGCTCGAGTTTAAAATGGTGCATTCGATCCACTTTGAAAATGCATCTATAACTACGAGGAACATTTTGCCCATGAATGGGCCCGCATAGTCTACGTGCACCCATGACCACGGTTTGGTAGGCCAGGGCCAGGGGCTCAGTGAAGCCTCTCTGGGGACATTGCTGAGTTGGCACAAATGGTGCACCTTCGGACGCAGAGCTCCAAGTCCGCGTCAATACCAGGCCACCAGATGTGGGATCTGGCTATGGCCTTCATGAGAACGATCCCCGGGTGCTCGCGGTGGAGCTCCCGGACAAATGCCTCTCTACCTCGCAGAGGCATGACTACTTGGCTGCCCCACATCAGGCAGTCTGCTTGCAGTGATAGCTCATGCATGCGCCTGTGAAAGGGTTTTAATTCCTCGGGGCAGGCATCGCAAGCCTCTGCCCAGTCACCAGTTAGGACACATCTTTTTGCTCAGGATAACGTGGGGTCACTGGCCGTCCAGGCTCTGATTTGGCGAGCCGTCATGGGTGAACCTGTGGATTCAAAGGCATTGATTTCCATGACTATCTCACAGTCCTGTTTGTCGGACCCTTCCGTGGTCACCAGGGGTAGCCTGCTGAGCGCGTCGGCAGAGTTGTCTGTACCTGGTCTGTGCCTTATGGTATAGTCGTAGGATGCCAGCGTGAGTGCCCACTGTTGAATTCGTGCCAAGGCGTTGGCGTTTATTGCCTTGCTCTCGGATAGGAGGAACCTGAGGGGCTTGTGGTCAGTTTCTAACGCGAACTTGGCCCCGAAAAGGTATTGGTACATCTTTTTAACACCATACACGCACGCGAGCGCCTCCTTCTCTACCATTCCGTACCTGCGCTCCGCCCGCGAAAGTGACCTGGAGGCATAAGCTATGGGTTGTAATTTGCCCGCACTATTGACATGTTGCAAAACGCACCCAACCCCATACGCTGACGCATCGCATGTGAGAACTAGCTTTTTACCTGGATCAAAGAAAGTCAAAACACTGTTGGAACTCAGAAGGTTGCGTGCCTTATTGAAGGCGCGTTCCTGGGCGTCCCCCCAAAACCAATCGCACCTCTTTCTGAGTAGCACGTGGAGAGCCTCCAGCAGCGTGCTTAAGTTCTGCATAAAGTTCCCAAAGTAATTGAGTAGCCCGAGAAAGGCGCGCAGTTCTGAGACATTCCGGGGCCTGGGTGCCAGGCGAATTGCTTCTGTTTTGGACTCTGTTGGGCGGATTCCATCAGCAGCAATCCTTCTGCCCAAAAATTCAACCTCGGGTGCGAGAAACAGGCATTTGGATTTTTTGACTCGTATGCCTGCCCGATCCAACCACTTTAGTACTTCCTCCAAATTACGGAGATGGGAGTCGGTGTCCCTGCCCGTGATAAGTATGTCGTCTTGAAATACAACCGTCCCCGGGATGGACATGAGCAGACTCTCCATGTTGCGCTGGAATATGGCAGCTGCCGACCTGATGCCGAATGGGCATCGATTGTACATGAAAAGGCCTCGATGTGTGTTGATGGTGGTAAGTAGCTTGGATTCCTCGGTCAATTCTTGCATCAAATATGCAGATGTGAGGTCTAGTTTTGAAAAAAGTTTACCTCCAGCCAATGTGGTAAATAAGTCCTCCGCTCTGGGCAGCGGGTACTGGTCCTGTAGGGAGACTCTGTTTATGGTAGATTTGTAGTCCCCACAGATTCGTAGAGATCCATCAAGCTTCATGACTGGGACGATTGGACTTGCCCAGTCGCTAAATTCCACAGGTGATATAATGTCTTCCTGCAGAAGCCTGTCTAGTTCGTGTTCAATCTTTTCCCTCATCACATAGGGTACAGCTCTGGCCTTGTGATGGACCGGTCTAGCATCCTGTGTGATGTAGATTTTGACTTTGGCCCCTTTGAAAGTGCCCACACCTGGCTGAAAGAGATGTTCAAATCGCTTTATAACTGTTGAGCAGGAGGTCCATTCCTCTAATGACATGGCATGGACATCATCCCATTTCCAGTTTAGTTTTGCCAGCCAGCTTCTCCTCAGCAGTGCTGGGGGGTCTCGGGGGACAATCCACAGGGGAAGTCGGTTCACTGTCCCTTTGAGTGTGACAGAGAGTATGGCGCTGCCGAGGACTGGTACGATTTCTTTGGTATAGGTCCTTAGTTTGGTGTTGACCCTTGTGAGTTTTGGTCTGTCTCTTTTCTGCGGCCACAGTTGTTCAAATTGTTGAGCGCCCATGAGAGATTGACTCGCTCCCGTATCCAGCTCCATGTTGACAGATATCCCGTTGAGTCGGACCCTCATCATTATAGGAGGCGTCCTGTTGTAGGAGCAGCGGCCATTGATCGTGTTGACCCGCTGTACATCGGTGTCCCGGGTACTGTCCCCACCACCTTCTGATTCGCTTTCCGACCCATCCGATTCGTATACCAGCCGAGCTGCCGGTTTTTTGCACATGCGGGCCAAATGCCCTGTATTTTCATAATTTCTGCAAACAGCCTGCTGAAATTGACATCCCCTTGACGAGTGCCCACCCCCACACCTCCAGCATAGACCTGTTCCATTGTTCAAAGTGTTCCCAAAGAATGAGCTGCATCTGGCTAATCTCTCTTGAGCTTCTTTCAGTTTGTAGTTGATTGCTCGCATTGTGGGTTGATGAGGTGTGAACGGCCGTTCCTGTGGCCCTTGATGGCTTCTGCCTGCTGTTGAGAGCCTGTTCTCCCGGTTTTGTCTGCGTGTGGGGGTAGCAGCTTGTTTAGTGCTGTGAACTTCTTGTTCCGATATTTCGTTAGTTGTCGTAACTGCATTGTAAATCAACCTCGTTTCTTCTTCCCCAACCAAGAATGTCTATGCTGCCTCTAAGGTCAGGTTCTTGGTCTCTATGAGCTTTCAGAATATGCCTGCGTGGCCTATTCCTTCAATGAAAAAGTCTCTCAGCATTTCTCTCCTCAGTTCATCGGAGAACTCACATAAACTAGCCAACCTCCGAAGTTCCGCCACGAAGTCGGGTATGCTCTGGCCCACACAGCGTCTGTTGTTGTAGAACCTGTGTCTGGCCATGTGTAGGCTGCTCACTGGCTTCAGGTGGTCTCTTAGCAGTGTGCTCAATTCTTCAAACGACTTGCTTGCTGGTTTCTCGGGTACCAACAGATCCTTCATCTAAGTGTATATTTTAGAGCCACAGCTGGTCAAGTGATGGGCTCTTCTCTTTCTGCCTTATCGTCGCCTAACCAGTCTTTGGTTACAAAGCTTTGCTGGAGCCTTTCTACAAAGTCCTCCCAATTGTCTCCCGCATTGTACTTTTCATCTGATCCGTTGTTCGCCATTCTGTGGATCCTGTAATCCCGTAACTCGTCGCCACTGTAAAGTCCTGTCCTGTCAGTACAGAGGCATGTAGTGAAGTCAAGGTCACTCTGGACCTGCACCTTTATTTCACAGCTCTGGAATGCTGCACTTGCCTGAGACCTCTGCTTATATACCTCTCTCTTGCAAGTGCACCCCTGGTGGTAAGGTATGCTGGTGGTTACAGGTCATATCTTATTACAGTCATGTATAGCATGTTAGGATACAGTTATATATAATAATGTAAGATACATGACATAGTGCAAGGGCTACCCTTGGAGAAAAATTCTCCTCATGCTCAGCCTCGAATGAATCTAATTTTGACACCAAATTTGGAAAGTTCTGTTCAAGAGTGAAGGTATCCTCTTAGAAACAGTAAAACAGTGATTAAGTTTGATTTGTAAATATAGCAAAATAAGCCCATATCATTTGTTGTATATAACCATGCAATTTATGTATGATGGTTATTTATTATGATTACTTCTTCATTAAGGAGGGAAAAGTCTAATATAGAGCTCTCCTAGTTGACTACTGCTCCACCTGGTGGACTATTATGGTAATGCGACTACTCATGTAAATACAATAAAAGCATTATGTGACACCTGACAAGTTCCTGTTGGAGACATCTTGTTTGTGTTTGTGATGTCGTAAAAAATATATCACAAGTGAGTGAAAGAGAGTGGGGGGAGAGAGAGACTGGGGAGAGAGAGGCAGAGAGATTGAGGGAGAGAGGCAGGGAGAGAGAGATAGAGAGAGGCAGAGAGAGATAATGAGAGGGGGCAGAGAGAGAGAGATAAGAGGCAGAGAGAGAGTGGGGGAGAGAGGGGGCAAAGAGAGAGTGGAAGGAGAGAGTGTGTGTGTGTCCGAGAGAGAGTGGGGGGGGAGAGAGATAGAGGGTGAGTGAAAGAGAGACTAGGACAGAGGGAGAGACTGGGGCAGAGAGAGAGAATTAAACTGGAAGAGAGAGGAAAATATTGGGGAGAGAGAGTGGGTGATTGTGAGAGTGAGAGAGACTGGGGCAGAGAACTAGAGAGTGAATAGAAGGAGAGAGAGTGGGGATAATGAGAGAGTGGTAGGAAAGTGAGAGAGAGAGAGAGAAAGAGAGAGAGAGAGACGGGGTAGAGAGAGAGATAGTCTGAAGGGGGGAGAGAGAGAGAGTCGGGGAGTGTGTGAGAGTGAGCATGGAAGAGAGAGACACACACAGGCTGGGAGAGACGGGGCAGGGAGAGAGTGGGAGAGAGAGAATGGGAGAGAGAGAGAGCGAGAGAGAGAGATACTGGGGCAGAGAGAGAGCGAGAGACTGGGGCGGGGGGAGAGAGAGATAGTACAAGGGGAGGGAGAGAGTGGTGGGGGTGGAGAGAGAGGGAGAGATAATGGAGGAGAGAGAGATTCTGGGAGGGAGAGAGAAAGAGAGAGACGGGCAGAGAAAGAGAGAGAGAGGGAGAGAGAGACTGGACTGAGAGAGAGAGAATGGAAGAGCGAGAGAGACTAGGGCAGAGAGAGCGTGGGGAGTGTGAGAGATTGGGGAACGAGAGAGAGGCAGAGAGAAAGAGTCAGAGAGAGGCAGAGAGAGAGAATGGGGGGGGGCGTAGAGAGAGTGCGGGTGGGGTGAGAGAGAAATAGTGTGGGAGAGAGCGAGTGTGGGGGTAAGACAGATTCTGGGAGAGAGAGGGAGAGACTGGGGCAGAAAGAATGAGTGGTTGAGAGTGAGAGCGAGTGGGGGTGAGAGAGACTGGGGGGTGAGAGAGTGTGGGGGGGAGAGAGAGAGAAACAGCAAGAGAAAGACGGGGACAGAGAGAGAGAAAGAAAGACTGGGGGGAGAGAGAGAGAAAGTGGTGGGGGTGTGTGAAAGGAGAGAGTGGGGGGCGGGAAGAGAGAGTGAGAGTGACTGGGGCAGAGATTGTTGCGTATGCAATAACTCAATCGGCTTAGTACCGTGAACTCAATCAGGTGCGACCTGACTCTACTTTATCAGCTCTAAAAGTGAGGGTTAAACATGGAGGTTTTCTTCATATAAAGGGCTGCACGTGTGTGTCTGTGGCCCAATGACCTCCGACGATTGCTCCCCCTGGTGGCAGGTAAACCCAGGCATATATATATTACAGAAATAGGGAGAGACACTGGGGGAGAAACAGAAGGCAGAGTGAGAGAGAGAGAGAGAGAGAGAGAGAGAGAGAGAGAGAGAGAGAGGGGCAGAGTGAGAGAGAGACAAAGGCAGAGAGAGAGAGAGAGAGTGGTTGGGAGTAAGAGAGAGACTGGGAGGAGAGAGATAGAGAGTGGGGGAGAGAGAGACTAGGGCAGAGGGAGAGACTGAGGCAGAGCGAGAGAGAGAAACTGGGGAGAGAGAGGAAGATACTGGGGAGAGAGAGTGAGTGATTGTGAGAGTGAGAGAGACTGGAGCAGAGAACTAGAGAGTGAATGGAGGAAGAGAGAGTGGAGATAATGAGAGAGTGGTGGGAAAGAGAGAGAGAGAGTGGGGGAGAATGAGAGTGATATGTCCTTACTATATAGTACAAATGCACATGAGGCCCATACTAGAGAGAAGGTCACTCTGTGACCGGTAACCTTTATTAGCCAGCACTGAAGTGACGAAGGTGGGTGGAGCTTCTCCTTTTATACCTGAAAGTCCAGGTTTGGAGTGTCTCCCACAAGTTCACCACCTAGTGGTCAGTGTTCTCACGGTGTACAACTGAGGTCAGTTTATACATGGGTTACAATGACAGTTGAATACATGTCATCACCTCCCTCCCAAAGTCTTATTGGGATCACAGGTTAAGTCTCTCTGGTGGTTTACGCTCCCTTGTTGAGCGCCTGAGTTGGGGCTCCGGTTGTTGGGCGCTGGCCTGAGTGTCTGCTGTTTGCGGTGCCTCAGGTCTGTCCGGACTGCCCACAGTGACTGGGCTCTCCTCCACTTGGTTCCGGTGTTCGGTCACCTGTGGTGGAGTGAACTCTACATCGTGTTCTTCCTTTGCTTCTTCTATGGGGTTGCTGAACCCCCTTTTTGTTTGATCCACGTGTTTGCGGCAGATTTGTCCATTGGTAAGTTTAACTACCGGAATCCTATTCCCTTCTTTGGCAATCACAGTGCCTGCGAGCCATTTGGGCCCTGCAGCATCGTTGAGGACAAAGACAGGGTCATTGACATCAATACATCGCGCCCTCGAATTCCCATCATGGTAGTCACATTGTGACTGGCGCCTGCTCTCAACAATTTCTTTCATGGTGGGGTGTATGAGGGATAACCTGGTTTTGAGCGTCCGTTTCATTAGCAGCTCTGCGGGTTGAACCCCTATGAGCGAGTGTGGTCGGGATCTATTAGCCAACAGGAGGCGTGATAAACGGCTTTGTAGGGAACCCCCGTGGATTCTGAGTATCCCCTGTTTGATTATCTGCACTGCTCGTTCCGCCTGGCCATTTGTGGCCGGCTTGAACGCTGCTGTTCTGACATGGTTGATACCATTTCCAGCCATGAAGCCCTGGAACTCAATGCTTGTAAAGCACGGGCCATTGTCGCTGACCAAGACGTCCAGTAGACCATGGGCGGCGAACATTGCCCGTAGACCTTCTACCGTGGCAGAGGATGTGCTTGAATTGTGAATGTCACACTCGATCCATTTGGAGTAGGTGTCTACTACAACCAAAAACATTTTTCCCATGAAAGGACCTGCGTAGTCCACATGGATCCGTGACCATGGCTTGGCGAGTAAGGACCAAGGGATAAGGGGAGCTTCCTTGGGTGCATTGCTCAGCTGGGCACACGTGTTGCACCTGCGAACACAAAGTTCCAGGTCTGCATCTATCCCTGGCCACCAAACATGTGACCTGGCAATTGCCTTCATCATGACAATGCCCGGGTGCTCATTGTGGAGTTCTCGGATGAACGCCTCTCTGCCCATCTGGGGCATGACTACTCGATTTCCCCATAGTAGGCAATCGGCCTGAATCGAGAGTTCATCCTTGCGCCTGTGAAATGGTTTAAATTCCTCAGGGCATGCCCAGTACGTGGCTGCCCAGTCCCCATTAAGGACACTTTTCTTGACTAGAGACAATAGCGGGTCTCTATTTGTCCAGACTTTGATCTGACGGGCTGTCACGGGTGAGCCTTCACTTTCGAAAGCTTCAACAGCCATGACCATCTTAGCAGCATAGTTGCCCCCTCGGTGGTGGCTAGCGGGAGCCTGCTGAGTGCATCGGCGCAGTTTTCAGTGCCCGGTCTGTGCCGAATTGTATAGTCATAGGCGGCTAACGTGAGTGCCCACCTCTGTATGCGGGCCGACGCATTTTCATTTCTGGCCTTGTTGTCGGCCAAAAGGGACGTTAGGAGTTTGTGATCTGTCTCCAGCTCAAATTTCCTGCCTAACAGGTACTGGTGCATTTTTTTTTACTGCATATACACATGCAAGCGCTTCCTTTTCTACCATCCGTAGACTCTTTTTGCCTGGGACAGATTTCTGGAGGCATAAGCTACCGGCTGTAACTGACCCTTGGCATTGACATGCTGCAACACATACCCGACACCATAGGACGACGCATCGCACTTAAAACAAGTTTCTTACATGGGTCATATTGCGTTAACAGATTGTTCGAGCACAACAAATTGCGTGCTCTATCAAAAGCCCTTTCCTGGCTGACCCCCAGACCCATTCACGACCTTTGCGTAGGTGCATGTGTAGCGGCTCTAACAGGGTGCTCAATTTGGGAAGAAAGTTACCAAAATAGTTCAGTAGCCCCAGGAACGAACGCAGCTCCGTCATGTTACGGGTCTGGGTGCTCTCTGGATTGCTTCCGTTTTGGACGCAGTAGGTCTGATCCCGTCTGCTGCTACCCTCATCCCCAGGAATTCTACCTCTGGAGCTAGGAAGTCGCACTTCGCCTTTTTCAGTCGCAGACCTACCCAGTCCAGTCTGTGTAGCACCTCCTCCAGGTTGTGGAGATGTTCTTCAGTATCGCAACCCGTGATGAGGATGTCGTCTTGAAAAACCGCCGTCCTTGGAATCGACTTGAGGAGACTTTCCATGTTTCGTTGAAAGATCGCGACGGCCAAGCGAATCCCGAATGGACATCTGTTGTACTCGAACAACCCCTTGTGTGTCGTGATGGTGGTCAGCTTCTTTGACTCACTCGCCAGCTCCTGCGTCATGTAAGCTGAGGTCAGGTCCAATTTTGAAAAAGGTTTGCCACCGGATAGCATCGCAAAGAGGTCCTCCGCTCTCGGTAGCGGGTACTGGTCTTGGAGTGACACCCGATTGATGGTGGCCTTGTAATCACCACATATCCTGACCGACCCATCTGCCTTGAACACTAGCACAATCGGGCTTGCCCAGTCACTGAATTCGACTGGCGAGATGATGCCTTCCCTCAGCAGGCAGTCCAATTCACATTCTATCTTTTCCCGCATCACGTACGGCACCGCTCTGACCTTGTGGTGTACTGGCCTGGCGTCTGGGTTTATGTGAATCACTACCTTGGTCCGCGTGAAAGTTCCAATGCCGGGTTGAAATAGTGAGTCAAATTTGTCCAGGATCTGTGAGCATGATATTTTCTCCACAGAAGAAATTGCATTGACATCGCCCCATTTCCAGTTCATGACAGCAAGCCAACTCCTCCCCAGCAGTGCGGGACTGTCCCCCGGGACAATCCAGAGTGGCAACCTGCTCTCCGAATCTTTGTGGGTCACGACTACCATGGCGCTGCCTCTCACTGGAATGATCCCTTTTGTATATGTCCGTAGCTATGCGTCAATCGACAATAATTTTGGCCTCCTGGCCTTGGACGCCCACAACTTATCGAACTGTTTGATACTCATCAGGGACTGGCTGGCCCCCGTGTTGAGCTCCATTAATACTGGGATGCCATTGAGGAGAACTTTCATTATTATCGGTGGCGTCCTGGTGTATGAACTGTATATGTGCTCCACATGAACTCGCTGAACTTCAGCTTCCAGCGATTTCCCCCAAGTGTCCATTTGGCCTCGTAGGGCTTACATCGGGCCAGTCCTCCTCGTACATCACTCTGGCTGCAGGCTTCCTGCACATACGCGCCAAGTGACCGCTGACATTGCAATTTCTGTAGGTATATTGCTGATACCTGCAAGCTCTGGCTGTGTGTTTGCCTCTGATACGTCCTTACTACACAGTATAAATGCACATGAGGCCCATGCTTGAGAGAAGGTCAGTCTGTGACCTGTCCTTTATTCCTTAGCACTCAAGTGATGAAGGTGGGTGGAGCTTCCCCTTTTATATCTGAAGGTCCAGGTTAGGAGTGTCTCCCATCTAGTGGTCAGTGTTCTCACGGTGTATAACTTAGGTCAGTTTATACATGGGTTACAATGCTGGTTGAATACATGACATCACCTCCCCCCCAAAGTCTTATTGGGATCACAGGTTGAGTCTCTCTGGTGGTTTACGCTCCCTTGTAGAGCGCCTGAGTTGGGGCTCCGGTTGTTTGGCGCTGGCCTGAGTGTCTGCTGTTTGCAGTGCCTCAGGCCTGTCCGGACTGCTCACAGTGACTGGGCTCTCCTCCCTTTGGTTCCGGTGTTCGGTCACCTGTGGTGGAGTGAACTCTATATCGTGTTCTTCCTCTGCTTCTTCTATGGGGTTGCTGAACCTCCTTTTTGTTTGATCCACATGTTTGCGGCAGATTTGTCCATTGGTAAGTTTAACTACCAGAATCCTATTTCCCTCTTTGCCAACCACAGTGCCTGCGAGCCATTTGGGCCCTGCAGCGTAGTTGAGGATAAAAACAGGATCATTTACATCAATACGTCGCGCCCTCGCATTCCTGTCATGGTAGTGATATTGTGACTGGCGCCTGCTCTCGACAATTTTTTTCATAGTGGGGTGTATAAGGGATAATCGGGTTTTGAGCGTCCTTTTCATTAGTAGCTCTGCGGGTGGAACCTCTGTGAGCGAGTGTGGTTGGGATCTATAGGCCAACAGGAGGCGTGATAAGCGGGTTTGTAGGGAACGCCCTTGGAATCTGAGCATCCCCTGTTTGATTATCTGCACTGCTCGTTCTGCCTGGTTGTTTGAGGCCGGCTTGAACGGTGCCGTTCTAACATGGTTAATTCCATTGCCTGCCATGAAGTCCAGGAATTCAGTGCTTGTGAAGCACGGGCCATTGTCGCTGACTAAGATGTCCGACAGACCGTGGGCGGTGAACATTGCCCGTAGACTTTCTACCGTGGCAGAGGATGTGCTTGAATTTAAAATGTCACACTCGATCCATTTGGAGTAGGCATCTACAACAACCAAAAACATTTTCCCCATGAAAGGACCTGCGTAGTCCACATGGATGCGTGACCAAGGCTTGGCGGGCCATGGCCAGGGGCTAAGGGGGGCTTCCTGGGCGCATGGCCCAGCTGGGCACACGTGTTGCACCTGCGAACACAGAGTTCCAGATCTGCGTCTATCCCTGGCCACAAAACGTGTGACCTGGCAATTGCCTTCATCGTGACAATGCCCGGGTGCCCATTGTGGAGTTCTCTGATGAACACCTCTCTGCCCATCTGGGGCATGACTACGCGGTTTCCCCACAGTAGGCAATCGGCCTGAATCGAGAGTTCATCCTTGCGCCTGTGAAATGGTTTAAATTTCTCAGGGCATGCCCTGTACGTGGCTGCCCAGTCCCCATTCAGGACACATTTCTTGACTAGAGACAATAGCGGGTCTCTATTTGTCCAGACTTTAATCTGACGGGCTGTCACGGGTGAGCCTTCGCTTCCGAAAGCTTCAACAGCCATGACCATCTCAGCACCATGCTCGGTAGCCCCCTCAGTGGTGGCTAGTGGGAGCCTGCTGAGTGCATCGGCGCAGTTTTCGGTGCCCGGTCTGTGCCGAATTGTGTAGTCATAGGCAGCTAACGTGAGTGCCCACCTCTGTATGCGGGCCAATGCGTTTGCATTCATGGCCTTGTTGTCAGCCAAAAGGGACGTTAGGGGTTTGTGATCTGTCTCCAGCTCAAATTTCCTGCCAAACAGGTACTGGTGCATTTTCTTTACCGCATATACACATGCGAGCGCCTCCTTTTCTACCATCCCGTAGCCTCTTTCTGCCTGGGACAGACTCCTGGAGGCATAAGCTACCGGCTGTAACTGACCCTTGGCATTGCAATGCTGCAACACACACCCGACACCATAGGACGACGCATCGCACGTTAACACAAGTTTCTTACATGGGTCATATAGCGTTAACAGATTGTTGGAACATAACAAATTGCGTGCTCTATTAAAAGCCCTTTCCTGGCTGTCCCCCCAGACCCATTCGCGACCTTTGCATAGGAGCACGTGTAGCGGCTCTAGCAGCGTGCTCAATTTGGGAAGAAAGTTACCAAAATAGATCAGGAGCCCCAGGAACAAACGCAGCTCCGTCGTGTTATGGGGTCTGGGTGCTCTCTGGATCGCTTCCATCTTGGACGCAGTAGGGCTGATCCCGTCTGCTGCTACCCTCATCCCCAGGAATTCTACCTCTGGAGCTAGGAAGTCGCACTTCGCCTTTTTCAGTCGCAGACCTACCCAGTCCAGTCTGCATAGCACCTCCTCCAGGTTGTGGAGGTGTTCTTCAGTATCGTAACCCGTAATGAGAATGTCGTCCTGAAAAACCACCGTCCCTGGAATCGACTTGAGGAGGCTTTCCATTAACAGGTGTTGATGGCCCCATTACTGGCCGCATTGTCCCTTGCAATGGCGTGAATCGCTGTTCAGCTTGCCATTGTCTCTGTCGAACTCCCCCTCTGGGTTTGACTACATGTTGGGGCATGCCTGACTGCCCTTGTCTGCCTGGAGAACTGTGTGCTGCATTAACAATGTTGAATCTCTGTCCCAACCATTCCTTAACACAGTACCTCTCGTCTGTTCTGCTTGTGGCCATGCTCGCGTGGTTTAAATCCCAGTTTCTTGTCGCCATTGATACGTCCTTACTACACAGTATAAATGCACACGAGGCCCATGCTTGAGAGAAGGTCAGTCTGTGACCTGTCCTTTATTCCTTAGCACTCAAGTGATGAAGGTGGGTGGAGCTTCCCCTTTTATACCTGAAGGTCCAGGTTAGGAGTGTCTCCCACCTAGTGGTCAGTGTTCTCACGGTGTACAACTTAGGTCAGTTTATACATGGGTTACAATGCTGGTTGAATACATGACAGCCTCCACACCTCCAACATGAGCCGTTGTTGGAAACAAAAGGTCCATTACCAGTCGATCGTCTCTGACTGTCTCTGTAACTGTCCTTAAACGCACCATTGACAGGTGTTGATGGCCCCATTACTGGCCGCATTGCCCCTAGCAATGGCATGAATCGGCGTTCAGCTCGCCATTGTCTCTGTTGAATTCCCCCTTTGGGTTCAATTACATACTCGGGCATGTCCGATTGCCCCTGTCTGCCTGGAGAACTGTGTGCCGTGTTAACAATGTTGACTCCCTGTCCATTTGCTGCATTTAAACCAAGATTTCTGTCATACATCATTCTGGTCTCTTCCTCCCCTTAGATAAATGTCTGGGCCATCAAAGCCGCCGTTTCCAGGGTCAAGTCTTTGGTCTCAATCAGTTTCCTGAAAATCCCAGCGTGCCCGATGCCCTCAATAAAAAAGTCTCGCAGCATCTCCGCTCTGCATGCATCTGGGAACTTGCATCGGCTTGCCAGTCGCTGGAAGTCTACCACGTAGTCTGGAACGCTTTGCCCTTCTCACCACTGGTGCATGTAAAACCGGTGTCTCGCCATGTGCATGCTGCTCGCCGGTTTAAAGTGTTCCCCGATCAACTTACTGAGCGTTTCAAAAGTCTTGTCCGCTGGCTTCTCGGGTGCTAGAAGGTCCTTCATCAGGGAATACGTCCTGGATCCACAAACCATCAGGAGATGAGCCCTGCGTTTGTCGGCCGAATCCTGTCCCAGCCATTCCTTCGTGATGAAACTTTGCAGTAGTCTCTCAATAAAATCGTCCCAATCATCACCAACACAGTGCCTCTCGTCTGTGCTGCTAGTGGCCATGGTCGCGTGGTTTAAATCCCAGTTTCTCGTCTCCAATGATATGTCCTTATTATATAGTACAAATGCACATGAGGCCCATACTAGAGAGAAGGTCACTCTGTGACCAGTAACCTTTATTAGCCAGCACTGAAGTGATGAACTGGGTGGAGCTCCCCTTTTATACCTGAAAGTCCAGGTTAGGAGTGTCTCCCACAAATGGTCAGTGTTCTCACGGTGTACAACTTAGGTCAGTTTATACATGGATTACAATGGCAGTTGAATACATGAGAGAGAGAGAGAGAGAGACTGGGGCAGAGAGAGATATAGACTGGAGGGGGTGAAGAGAGAGTGGGGGAGTGAGAGAGTGAGCATGGAAGAGAGAGACACACACAGACTGGGAGAGAGAGAGGTGGGGCAGAGAGAGAGTGGGAGAGAGAGAGTAGGAGAGAGAGAGAGAGAGAGAGAGAGAGAGAGAGAGAGAGAGACTGGGGCAGCGAGAGAGAGCGAGAGACTGGAGGAGAGAGAGAGAGAGATAGTGCGAGGGGAATGAGAGAGTGGGGGTGGAGAGAGAGGGAGAGATAGTGTAGGAGAGAGAGATTTTGGGAGAGAGAGAGACTGGGGCAGAGAGAGAGAGAGAGAGAGAGAGAGAAAGAGAGAGACTGGAGAGGGAGAGAAACTGGGGAGAAGGAGGGAGTGACTGGTGAGAGAGAGAGAGAGGATGAGAGTGAGAGAGATGAGGCAGAGAGAGAGAGAGAGAGAGAGAGAGAGATAGACAGGGGGTAAAGAGAGTGAGTGAGAGTGACAGAGAGTGGGGAAGAGTGACAGAGACTGGGGCAAAGGGAGGGAAAGGCTGGAGGTAGAGAGAGTGGGGAGAGTAAGAGAGAGAGTGGGGGGAAAGAGAGAGAGTGGTTGTGTGAGAAAGAGGGAGTTTGGGTGAGTGAGAAAGTGGGGGAGAGGAGGAGAGAGAGAGAGAGAGAGAGAGACTGGGGCAGAGAGAGAGAGAGACAGACTGGGGGTAGAGAAAGTGGGTGAGAGTGACAGAGAGTGAGAGTGTGAGAAACTAGGGCAGAGAGAGAGAGAGAGAGTCTGGGGGGGAGAAAGAATGGGGAGTGTGAGAGAGAGAGGGAGGAAGAGAGAGTGGGGGAGAGTGAGAGATATAGAGTATGGGTGAGTGAGGGTGAAAGTGGGGGAGAGTGAGAGAGAGACTGGGGCAAGGAGCGAGAGAGAGACCGGGGGTAGAGAAAGGGTGGGGGAGAGTGAGAGAGGGTGGGTGGGAAAGAGAGAGACTGGGGCAGAGAGGAGAGTGGGAGAGAGAGACTGGGGAGAGAGAGAGTGTGGGAGAGAGAGAGGCAGAGAGAGAGAGAGAAAGAGAGGGAATGGGAGGGAGAGAGACTGGAGCAGAGAGCAAGAGAAAGTGGGAGAGAGAGAGAGAGACTAGGGCAGAGAGAACATGGGGAGAGTGAGAGATTGGGGAAAGAGAAAGAGAGAGAGAGAGTGGGAGACAGAGAGAGGCGAGAGAGAGAGCAAGAGACTGGGGGATGTGGTATATTCTCTACGACATCACAAACTTATAAGATGGCTTCAACTCAGGAACTTGTCAGGTGACCTGACCTTTTTATTATATATAGCATTAGTTGCATCACCACAGTAATCCACTAGGTGGAGCTATATATTACATTTCTCCCGATTAATGAAGAAGCAATTATAACATAACTTGTATGGTTAATCATAACAAAAGATATGGACTTTTTTGCCATATTTACAAATCAAATTTAACCACTGGTTTTCTGTTTTGAAGAGGATACCTTCACTCTCGAACAGAACTTCCCAAACATGGTGTCGAATTTAGACTCATTCTAGGCTGAGCCTGAGGAAAGTTTGGACTCTCTAGAACTTCGGACTGTTCGTCTGCCTGACTCGGACTCAGACTTAAATTCTGACTTTCTTTTGGACCTGTTTCTAGTATATCTGATGTAGGATTTGCTACTGGTTCTGTACTTGATGTCAGAAATAATCGAATCATTCCAACTTCCCACTTCTTTCATATTTGTAGGTAAAATATGATCAATGTGAATAAACCTAACCTTTCCATGATCAAACACCTTGACTAAATATGTGAGCGGACCACTTATCTTCACTCCTCTTCCTGATAACCATTTAACCATTAATATTGATGCTTCTTCACTCTCTCCTTCTAATTGAATTTCATACTTGAAGTGGGATTTTTAGAAACCCACCATAGTGCATTAAGTGTTGCAGTCTGGGAAATGTGTTCAGAAATGGACTAGTAGTAATGTAGAGTTGCAGGATGGATAACAGGGGAAAAACATGTCAAGTCATTTTTGCCTGGCAACAACTCGCAAGGCCAATCACAAAGCAGTTTATCTGCAAGAGGATGTGATGGCAAGTTTAACAAAGATAGATATAGAATGCTGACTTGCGGTTAGGCTAGGTGTTGAATAACAGGAAACATGGCTTGTTGTTTCATAGCTGCAAAATGTAAAACTCCCTAATGTAATGGAACAGGTGACGTAGTGAATTGCGGTTTTTTGCTTTAAATACTGAGAACTGCCAGCCAAAAGTCAAGGCGGCATTAATGGGTTGCGTGAACTCTATCCAAACTGCCGTTCTCAAAAATAAACATCTTTATCAGACTTGTGTCGAGCTGTTATTTTGGTTCCACAACAAATTTGGCGATGAGGATTGGATATCCGGGAGATGGACAGACGACTGTTGACAGAATATGTCGGAGTGAGCAAGTTTAAAGTACCATTCCAAAATTACATGATCTCTGTGACAAGACTGTCTGTCGACTGGGTATTCCGAACTTTGAGAGTCTGCTAAAGAACAAATTTGTTGGCACATGAATATTATAAGTTAGTTTAAAGTCATTGATTTAGTTTAAAGTCATTGATAAGAACTGTGTGGTGCAGAAATTATACTAGTGAAATAAAGCTAAGATTTAAGATAGAGGTTGGATTAAATTACCGATTGGAGGGACGTCAAGTCATCGGACAGGTGACTTAGATCGTCAGACCATATTACGGCATCGGAGAAAGGATTAGACAGGGGTTCAGACAGTTCCCTTACTAAATTCTATGCAGATGACTGGAAGGGGTTAATCAACAAAATGTTAAAAGACGGGTAGGACCCGTCACAAGAACCAGCCGAACAAAAGGCTTGGTGGGAAAAAGAGAAAACTAAGAGAGACCAGAAAGCCGGTATAATTATAATGCGACAGTTTTTACAATTTAGTGACAAGATGAAACCCAAAATTGAGGAATTAAGGCAATCAAGGGAATAATTAAAGAAACAAAGAGGAGAAAGTCCTTGTTTTAGTGATTCGCAGGTATTGTGAATAATGGATAGTTATGACTCAATGAAAAGGAACAAAGAGAAGATTATGTTTTTCTTTAAGTGTAAAAGCAGAGAGGTTTAAACTGAAAAGGCTGCAAACTGTGCAATAAGAACATAAGAACATAAGAATTAGGAACAGGAGTAGGCCATCTAGCCCCTCGAGCCTGCTCCGCCATTCAATAAGATCATGGCTGATCTGACCGTGGACTCAGCTCCACTTACCCGCCCTCTCCCCGTAACCCTTAATTCTCTTATTGGTTAAAAATCTATCTATCTTTGACTTGAAAACATTCAATGAGCTAGCCTTAACTGCTTCCTTGGGCAGAGAATTCCACAGATTCACAACCCTCTGGGAGAAGAAATTCTTTCTCAACTCGGTTTTAAATTGGCTCCTCCGTATTTTGAGGCTGTGCCCCCTAGTTCTAGTCTCCCCGACCAGTGGAAACAACCGCTCTGCCTCTATCTTGTCTATCCCTTTCATGATTTTAAATGTTTCTATAAGATCACCCCTCATCCTTCTGAAATCCAACGAGTAAAGACCCAGTCTACTCAATCTATCATCATAAGGTAACCCCCTCATTTCTGGAATCAGCCTGGTGAATCGTCTCTGTACCCCTTCCAAAGCTAGTATATCCTTCCTTAAGTAAGGTGACCAAAACTACACACAGTACTCCAGGTGCGGCCTTACCAATACCTTATACAGTTGCAGCAAGACCTCCCTGCTTTTGTACTCTATCCCTCTCGCAATGAAGGCCAACATTCCATTCGCCTTCCTGATTACCTGCTGCACCTGCAAACTAACCTTTTGGGATTCATGCACAAGGACCCCCAGGTCCCTCTGCACCACAGCATGTTGTAATTTCTCCCCATTCAAATAATATTCCCTTTTACTGTTTTTTTTCCCAAGGTGGATGACCTCACACTTTCCGACATTGTATTCCATCTGCCAAACCTTAGCCCTTTCGCTTAACCTATCCAAATCTCCATGCAGCCTCTCTGAGTCTTCTACACAACCCGCTTTCCCACTAATCTTAGTGTCATCTGCAAATTTTGTTGCACTACACTCTGTCCCCTCTTCCAGGTCATCTATGTATATTGTCCCAGCACCGATCCCTGTGGCACACCACTAACCACTGATTTCCAACCGGAAAAGGACCCATTTATCCCGACTCTCTGCTTTCTGTTCGCCAGCCAATTCTCTATCCATGCTAATACATTTCCTCTGACTCCGCGTACCTTTATCTTCGGCAGTAACCTTTTGTGTGGCACCTTATCGAATGCCTTTTGGAAATCTAAATACACCACATCCATCGGTACACCTCTATCGACCATGCTCGTTATATCCTCAAAGGATTCCAGTAAGTTAGTTAAAAATGATTTCCCCTTCATGAATCCATGTTGCGTCTGCTTGATTGCACTATTCCTATCTAGATGTCCCGCTATTTCTTCATTAATGATAGTTTCAAGCATTTTCCCCACTACAGATGTTAAACTAACCGACCTATAGTTACCTGCCTTTTACCTGCCCCCCTTTTTAAACAGAGGCGTTACATTAGCTGCTTTCCAATCCGCTGGTACCTCCCCAGAGTCCAGAGAATTTTGGTAGATTATAACGAATGCATCTGCTATAACTTCTGCCATCTCTTTTAATACCCTGGGATGCATTTCATCAGGACCAGGGGACTTGTCTACCTTCAGTCCCATTAGCCTGTCCAGCACTACCCCCCTAGTGATAGTGATTGTCTCAAGGTCCTCCCTTCCCACATTCCTGTGGCCTGCAAATTTTGGCATGGTTTTTGTGTCTTCCACTGTGAAGACAGAAGCAAAATAATTGTTTAAGGTCTCAGCCATTTCCACATTTCCCATTATTAAATCCCCATTTTCATCTTCTAAGGGACCAACATTTACTTTAGTCACTCTTTTCCGTTTTATATATCTGTAAAAGCTTTTACTATCTGTTTTTACCTTCGTAATCTATCTTCCCTTTCTTTATTGCTTTTTTAGTCATTCTTTGCTGTTGCTTAAAATTTTCTCAATCCTCTAGTTTCCCACTAACCTTGGCCACCTTATACGCATTGGTCTTTGATTTGATACTTTCCTTTATTTCCTTGGTTATCCACGGCTGGTTATCCCTTCTCTTGCCGCCCTTTGTTTTCACTGGAATATATTTTTGTTGCGCACTATGAAAGAGCTCCTTAAAAGTCCTCCACTGTTCCTCAATTGTGCCACCGTTTAGTCCTTGTTTCCAGTCTACTTTAGCCAACTCTGCCCTCATCCCACTGTAGCCCCCTTTGTTTAAGCATAGCACACCCCTGATAAACAATATCTAATCAAGCCAGGGAGGCAGTCAAACAAATTGTACAAGATCTACTGGAAAGTGGCATACTCTGGGAAGTTGATATTGATTGATGGTGTCTCTGTTTGTCGGCTTTCGAAACAAAGGAAGTTAACTCTTTCACAGGCAACTATGAACTCAGTGGGCGATTCCTTTTGAATACTGGAGATTTTCATTGCAGGATCAGATTAGGAGATATGTAATGGAGTTAAGTAAGCAACTTAAAGATATGAGACAGGAAATAAGAGAACGACAGGCAGGCCGGGACGAACAAGAAGAGTTAGAGTCCCTGGTAGATCTTTCCCAAATGGGGGAGAAAGTAATGGTTAAGGGGCTACCGGGATGAACCGGATTCGCGCTGGGGTGGTCGGGGCCATACGAGATATTGATTGGTGGCGACACGTGTGCATGTGTGAATATGAATGGAGTAGGACGGCGGAAGCATTAGTCCCTGTTGAAAAGCTACACTGACATGTAGTGGATAGCCCAAGGGCATCCATCCCTTTTACAGGATGGCCTGGTGGATGATGATACTGTTGTGGATGATCCAGACAATGGATCAACACCATGAGGAAGACCCAAGGGATCCTGAATTCAGACGAATAATTGTGGGGGATGGAATCCACATATCGGGGATCTTTCGGTCAGAAGGAGATTTGGTGGACTGTAGTCAGCCACTGAATGGCACCATCCAAAGATGCAAGGGGGGCCAACCAGAAATGTTATGAGTCTCTGTGATATTCCACCAAACAGCATGTATATCCTGTAACCTTGCTAGTGTCTCTATATGGACACCCCTTAGCGATCGCAACTATTATCGCGACCATTATTATGACCATAAGGACTTTGAGGAATCTTATGCAAAAAAAAATGGATGAATACTATGACATAGATTCACATGTTCGAAATCATAAGCCTAATGTCATTATGGTATGCGTCAGGGCAGAACGAACATTTCGACCCAGGTATTACAATTGCATTTTTAAAGACGGGTCATGTCCCTCGCCAATAATATGGGTGAGATGGGCAGGCGAGTGGCCACTAATGACGGCACCACCCGCCTTGCCTACACCATCGAAACTGTTAGAATATCCCATACATACTGCGGGACCCCGAAACGGGTGGTCCTGAGAATGGAGGGAATCTAATTGTATGAAAATGTACAACATGAGATATTACCTGTAATAGTAAACCTGACGGACATAGAGCTACCAGAAAAATGTGACTTTAAGGTACGGGCATTGTACACTCAAATGTTTAAGATAGTGTTGAAAGAATCCAGGGATGCCTCAGCGGTGTCCAGATACTGGGAACCCTGTGAAAGCGGGTCAGACCTACAGTCAGAAATGGGGTCTGATCAATGACGTCTTAACAGGGGTCAACATGGGAACCTCATTTATAAATGCCCTCCCTAGACATACAAGCTATACAGGAACAATCGGAAAGCCTTAAAGACACAGTCAGGAAGTTGCTGCAGAGGCAGACAGATGCAGCCAAAGAGGCTGCTTGAGAAGGCAATGGGGCAGCAGGGAGCTTAGTCAAAGGGATTACAGTCCTTGAGGGCTATGCTGCCACCATTAACCCCCTGATTGACCGAGAATTCAAAGCGGAAAAAGCAGAGGTTCAGCGAGACTTCTACCATGCTTACGGGGGATGGATGATTGGGCACGTCAGGGAGAACCTGGGCCAAATACACAGGAGAGAAGTCCCGGACTGGATTAACAGCACCCATCTGTTTCGCCTAGCACAGCACCCAGGGTCACTGGACATGTGCACCATGAAAGGAATGAATGACAAGAGTCTTTCCAGTGACAGGCGGATGCACAGATTCACATTCTGCCCTGATGGGGCTGGTCCTAATGATTCTGGTAATGGCGAAGGGGGGAGTCTGGACCACACCCCCAGTTTGAGGTAGAAACCTTGGGGCTAATCCGGGGTGAGAACTGCATGCGGTATTAACCAATGGATCAACATGGATCAAATGGAATGGAACCATGAAAGGGGTCTCATTATCAGGGTGCCGCAGGGTAGGAAGCCTAACTATATGTCCACATCCAGTAGGCTGGGGAAGCGAGGATGGGTGCGGATTTAATCAAACCATTGGGTGTGTCTTAGAAATAAGCCCATCAGAATTCGAATACACGCACTCAGCCTACCGCGGAAAGGGGGAATACTGTGTGGTAACCAACCAACCAATTTATGACTATGGTATTTATTAATGTAACATCACTAACCCCAACTTCTGCTTCACCCGAGGCTACGGGTAACAATCGGATGAGCACGAATGACGTATATCCATGCTCGAGAAACTATTACCCTGGACCCGACTGATGAAATTAAACAAGATTTGTACCAATATGAAAGTGAACTGGCTGCATCAATACCACCTACCCAAGGACCTGAGAGACATAAAGGATCCTCTGATGGCAAGCATAAAACGATATCACATGCTCAAACAGGAGCTAGCGCGAACTGGGCAAAAGACCTTCAACGTACCCCTGGTACGAGAAGGCATGGAACTGGGGACTGAACGTTAATATCCATCCATGGATACGTATCATTTCTCACATATTGGTGGCAGTTCAACTGATTTTGGCACTGTGATGGCTGATAATGACATATGCAGCCTGTAGGAAGCATAGATACAGGCAGAAAACTAAAGCAATCACTCGTATGCAAGAGAAAGATAGGCTGTTGATACATGGGGGACTTTAAACCCCGGTTAAGCAATAGACCTCCAAACTTGGCGGCAGATCACCGCAAAATGGGGCGGGAAGGCTAAAGCATTAGATAGCTTAGCTCGAGTGTCTCATGGGCTGGGGTTAGCCAGGAACCAAAGGGGGAATTGAAGTGGGATTTTTAAGAAACCCACCATAGTGCAATAAGTGTTGCAGACTGGGAAATGTGTTCAGAAATGGACAAGTAATAATATAGAGTTGGAGGATGGGTAACAGGGGAAAAACATGACAAGTCGTTTTTGCCTGGCAACAACTCGCAAGGCCAATCACAAAGCAGCGTATGTGCAAGAGGATGTGGTAGCAAGCTTAACAAAGATAGTTATAGAATGCTGGCTTGCGGTTAGGCTAGTTGTTGACTAACAGGAAACATGGCTTGTTGTTTCACAGCTGCAAAATGTAAAACTTCCTAATGTAATGGAACAGGTGACGTAGTGAATTGTGTTTTTTTGCTTTAAATACTGAGAACTGCCAGCCAAAAGCCGAGGCGGCATTAACGGGTTGCGTGAACTCTATCCAAACTGCCGTTCTCCCTTGGCCAAGCTATAGGTATTCAAAAATAAACATATTTTTATTCTTTATCAGACTTGTGTCGAGCTGTTATTTTGGTTCTACAACAATACTTCTCTGTCTTACTGTTGTGATAAGTAATGAGATAATTAGCCAATTTGTGGTCCAACGACAACTGCTGTTGCTTTGGATTTGGATCCAACATTTGTTTGATGAGGGCACGTTTTACAATTTGTACTGTGTGCTCTGCTGCACCATTTGAAGCAGGATGGTATGGTGGAACCTTGGTATGTTTCACACTGTTTCTGCTCGTGCACTGTGCAAATTCTTCTGAACAAGATTGCGGCCCATTCTCAGACACAATTTCTTCTGGGAAGCCATATGAAGAAAATAATCTTCGAAAATTGTCTAGTGTTTTACTTTTTGTTATTTGCCGCATCAGAAACACCTCTACCCATTTCGAATGGCTATCAACTATGATGAACAATTGTTTTCCTTCTAACTCAGCAATATCTATATATAACCTCTGCCACACCCTGGGAGGCCATTTCCATTGCTGTAATGGTACTGATGGTGTTGCTTGCTAACCGATTGACATTTTGTACACTGACTTATGATGTACTCTATATCATATCTAAACCTGGCCACTATAAGTAACTGCGTGCAAAACTCTTGATCAAGCACATTCCCACGTGCTGGTTATGAAGATCTCCTAATAATTTTTAACTGAATTTATTTTGGATAACCACACTTGCGCTTCACATGATACAATCTTTATCCACTGATAATTAATTCCTACAAATGAAGTATGGATGAATTTCTTTCTCTCATACTTTGTTTGGCCAGCCATTTGCAATGTAATCATACACCTTTGACATAACTGGGTCGCATTTGTTTGCTCTAACAATCTCTTCAGCTGGCATAGAAACATAGAAACATAGAAAATAGGTGCAGGAGCAGGCCATTCAGCCCTTCTAGCCTGCACCGCCATTCAATGAGTTCATGGCTGAACATGAAACTTCAGTACCCCCTTCCTGCTTTCTCGCCATAACCCATGATCCCCCGAGTAGTAAGGACTTCATCTAACTCCCTTTTGAATATATTTAGCGAATTGGCCTCAACTACTTTCTGTGGTAGAGAATTCTACAGGTTCACCACTCTCTGGGTGAAGAAGTTTCTCCTCATCTCGGTCCTAAATGGCTTACCCCTTATCCTCAGACTGTGACCCCTGGTTCTGGACTTCCCCAACATTGGGAACATTCTTCCTGCATCTAACCTGTCTAAACCCATCAGAATTTTAAACGTTTCTATGAGGTCCCCTCTCATTCTTCTGAACTCCAGTGAATACAAGCCCAGTTGATCCAGTCTTTCTTGATAGGTCAGTCCCGCCATCCCGGGAATCAGCCTGGTGAATCTTCGCTGCACTCCCTCAATAGCAAGAATGTCCTTCCTCAAGTTAGGAGACCAAAACTGTACACAATACTCCAGGTGTGGCCTCACCAAGGCCCTGTACAACTGTAGCAACACCTCCCTGCCCCTGTATTCAAATCCCCTCGCTATGAAGGCCAACATGCCATTTGCTTTCTTAACCGCCTGCTGTACCTGCATGCTAACCTTCAATGACTGATGTACCATGACACCCAGGTCTCGTTGCACCTTCCCTTTTCCTAATCTGTTACTATTCAGATAATAGTCTGTCTCTCTGTTTTTACCACCAAAGTGGATAACCTCACATTTATCCACATTATACTTCATTTGCCATGCATTTGCCCACTCACCTAACCTATCGAAGTCACTCTGCAGCCTAATAGCATCCTCCTCGCAGCTCACACTGCCACCCAACTTAGTGTCATCCGCAAATTTGAAGATACTGCATTTAATCCCTTCGTCTAAATCATTAATGTACAATGTAAACAGCTGGGGCCCCAGCACAGAACCTTGCGGCACCCCACTAGTCACTGCCTGCCATTCTGAAAAGTACCCGTTTACTCCTACTCTTTGCTTCCTGTCTGACAACCAGTTCTCAATCCACGTCAGCACACTACCCCCAATCCCATGTGCTTTAACTTTGCACATTAATCTCTTGTGTGGGACCTTGTCGAAAGCCTTCTGAAAGTCCAAATATACCACATCAACTGGTTCTCCTTTGTCCACTTTACTGGAAACATCCTCAAAAAATTCCAGAAGATTTGTCAAGCATGATTTCCCTTTCACAAATCCATGCTGACTTGGACCTATCATGTCACCATTTTCCAGATGCACTGCTATGACATCCTTAATAATTGATTCCATCATTTTACCCACTACTGAGGTCAGGCTGACCGGTCTATAATTCCCTGTTTTCTCTCTCCCTCCTTTTTTAAAAAGTGGGGTTACATTGGTTACCCTCCACTCCATAGGAACTGATCCAGAGTCAATGGAATGTTGGAAAATGACTGTCAATGCATCCGCTATTTCCAAGGCCACCTCCTTAAGTACTCTGGGATGCAGTCCACCAGGCCCTGGGGATTTATCGGCCTTCAATCCCATCAATTTCCCCAACACAATTTCCCGACTAATAAAGATTTCCCTTAGTTCCCCCTCCTTACTAGACCCTCTGACCCCTTTTATATCCGGAAGGTTGTTTGTATCCTCCTTAGTGAATACCGAACCAAAGTACTTGTTCAATTGGTCTGCCATTTCTTTGTTCCCCGTTATAACTTCCCCTGATTCTGACTGCAGGGGACCTACGTTTGTCTTTACTAACCTTTTTCTCTTTACATACGTATAGAAACTTTTGCAATCCACCTTAATGTTCCCTGCAAGCTTCTTCTCGTACTCCATTTTCCCTGCCCTAATCAAACCCTTTGTCCTCCTCTGCTGAGTTCTAAATTTCTCCCAGTCCCCAGGTTCGCTGCTATTTCTGGCCAATTTGTATGCCACTTCCTTGGCTTTAATACTATCCCTGATTTCCCTAGATAGCCACGGTTAAGCCACCTTCCCTTTTTTATTTTTACGCCAGACAGGAATGTACAATTGTTGTAATTCATCCATGTGGTCTCTAAATGTCTGCCATTGCCCATCCACAGTCAACCCCCTAAGTATCATTCGCCAATCTATCCTAGCCAATTCACGCATCATACCTTCAAAGTTACCCTTCTTTAAGTTCTGGACCATGGTCTCTGAATTTACTGTTTCATTCTCCATCCTAATGCAGAATTCCACCATATTATGGTCACTCTTCCCCAAGGGGCCTCGCACAATGAGATTGCTAATTAATCCTCTCTCATTACACAACACCCAGTCTAAGATGGCCTCCCCCCTAGTTGGTTCCTCGACATATTGGTCTAGAAAACCATCCCTTATGCACTCCAGGAAATCCTCCTCCACCGTATTGCTTCCAGTTTGGCTAGCCCAATCTATGTGCATATTAAAGTCACCCATTATAACTGCTACACCTTTATTGCATGCACCCCTAATTTCCTGTTTGATGCCCTCCCCAACATCCCTATTACTGTTTGGAGGTCTGTACACAACTCCTACTAACGTTTTTTGCCCTTTGGTGTTCTGCAGCTCTACCCATATAGATTCCACATCATCCAAGCTAATGTCTTTCCTAACTATTGCATTAATCTCCTCTTTAACCAACAATGCTACCCCACCTCCTTTTCCTTTTATTCTATCCTTCCTGAATGTTGAATACCCCTGAATGTTGAGTTCCCAGCCCTGATCATCCTGGAGCCACGTCTCTGTAATCCCAATCACATCATATTTATTAACATCTATTTGCACAATTAATTCATCCACCTTATTGCGGATACTCCTTGCATTAAGACACAAAGCCTTCAGGCTTGTTTTTTTAACACCCTTTGTCCTTTTAGAATTTTGCTGTACAGTGGCCCTTTTTGTTCTTTGCCTTGGGTTTCTCCGCCCTTCACTTTTCCTCATCTCCTTTCTGTCTTTTGCTTTTGCCTCCTTTTTGTTTCCCTCTGTCTCCCTGCATTGGTTCCCATCCCCCTGCCATATTAGTTTAAATCCTCCCCAACAGCACTAGCAAACACTCCCCCTAGGACATTGGTTCCGGTCCTGCCCAGGTGCAGACCGTCCGGTTTGTACTGGTCCCACCTCCCCCAGAACCGGTCCCAATGCCCCAGGAATTTGAATCCCTCCCTGCTGCACCACTGCTCAAGCCACGTATTCATCTGTGCTATCCTGCGATTCCTACTTTGACTATCACGTGGCACTGGTAGCAATCCCGAGATTACTACTTTTGAGGTCCTACTTTTTAATTTAGCTCCTAGCTCCTTAAATTCGTTTCGTAGGACCTCATCCCTTTTTTTACCTATGTCGTTGGTACCAATGTGCACCACGACAACTGGCTGTTCTCCCTCCCATTTCAGAATGTCCTGTACCCGCTCCGAGACATCCTTGACCCTTGCACCAGGGAGGCAACATACCATCCTGGAGTCTCGGTCGCGGCTGCAGAAATGCCTATCTATTCCCCTCACCATTGAATCCCCTATCACTATTGCTGTCCCACTCTTTTTCTTGCCCTCCTGTGCAGCAGAGCCAGCCACGGTGCCATAAACTTGGCTGCTGCTGCCCTCCCCTGATGAGTCATCCCCCTCAACAGTACTCAAAACAGTGTATCTGTTTTGCAGGGGGATGACCACAGGGGACCCCTGCACTATCTTCTTTGCACTACTCTTCCTGCTGGTCTTCCATTCCCTAGCTGGCTGTGGACCCTTTCCCTGCGGTAAGACCAACTCACTACACGTGATACTCACGTCATTCTCAGCATCGTGGATGCTCCAGAGCGAATCCACCCTCAGCTCCAACTCCGCAACGCGGACAGTCAGGAGCTGGAGGTGGATACACTTCCTGCACACGTCATCTTCAGGGACACCGGAAGTGTCCCTGAGTTCCCACATGGTACAGGAGGAGCATAACACCCGACCGAGCTCTCCTGCCATGACTTAACCCTTAGATACACTTAAATTGGCAACAACAATGTTAAAAGTTACTGACTAATATAAGAAGAAAAAGAAAAACTACTCACCAATCACCAGCCAATCACTTACCCCCTAGGCTGTGACGTCACCTTTGTTTCTTTCTTTGCCTTCTCCCTGTAGCTGCACCGGTACGCCTCTCGCCGACCCCGGACTCGCGCTGCTCCGAGCTCCCGCCTCCTCGACTGACTGCTCGAACTGCTCGACTCCTGCTGGCCTTTATAGGCCTCTCGCCGACCCCGGACTCGCGCTGCTCCGAGCTCCCGCCTCCTCGACTGACTGCTCGAACTGCTCGACTCCCGCTGGCCTTTATAGGCCTCTCGCCGACCCCGGACTCGCGCTGCTCCGAGCTCCCGCCTCCTCGACTGACTGCTCGAACTGCTCGACTCCCACTGGCAGCTCATCAACGTATGAAAAATAGAACACTTCTTCCCTATCGGTTGTAACTTGTGATGGGGAAGGCAACCTGGGCATAGCATCAACATTATTGTGATTAGCTGATCATCTGTACTCAATGCCATACATATATGCTGACAAAATGAAAGCCCATCTCTGCATTCGGGCTGCAGCTAAGGTTGGAACTGGGGACTTTGGATGGAGGATTGCTGTCAGGGGCTTATGGTCCATAATGATGGTAAATTTACAGCCATACAAGTATTTGTGGAACTTCTTGACCCCAAAAATAAATGACAAAACTTCCCTTTTGATTTGCGCATAATTATACTTACTGGCACTGAGAGTGCATGGAGCAAAAACAATTGGTCTCTCCTCCCCTCTATGTAGTACATGAGAGATCATTTCCCCAACTCCATATGGAGAAATGTCATATGCTAGCTTGATCTCCTTAGATATGTCATAGTGAACTAACATGGTACTCTCTACCAACTGGCTTTTACACTCCTTGAATGCTGCTCGCATTCTTCTGACCACTTCCAATGGATCTGTTTTTTCAACAGCTCATTCAGTGGATGTAACACTGTAGCCAAATTTGGTAGGAACTTCCCATAATAGTTCAAAAGACCCAAAACTGCTCGAAGTTCAGTGACATTCTTGGGAGTGGGTGCATTTCTGATTGCATTCAGCTTTCCCTTCGTTGGATGTAAATCATCTTTGTCTACTCTGTGCCCCAAGTACTCCACTGAGCTTTGAAATAACTCACACTTGAGAGCAGTCACTTGTACTCTGTGCTTCTCTAGTCGTTTGAGAACTTCATTCAATACGTTATTGTGGATTTTCTTATTCGGTGCTGAAATTAGTATGTTATCTAAATAACACTACCCCTTCGATGCCTTGCAAAATCTGGTTCATCACCCCTTGGAATATGGCGGGGGCGGAAGACACTCCAAATGGTAGCCTTTTAAATTGATATAGACCTAGATGAGTATTTATAGTCAAGCAGGGACTCCTCATCTAGCTCCAGTTGTAAGTAGGCATTTGTAAGATCTGAATTTGAGAAGATCTGACCACCTGTCAGCATTGTAAACAATCTTCTACATTTGGCAATGTATTGGGATGATTACCCTCTAGAACTTGGTTTATGGTTACTTTATAATGACCACACAACCTTACCTTACCATTGGAAGTAGGTACAACAGCGATGGGTGTAGCTCAATTACATAGAACTATCTTTGAGATAATGTTCTCAGTCTCTAGTCTTTTGAGTTCTTGCTCAACTCTCTCTTTAAGTGCATATGGTACGGGACGTGGCTTGCAGTAAACTGGTCTAGCATCCTTCTGGACTCTGACACTTGCCTTGAAGCTTTGTTTCGCAGAACATCTTCGGATACTTCTTGATGATATCATCCTTCGATGCAAACCTCATTTCAACACGAAAAATCTAAATCCAATCCAGCTTCAGTGATCCCAACCAATTTCTACCAATAAGGCAGGCATGTCTCCTGTCACTACTGAGAGAGGCAAGCTCTGAAATTGAACCTTGTATTTCACCGGTATGGTGATATGTCTTTCTACAGGGATTATCTCTCCCGAGCAGCCTCGCAGCTCTATCTTCGACTTTTCCAGTGGAAAATCACTCAACTTGTCGAGATAAAGCGATTCAGGTACTATGCTCACGGATGCTTCAGTGTCGATTTCCATGGGTATCTTGGTTCCTGCAATGTCAACTTAATACATGATAATACATCGTTAGAAACCCTCATGAATCTCCTTGTCCTGTTGTTTTTCTTCCATGCTATGTAGTCTCTGGTAATTTCTACTTATAGCCTTGAAAGTTGTTTTACTCTTCAGTCGGCATGCCTTCGCAAGTTGCCCAGTTTTCCTGCAGAAGAAACACTCTATCTTCACATATGAACATAGAAACATAGAAACATAGAAAATAGGCGCATGAGCAGGCCATTCGGCCCTTCAAGCCTGCACCACCATTCAATATGATCATGGCTGATCATTCTACCTCAGTACCCAACCCCAGTCTTCTCTCCATACGCCCTGATCCCTTTAGCCGTAAGGGCCACAACTAACTCCCTTTTGAATATGGCCAACGAACTGGCATCAACAACTTTCTGTGGCAGAGAATTCCACAGGTTCACAACTCTCTGGGTGAAAAAGTTTCTCCTCATCTCGGTCCTATATGGCTTACCCCTTATCCTTAGACTGTGTCCCCTGGTTCTGGACTTCCCCAACATCGGGAACATTCTTCCTTCATCTAACCTGTCCAGTCCCATCAGAATTTTATATGTTTCTATTAGATCCCCTCTCATTCTTCTAAATTCCAGTGAATATAAGCCTAGTCGATCCAGTCTTTCCTCATATGTCAGTCCTGCCATCCCAGGAGTCAGTCTGGCGAACCTTCGCTGCAGTCCGTCAATAGCAAGCACGTACTTCCTCAGATTAGGATACCAACTCTGGACACAATATTCAAGGTGTGGTCTCACCAATTCCTGTACAACTGCAGCAAGACCTCCCTGCTCCTATACTCAAATCCCCTCACTATGAAGGCCAGCATGCCATTTGCTTTCTTTACTGCCTGCTGTACCCGCATGCCTACCTTCAATGACTGATGCACCATGACACTCAGGTCTCGTTGCACCTTCCCTTTTACTAATCTGTCACCATTCAGATAATAATCAGCCTTCCTGTTTTTGCCACCAAAGTGGATAGCCTCACAATTATCCACATTAAATTGCATCTGCCATGCATTTCCCCATTCACCTAACCTGTCCAAGTCACCCTGCAGTCTCTTAGCATCCTCCTCGCAGCTCGCACTTCCATCCAGCTTAGTGTCATCTGCAAACTTGGAGATATTACATTCAATTCCTTCGTCTAAATCATTCATGTATATTGTAAATAGCTGGGGTCCCAGCACTGAACCCTGCGGCACCACACTTGTCACTGCCTACCATTCTGAAAAGGACCCATTTATTCCCACTCTTTGCTTCCTGGCTGCCAACCATTTCTCTATCCACGTCAATACATTACCCCCAAAACCATGTGCCTTAATTTTGCACACTAATCTCTTGTCAAAAGACTTTTGCAAGTCCAAATACACCACATCCACTGGTTCTCCCTTATCCACTCTACTAATTACATCATCAAAAAACTCCAGAAGATTTGTAAAGCATGATTTCCCTTTCATAAATCCATGCTGACTCGGACCGATCCTGTCACTGCTTTCCAAATGCGCTGCTATTTCATCTTTAATAATTGATTCCAACATTTTCCCCACCACTGATGTCTGGCTAACCAGTCTATAATTCCCTGTTTTCTCTCTCCCTCCTTTTTAAAAAAGTGGTGTTACATTAGCTACCCTCCAATCTATAGGAACTGATCCAGAGTCCATGGATTGCTGGTAAATGACCACCAATGCATCTACTATTTCTAGGGCCACTTCCTTAAGTACTCTGGGATGCGGACTATCAGGCCCTGGGGATTTATCGGCCTTCAGTCCCTTCAATTTCCCTAACACCATTTCCTGACTAATAAAGATTTCCCTCAGTTCCCCCTTCTCGCTAGATCCTCGGTCCCCTAGTATTTTCGGGAGGTTATTCGTGTCTTTCTTAGTGAAGACAAAACCAAAGTACTTGTTCAATTGGTCTGCCATTTCCTTGTTCCCCATTATGAATTCACCTGATTCTGACTGCAAGGGATCGACATTAGTCTTCACTAATCTTTTTCTCTTCACATATCTATAGAAGCTTTTGCAGTCAGTTTTTATGTTCCCTGCAAGCTTACTCTCATACTCTATTTCCCCCTCCTAATTAAACCCTTAGTCCTCCTCTGCTGAATTCTAAATTTCTCCCAGTCCTCAGGTTTGCTGCTTTTTCTGGCCAATTTATATGTGTCTTCCTTGGATTTAACACTTTCCTAATTTCCCTATTTAACCACGGTTGAGCCACCTTCCCTTTTTTATTCTTATGCCACACAGGGATGTACAATTTTTGCAGTTCATTCATGTGATCTTTGTATGTCTGCCATTGCCTATCCACTGTGAATTCTTTAAGTATCATTCGCCAGTCTATCCTAGCCAATTCACGTCTCATACTGTTGAAGTTTCCTTTCTTTAAGTTCAGGATCCTAGTCTCTGAATTAACTGTATCACTCTCCATCTTAATGAAGAATTCTATCATATTATGGTCACTCTTCCCCAAGGGGTCTCGCATGACCAGATTGCTAATTAATCCTCTCTCGTTACACAAGACCCAGTCGAGGATGGCCTACTCTCTAGTTGGTTCCTCGATATATTGGTCTAGAAAACCATCCTTATACACTCCAGGACCTCCTACTCCACAGTATTGCTACCAGTTTGGTTAGCCCAATCTATATATAGATTAAAGTCACCCATGATAACTGCTGTGCCCTTATTGCACGTGTCAAAATTTCCTGTTTGATGCCGTCCCCAGCCTCCCTATTACTGTTTGGTGTTCTGTACACAACTCCCACTACTGTTTTCTGCCCTTTGGTGTTTCGCAGCTCTACCCATATATATTCCACATCATGTCTGCTAATGTCCTTCCTTACTATGGTGTTAATCTTCTCTTTAAACAGTAACACTACCCCATCTCTTTTTCTTTCCTGTCTATCCTTCCTGAATATTGAATATCCCTGGATGTTGAGTTCCCAGCCTTGATTACCCTGGAGTCATGTCTCCGTAATCCCAATTACATCATATCCGTTAACAGCTATCTGCACAGTTAATTCATCCACCTTATTCATCCTTGCATTGAGACTCAGAGCCTTCAGGCTTGTTTTTTTAATACTCTTTGGCCTTTTAGAATTATGTTTTAATGTGGCCCTTTTTGATTTTTGCCCTTGATTTCTCTGCTCTCCACTCTTGTTTTTCTCCTTCCTACCTTTTGCTTCTGCCCCCTTTTTACTTCCCTCTACCTCCCTGCATTGATTCCCATCCTCCTGCCTTTTTAGTTTAAACCCTCCTCAAAAGCACTAGCAAAATCTCCGCCTAGGGCATCAGTTCCTGTCCTGCCCAAGAAGTGCAGACCGTCTGGTTTGTACTGGTCCCACCTCCCCCAGAACCGGTTCCAATGTCCCAGGAATTTAAATCCCTCTGCCTTGCACCATTCCTCAAGCCACGTATTCATCTGAGCTATCCTGCATTCCTGCTCTGACTAGCATGTGGCACTGGTCACAATCCTCAGATTACTACCTTAGAGGTCCTACTTTTTAAATTAACTCTTAGCTCCCTAAGTTCAGCTTGTAGGACCTCATCCCGTTTTTTTACCTATATCGTTGGTACCTATATGCACCACAACAGCTGGCTGCTCCCCCTCCCCCTCCGGAATGCACTGCAGCTGTTCCGAGACATCCTTGACCCTTGCACCAGGGAGGCAACATACCATCCTGGAGTCTCCTTTGTGGCCGCAGAAATGCCTATCTATTCCCCTTACTATAGAATCCCCTATCACTATAGCTCTCCCACAAGTTTGAGCAATGTGTTGTCCCAGACAACAATGCTCTATTATCATTGTCAGTTGCTGAGGCATTGGGGCCCAACTGCCTTTTAATTTTAACCTGCAGGCGATTCACCTCAGTTGTCTGATGATTGGAAATGCTATGAAATTCTCAGGAATATTGGTCGATCATATCCATTGACATAGCTGTCTAATAAGTTAAATCAAAAGTCAAGTTAGGGGTTGTCAACAACTTTCTTCTCTGCACTTCAGTTTTCATCCTACAAACAAAGTGGTCACGCAATGCTCGGTCCTGAAAGTTTCTGAAATGACAGTGAATGGAAAGCTTCCTTAATGCTACTATATACTCACTGATATTTTCATAAATGAATTGATCTCATTTTCCAAAACGATAACTTTCAGCAATTTCCAAGGGCTCAGGACTGTCGTGGTGTTAGCATCTCCATAAATGATGTGTCCTTTGGCTTGACGGAAACAAGCACATTTTTCAGGGTTTCATAAACCTCAGGGCCTGCTTCAGTCAGGAAAATAGCCTGTTTTCTTTCTAACACCACCTGGTTACGATTTTCATCATCAGGGACTTCAATGATACTATTTGCAGTGAAAAACAGTTCTAGCCACTCCACACATGAAAGTCTCTTGGTCATGTTGAAATGCTCCCAAATGCCCTATTATTCCCATAGGCACGGCCATCTGGACTCTGGCAGTTCAGCCAAGTGTGCTTGTAATTTACCTTGGATTTTTATCTGTTCTGCAACACAAAGGACCTCTCTAGTCTCTCTGTTGTTTGGCTGGAATCATCCACCAACAAAAATTTCAGCTAGGATATCCAGAAATCCTATCCTCATCGCCAATGTGATATATTTTCTACAACATCACAAACACACACATACAAAATGGCTTTAACTCAGGAATTTGTCAGGTAATCTGACCTTTTTATTATCTACAGCACTAGTTGCATTACCAGAGTAGTCCACAAGGCAGAGCTATATATTACAGGGGAGAAAGAGAAAGATAGTGTGTGGGAGGGTAGGGGGGGCGGCACAAGAGAGAGAGAGTGGGGGTTGGGGAGAGAGAGAGATAGTGTGGGATGAGAGAAATTCTGGGAGAGAGAGAGAGAGAGACGGGGGCACAGAGAGAGAGACTGGGGTGAGAGAGAGAGACTGGGGAGGGAGAGAGGCTGAGAATGAGAGAGAGTGGGGAGTGTGAGAGTGACTGAGACTGAGGCAGAGAGAGAGAGAGAGAGAGAGATTGGGGGTAGAGAGAGTGGGTGAGAGTGACAAAGAGTGAGAATGAGAGAGACTGGAGTAGAGAGAGAAAGATTGGGGAGTGTGAGAGTGAGTGAGACTGAGGCAGAGAGAGAGATACTGGGGGTAGAGAGAGTGCGTGAGAGTGACAGAACGTGGAGGAGAATGAGAGTGAGAGAGACTGGGGCAGAGAGAGAGAGAGGCACTTGGGGGAGAGCGAATGGGGATGGTGAGAGAGAGAGAGAGTGAGAAAGAGAGACTGGGGTGAAGAGAGGGTGAGCGAGAGTGAGAGAGAGAGGATGGGGAGGGAGAGAGAGAGAGAGGGGGGACATAGAGAGAGAGGGAGAGAGAGAGAGTGGAGAGAGACAGAGAGAGAGAGAGTCTGGGGCAGAGAGAAAGAGAGTGGTGGAGAGTGAGTGAAAGAGACTGGGGGAGAGAGAGAGTGTGGGGGTAGAGAGAGTGCGGCAGAGAGAGAGGGAGAGAGAGAGACTGGGGCAGAGAGAGAAAGAGACTGGGGGAGAGAGTGAGAGAGATAGAGAGTGGGGGGAGGGAGAAGAGAGAGGGAAGATGGAGAGTGTGGGGGAGAAAGAGAGAGTCATGGAGAGAGAGAGAGAGAGAGAGAGAGAGAGAGAGAGAGAGAGAGACTGGTGCAGAGAGAGAGAGAGAGACTGGGGAGAGAAAGACAGAGTGAGGAGGAAGAGAGAAAGAGAGGGACTGGGGCAGAGAGAACATGGGGGAGAGTGAGAGAGACAGACTGGGGTAGAGAGAAAAAGTGGGGGAAGAGAGTTTGAGGCAGAGAGAGAGGGACAGAGCCAGAGACAGAGAGAGTGAGAGAGAGGGGGGCAGAGAGGGTGAGAGGACAGAGAGAGAGTGGGGGCTGAGAGAGTGAGGGCCGGAGGAGAGGGGATCAGAGCAGAGAGAGAGAGTGAACTCAGGGAGAGGTCAGGAACTTGTGGGGGGTTGCGGGTGAAGCACAGGGAGACCACAGTGGGGATGGGGTTGGAACTTGATCCAGGTCTAAAGGATTGGGGACGGCGGACTGGGGGGATGGTTGAGAATGAGAATGTGATCTAGATGGTAAGTCGGATCATGTTCTTCCAACCGCACCAACTTTACAGCCGCACCACGCTCTCCCTCTCCTCCCCGCTACACCTGGTTGATTTCTAAGAAAGCTCGATGCATGTGTGGCAAGTGACATCATTGGACTGGATGAAAGTTGGAAGTCACGACACTGTCACTATTCATTTCATACCCAATAAACCTGTTAACAATCCGTGACCCATACACAATGCCCCATCGATGGCAGGGGCTGGGGGTTATGGTTAGGGGGAAGCCATGAAGGGGGAACTTGGGCAGAGGGAGAAGGTCAGGAACCCAGGAAGGAGGAGAAGGATCAGAACTCAGGTGGGGGGGTAGAGGACAGGAACTTGGGCTGGATGGGTGGTGGGTGGGGGTGGGGGGGGAAGGGTCAGGCACTTGTGACGGGGGGGGTATAATGTCAAAAACTTGGGGGTGGGGAGAAGATCTGGGGGATGGGGCAGGAATTTGTTTGCGGAGGATGGAAGATGGTCTTAACCCGTGAGAGTGAGCCCTGTCTGTTCTAAGTGAGCTCTGTCTGTCTGGAGTCGGCAGTTAGAATGGTTCAAATTACACTTTGCATAGTCACTGATTACGTAGGCAGGCCGGTTCTAATTACACATTCCAGAGAAACTGCTGGGTGTGTCTTATCCTGTAAGGTAACCAATCAGCAATCAGGATTTGTGATCAAAGGGGCCCAATCTGAGCTTTAAGTGTTGCAAACTAATGCATCCTCATCTGAAATTGTCGAACTCGATGTTGAGTCCAGAAGGATGTAAAGTGCCTTATCGAAAGATGAGGTGCTGTTTCTTGAGCTTATGTTGAGTTTCATTGGAACAGTGTAAGAAATCAGAGTGGGACTGGAACAGAGAATTAAAGTGACAGGCGACCGATAGCTCGGGGTCACACTTGCGGACCGAACTGCAAAGCGGTCACCCAATCTGCGTTTGGTCTCCCCAGTGTAGAGGAAACCACATCGTGAGCAGCAAATACAGTATACTAAATTGCAAGAAGTACATGTAAATCGCTGTTTCACCTGGAAGGAGTGTTTGGGGCCCTGGACACTGGGAAGGGAGAACCTAAATAGGCAAGTATTGCGTCTCCTGCGCTTGTATGGGAAGGTGCCGTGGAAAGGGGAAGATGTGTTGGGGGTGATTGAGGAGTGGACTAGGGTGTCACGGAGGGAGCGGTCCCTTCGGAATGTTGAAAGGGAAGGGGAGGGGAAAATGTGTTTGGTGATGGGATCACGCTGGAGATGGTGGAAATGGCAGAGGATGATCTGTTGAATGTTGCTAAAAGGAGTTGCCATGCATCTTCTCATTGTGCCAAACAGGGAAAGTGTCTGTATCAAACCAGGACTGCGGTATTGACATAGAATCATAGAATCAGAGAAACTTAGGGCTGGAAATTCATCAGATACCACTACTACCGGTTTGTTGCCAAAAAAAACTACTATGACTCCGCTCTGATTTAGAGGCAAAAAATTCATGAAAAAATGGGGAAAAATCTGCCAGGCGGGAAAACTTGGCGTTGTACAAGGATTTGCGGTGGAAACCATGAATCTGCAAACTTTAGTCTGAGGACAATTACCGCTGTGAGTTGGGCCTCGGGAGGGGGGAAAACACAAAAAATATTTTTCCAAAAAAAACAAAAAATTAAAAATCGCGCGACATTCAATAGACCCTTTTCTAGTGAATCGCTGCAAAAGAATTTAAAAATAAAAATTTAACTTACATTTTTGCAGTTTCATACCTACCGCCGTTCCAAGGGCTGCTCCAACTGGTTTTTCCTCTCCGTTTTTTTTCTTTCCATCTACGGGTCACCGCTGTGACCAAACTCGGGTGGAAGCGCTTTTTCCAGTCTTGAAAGCCGGCGGTCCGCTCCCCAACGGTATTTCAAAACTGCCGGCAGTAGACTTCAATGAATTTTCCGCCGCACCGTTTACCGGCCAAAATGAAGATATACCACCGAAAAACGCGATGGAAGGTTGATGAATTTCCAACCCATAGAACCATAGAATGATTACAGCACAGAAGGAGGCCATTTGGCCTGTCGAGCCTGTGCCAGCGCTCTGCAAGAGCCTTTTGGCTAATCCCACTATCCCGCCCTACCCCATAACCCTGCAAATGTTTTTCCTTAAGGTACATATCCAATTCCCTTTTGAAAGCAACAACTGAATCTGCCCTCATCACCCATTCAGGCAGTGCATTCCAGATCCTAAACACTCACTGCATAAAAATGTTTTTCCTCATGTTGCCTTTGGTTCTTCTGCCAATCACTTTAAATCTGTGTCCTCTGGCTCTCAATCCTTCTGCCAATGGGAACAGTTTCTCTCTATCTACCTTGTCTAAACTCCTTATGATTTTGAACACCTCTATCAAATTTCCTCTCAACCTTCTCTGCTCCAAGGAGAATAACCCCAGTTTCTCCAGTCTATCCAAGTAACTGAAATCCCTCATCACTGGGACCATTCATGTAAATCTTTTCTGCACCCTCTCTAAGGCCTTCACATCATTCCTAAAGTGCAGTGCCTAGAATTGGACACAATACTGCAGTTGAGGCCAAACCAGTATTTTACAAAGGTTTTTGTATTCTATGTCTCTATTTATGAAGCCCAGGATCCCCTATTAATGGCATTGTCAACCTGCCCTGCCACCTTCAACGATTTGTGTACATATACCCCCAGGTCTCTCTGTTTATGCACCTACTTTAAAATTGTACCCTTTTGTTTATATTGCCTTTCCTCATTCTGGAACCAATGTCTGAGGGGGAATGTTTGCTAGTGCTGTTGGGGAGGGGTTAAACTAATATTGCAGTGGGATGGGAACCGATGCAGGGAGACAGAGGGAAGTAGAATGGGGGCAGAAGCAAAAGATCGAAAGAAGAAAAGTAAGAGTGGAGGGCAGAGAAACCCAAGGCAAAAAGAAAAAAGGGCCACATTACAGCAACATTCTAAAGGGGCAAAGTGTATGAAAAAGACAAGCCTGAAGGCTCTGTGCCTCAATGCGAGGAGTATTCGTAATAAGGTGGATGAATTAACTAGGCAGATAGCTGTTAACGGATATGATGTAATTGGCATTACGGAGACATGGCTCCAGGGTGACCAAGGCTGGGAACTCAACATCCAAGGGTATTCAACATTCAGGAAGGATAGACAGAGAGGAAAAGGAGGCGGGGTGGCGTTACTGGTTAAAGAGGAAATTAATGCAGTAGTAAGGATCAGGACATTAGCTTGGATGATGTGGAATCGGTATGGGTGGAGCTATGGAATACCAAAGGGCAGAAAACGCTAGAGGGAGTTGGGTACAGACTGCCAAACAGTGGTAGTGAGGTTGGGGACAGCATCAAGCAAGAAATTAGGGATGCTTGCAATAAAGGTACAGCAGTTATCATGGGCAACTTTATTCTACATATTGATTGGGCTAACCAAACTGGTAGCGATGCAGTGGAGGAGGATTTCTTGGAGTTTATTAGGGATGGTTTTCTAGACCAATATGTCGAGGAACCAACTAGAGGGCTGGCCATCCTAGGCTGGGTCATGTGTAATGAGAAAGGACTAATTAGAAATCTTGTTTTATGCGGCCCCTTGGGGAAGAGTGACCATAATATGGTAGAATTCTTTATTAAGATGGAGAGTGACAGTGTTAATTCAGAGACTAGGGTCCTGAACTTATGGAAAGGTAACTTTGATGGTATGAGACGTGAATTGGCTAGAATAGACTGTCGAGTGACTCTAGAGAGCTGGCCATCCTAGACTGGGTGTTGTGTAATGAGAGAGGACTAATTAGCAATCTTGCTGTGCGAGGCCCCTTGGGGAAGAGTGACCATAATATAGTAGAATTCTTTATTAAGATGGAGAGTGACAGTGTTAATTCAGAAACTAGGGTCCTGAACTTAAGGAAAGGTAACTTCGATGGTATGAGACGTGAATTGGCCAGGATAGACTGGAAAATTTTACTTAAAGGGTTGACAGTGGATAGGCAATGGCAGACATTTATAGATTACATGAATGAACTTCAACAATTGTACATTCCTGTCTGGAGTAAAAATAAAACGGGGAAGGTAGCTCAACCGTGGCTAACAAGGGAAATTAGAGATAGTGTTAAATCTAAGGAAGAGGCATATAAATTGGCCAGAAAAAGCAGCAAACCTGAGGACTGGGAGAAATTTAGAATTCAGCAGAGGAGGACAAAAGGTTTAATTAGGAGGGGGAAAATAGAGTATGAGAGTAAGCTTGCAGGGAACATAAAAACTGACTGCAAAAGCTTCTATAGATATGTGAAGAGAAAAAGATTAGTGAAGACCAACATAGATCCTTTGCAGTCAGAATCAGGTGAATTTATAATGGGGAACAAAGAAATGGCAGACTAATTGAACAAATACTTTGGATCTGTCTTCACTAAGGAAGACACAAATAACCTTCCGGAAATACTAGGGTTTCGTGGGTCTAGCGAAAAGGAGGAACTGAAGGAAATCCTTATTAGTCAGGAAATTGTGCGAGGGAAGTTGATGGGATTGAAGGCCGATAAATCCCCAAGGGCTGGTAGGCTGCATTTCAGAGTACTTACGGAAGTGGCCCTGGAAATAGTGGATACATTGGTGATCATTTAGCAACATTCTATTGACTCTGGATAAGTCCCTATGGACTGGAGGGTAGCTAATGTAACACCACTTTTTAAAAAAGGAGGGAGAGAGAAAACAGGGAATTATAGACCGGTTAGCCTGACATCGGTGGTGGGGAAAATGTTGGAATCAATTATTAAAGATGAAATAGCAGCGCATTTAGAAAGCAGTGACAGGATCGGTCCTAGTCAGCATGGATTTATGAAAGGGAAATCATGCTTGACAAATCTCCTAAAATTTTTTGAGGATGTAACTAGTAGAGTGGACAAGGGAGAACCAGTGGATGTGGTGTATTTGGACTTTCAAAAGACCTTTGACAAGGTCCCACACAAGAGATTAGTGTGCAAAATTAAAGCACATGGTATTGGGGGTAATGTACTGACATGGATGGAGAACTGGTTGTCAGACAGGAAGCAGAGCGCTGGAATAAATGAGTCCTTTTCAGAATGGCAGGCAGTGACCAATGGGGTGCCGCAGGGTTCAGTGCTGGGACCGCAGCTATTTACAATATACATCAATGATTTAGATGAAGGAATTGAGTGTAATATCTCCAAGTTTGCAGATGACACTAAGCTGGGTGGCAGTGTGAGCTGTGAGGAGGATACTAAGAGGCTGCAGCGTGACTTGGGCAGGTTAGGTGAGTGGGCAAATGCATGGCAGATGCAACATAATATGGATAAATGTGAGGTTATCCACTTTGGTGGCAAAAACAGGAAGACAGAATATTATCTGAATGGTGACAGAGTAGGAAAAGGGGAGGTACAATGAGACCTGGGTGTCATGATTCATCAGTCATTGAAGTTTGGTATGCAGATACAGCAGGCGGTGAAGAAGGCAAATGGCATGTTGGCCTTCATAGCTAGAGGATTTGCTTAGAGGAGCAGGGAGATCTTACTGCAGTTGTACAGAGCCTTGGTGAGGCCACACCTGGAATATTGTGTTCAATTTTGATCTCCTAATCTGAGGAAGGACGTTCTTGCTATTGAGGGAGTACAGCGAAGGTTCACCAGATTGATTCCCGGGATGGCAGGACTGACATATGAGGAGAGACTGGATCAACTGGGCTTGTATCCACTGGAGTTTAGAAGAATGAGAGGGGATCTCATAGAAACATATAAAATTCTGACAGGATTGGACAGATTAGAGGCAAGAAGAATGCTGGGGAGTTCAAAAACCAGGGGTCACAGTCTAAGAATAAGGGGTAAGCCATTTAGGACCGAGATGAGGAGAAACTTCTTCACTCAGAGAGTGGTTAACCTATGGAATTCTCTACCACAGAAAGTTGTTGAGGCCAGTTCGTTAGATATATTCTAGTTCGTTAGTTTGGAGGGACATGACCACAAACCTAGCGGTGCCTCACTGGGTGCATTGCTCAGTTGAGAGCAAGTGTTGCATTGGAGTACGCTAGACTCCAAATCTGAGTCGATGCCGGGCCACCACACACGTGATCTGGCTATAGCTTTCATCATTACGATGCCTGGGTGGGTACTGTATAGGTCGCGTATGAACGTTTCCCTGCCTTTCTTAGGCAAAACCACATGATTATCCCATGAAAGACAGTCCGCCTATATGGACATTTCGTCTTTGTGCCGCTGGAACGGCTTGATCTCTTCATGCATCTCCGCTGGGACACTGGACCAGCTCCCATGGGGGACACAGTTTTTACAAGAGACAGTTAAGGATCCTGGCGGGCCGTAACGGGTGACTTTTCGTTTTCAAACGCTTCCATTAGCAAGAGCAAGTCTGCAGGCTATGCCATTTCCACCCCAGCTATGCCATTTCCACCCCGGTGGTGGGTAATGGTAACCGACTGAGAGCATCAGCGCAGTTCTCTGTGCCTGGCCTGTGGTGAATTACATAGTTATATGCAGACAGCATGAGCGCCCATCTTTGGATGTGAGCAGAGGCATTGGTATTAATATCCTAGCTCTCTGAGAATAGCGATATGAGCGGCTTATGGTCAGTTTCTAACTCGAACTTAAGCCCAAACAGATACTGGTGCATTTTTTTTACCCTGTAAACGCATGCCAGAGCTTCTCGTTTAATCATGCTGTAGGCCCTTTCGGCCTTGGACAAACTCCGGGACACATAAGCGACCGGTTGCAATATTCCCAATTCGTTTGCTTGTTGTAACACACACCCAACCCCATACGAAGACGAATCGCAAGCTAGCATTAAACGTTTACATGGGTCAGACAGAACAAGCAGTTTGTTGGAACATAACAGATTTCTGGCTTTCTCAAAAGCAGTCTCTTGTGGATTTCCCCCATACCCAGTCATCTTCCTTGCACAACAACACATGTAGAGGTTCGAGCAAGGTGCTTAACCCGGGTAGGATCTTACCAAAATAATTGAGGAGTCCCAGGAACGACTGCAGCTCTGTCACATTCTGTGGTCTCGGCGCATTCTTGATGACCTCCGTCTTGGCATTGGTGGGTCTGATGCCATCTGCCGCAATTCTTCTCCCTAAGAATTCAACCTTTGGTGCCAGGAAAACACACTTCGAGCGTTCCAACCTGAGTCCCACACGATCTAGCCGACTTAGAACCTCTTCCAGGTTCTGCAAGTGTTCGATGGTATCCCGACCTGTGATCAATATGTCGTCCTGGAAAACCAAGATGCGTGGAACCAACTTTAGCAGACTCTCCATGTTCCTTTGAAAAATAGCCGCAGCCGATCGAATCCCAAATGGGCATCTGTCGTAGATGAACAGACCTTTGTGCGTGTTGATGCAGGTGAGGCCTTTCAAAGATTCTGCCAGCTGCTGAGTCATGTAGGCCGAGGTCAGGTCCAACTTGGTGAATGTCTTCTCTCCTGCCAGTGTCGCAAATAGGTCGTCTGCCTTTGGTAGCGGGTACTGGTCCTGCAGTGAATAACGGTTAATCGTTACTTTAGAGTCCCCACAAATTCTGACTGTGCCATCGCCCTTGAGAACTGGAACAATCGGGCTGGCCCATTTGTTGAGCTCAACCGGCGCGATGATGCCCTCTTGTTGCAGCCTGTCCAGCTCATCTCCACTTTCTCTCGCATCATGTATGGCACCGCATGTGCCTTGTGGTGGATGGGTCGTGTACCGGGAACCAAGTGGATCTGCACTTGCGCCCCAGAAAAATTTCTGATGCCTGGCTCAAACAATGACGGGAACTTGCTCAAAACCTGGGCACACGAGGTGTCGTCAACGGACGAAAGTGTTTGGATGTCGTCCCAGTTCCAGCGGATGTTTCCCAGTCAGCTTCTGCCGAACAGTGTGGGACCATCTCCTGGTATAATCCTTAGTGGTAGTTCGTGCACCGCTCCATCATAGGAGACTTTTACTGCTGCACTGCCAACTATAGGGATCAGCTCTTTAGTGTAAATTCTCAGCTTGGTATGAATAGGGCTCAGCTTGGGCCTTTGTGCCTTTTTGCACCACAGCCTCTTGAAAGCTTTTTTGCTCATGATAGACTGACTTGCACTCATGTCCAATTCCATGGATACTGGAATTCTGTTCAGTTCAACTTTTAACATGATCGGTGGACATTTCATGGTGATGGTGTGTACCCTGTACACTTCTATCTCCTCGGTTCGAGTCTGTAGTTCAGTGTGATTTGCCATGGATCGTTCTTCCTCTGCAACGTGGTGGTTTGCAGGGTTTGTAGGGTTTGCACTGTTCTGCACATTCGCTGGAGGTGTCCCATTGTTCCACAGCTTTTGCACGCATAGTGTTTGAAGCGGCATTGATGGGCTCGATGATCACCCCTGCAGCGCCAACAAGGTGCTAATTGCCTCGCATTCACACTTGATGGCGGACTCTAGTCATCTGAGGTCATGCAGCTGCAGGCGTGTACATTCTGCCATATGCATTCCTGCCTGAAAACAACATTACATTGTGTACAGTACATGCCGATGCATCTTTATGCTGCAAAATTTGTTTGGTGTTATCGCTGGTGAACATAAATGCCTGGGCTATCGTTATGACTTTGCTCAGGTTTGGTGTTTCAATAGTCAAGGATAACCTCATGGCCAATGCCAAGCACAAAAAAGTCTCCTAGCATTTGCTGCAGGAATCCACCGAATTCACAATGTCCTGCAAGGCGCCTTAGTTCGGCGACGTAGCTCACCACTTCCTGGCCTTCAGACCGTTTACATATATAAAATCGATACCTTGCCATCAGAAAGCTCTCCTTCGGATTTAGGTGCTCCCAGACCAGTGTACACAGTTCTTCATACAATTTGGTTGTTGGTTTCACCGGAGCGAAAGGATTCTCCATGAGGCCATAGGTTGTTGCCCCGCAGACGGTGAGAAGGATCGCCCTTTGTTTGGCAGCGTTCTCATTCCCTTCCAGCTCATTGGCCAAGAAGTATTGGTCGAGTCGCTCCACGAAGGCTTCCCAATCATCATCTTCTGAGAATTTCTTCAGGATACCAGCAGTTCTCTGTATTTTCACGTGATGGCTCGTTATCTATTACTCGTCGCCAGTTTTTATGTCTCAAATAAAGCAATCTGACTGAGTACTGTAGACCTGAGTAAGTGTGACCTTAGTCTCTTTATTCTGACTCCAGAGTGCTGGCACAGCATGGGAGGCCTGCTTATATGCAGTGCTCCTAAGGTATGCTGGGATCCCTTTGGACACCAATAGATGTGCCCTCTGATAACGGTAGAATGCTGGTGACAAGGTTTGCATACATAATAGACATAGATCCTTACTATCCACTATATCCAGGCCCCTCAATATTTTGTACACCTTGATGAGGTTTCCTCTCAACCTCCTCTGTTCCAATGAAAACAAACCCAGCCTATCCAATCTGTCCTCATAACTAAGATTCTCCATTCCAGGCAGCATCCTAGTAAATCTCCTCTGCACCCTCTCTAGTGCAATCACGCCCTTCCTATAATAAGGCGACCAGAACTGCACGCAGTACTTCAGCTGTGGCCTAACCAGAGTATTATACAATTTAAGCATAACCTCCCTGCTCTTATATTCTATGCCTTGGGCAATAAAAGTAAGCATTCCGTATGTCTTCTTAACCACCTTAACCACCTGGCCTGCTACTTTCAGGGATCTGTAAACAAGCACTCCAAGGTCCCTTTGTTCATCTACACTTTTAAGTGGTCTACCACTTAATGTTTATACCCTTCCCTTATTAGCCCTCCCAAAGTACATCACCTCACACTTCTCTGAATTAAATTCCATTTGCCACTGCTCTGCCCACCTGACCAGTAGATTGATATCCTCCTGCAGCCCATGACTTTCCTCTTCATTATCAACCACACAGCCAATTTTAGTGTTGTCTCTAAACTTCTTAATCATACTCCCTATATTCAAATCTAAATCATTGATATATACCACAAAAGGCAAGGGACCCAGTACAGAGCCCTGTGGAACCCCACTGGAAACATCCTTCCAGTCACAAAAACATCCATCAATCATTACCCTTTGCTTCCTACCTCCAAGCCAATTTTGGATCCAACTTGTCACTTTGCTATATATCCCATGGGCTTTAACCTTCATGATCAGTCTACCATGCGGGACCTTATCAAAAGCCTTGCTAAAGTCCATATATACTACATCATATGCACTACCCTCATCGACCCTCTTGGTTACCTCCTCAAAAAATTGAATCAGGTTAGTCAAACACGATCTTCCCTTAACAAATCTGTGCTGACTGTCCCTAATTAATCCTTGCCTATCCAAATGCAGATTTATCCTGTCTTTCAGGATTTTATCCAATAATTTTCCCACCACTGACCTTAGGTTGACTGGCCTATAATTACTCGGCCTATCCCTTTTTCCCTTCTTAAACAAGGGTACTACATTAGCAGTCCTCCAATCCTCCAGCACCATGCCCATATCCAAAGAGGACTGGAAAATGATGGTCAAGGCCTCTACTATTTTCTCTTTTTCTTCGCTCAACAACCTTGATGCATTTCATCCGGGCTGGGGACTTATCTATTTTCAAAGCTGCTAAACCCTTTAATACTTCCTCTCTCACTATATTTATTTCATCCAGAATATCACACTCCTCCTCTTTTGCAGTATCTGCATTACCTCTTTCCTTTGTGAAAACAGATGCAAAGTATTCGTTAAAAACCCGACCAACATCTTCCGTCTTCACGCAAAGATTACCCTCAAGGTCTCAAATAGACCCTACCCTTTCCTTAGTTACCCTCTTACTCTTAATATATTTATAGAATATCTTAGGGTTTTCCTTACTTTTACTGGCCAAGAATTTCTCGTGCTCTCTCTCAGCATTCCGAATATCCTTTTTAATTTTGCCTCTTAATTTTGTATATTCCTCTAAAGATTCTAAAGTATTTAGTCGTTGATATGTGACATAAGTATCCCTTTTGTTCTTAATCCTCCCCCGTAAGTCTCTAGACATCCAGGGGGCACTAGAATTATTTTTCCCAGCCTTTTTCTTCAAGGGCACATGTTTGGCCTGAACCTTCGGATCTCCTCCTTGAATGCCTCCCACTGTTCTGACACTGATTTATCCGCAAGTAGCTGTTTCCAGTCCACTATGGCCAAATCGCTCCTTAACTTAGCAAAATTAACTTTTCCCCAATTCGGAACTTTTATTCTCGGCCTATTCTTGTCCTTATCCATAACCAACTTGAATCTGACTGAATTATGGTCACTGGCACCCAAATGCTCCCCCACTAATACCCCTTCAACCTGCTCAGCTTCATTCCCCAAAACTAAATCCAAGACTGCCCCCTCTCGTGTTGGGCTTGCTATATACTGACTAAAAAAGTTCTCTTGAATGCATTTTAAGAATTCCGCGCCCTCTATACCCTTCACACTAAATTTTTCCCAATCAATATTTGGATAGTTAAAATCCCCTACGATTACTACCCTATGGATTTTAGACTACACAGCAATTTGCCCACATATTTGCTCCTCTATCTCCCTCCCACTGTTTGGGGGCCTATAATACACTCCCAGCAGTGTGATTGCCCCTTTTTTATTTTTCAATTCAACCCATATGGCCTCAGTTGATGATCCCTCTAACACATCATCCCTCCTCACCGCTGTAATAGTTTCTTTAATCAGTACCACAATGCCCTCTCGCTTTTTTACCCCCCTCTCTATCTTGTCTAAAAATCCTGTAGCCAGGAATATTGATCTGCCAAACCTGCCCCTCTTTCAGCCATGTTTCTGTAATGGCTATAATGTTATACTCCCAAGTATCTACCTGTGCTCTTTGCTCATCTGCCTTATTCGCTATACTCAATGCATTAAAGTATATACCATTCAGCACAGGAAGACCTCCTTGCTTACTACATACGAAGCCCTGTTTCCTCTGTCTTACAAATTCGCTCTCTCGATTCTTGCTATCCAACTTCTGCTTCACTTCCTTCCCTTTTGAATTCCTTCTCAGGGTCCCATCCCCCCTGCCAAGCTAGTTTAAACTCTCCCCAACAAAACTAGCAAAACTCCCCATGAGGATATTGGTCCCGGCACTGTTGAGGTGCAAACTGTCCAATTTGCAAAGGTCCCATCTCCCCCAGAAGCGGTCCCAATGCCTCAAGAAGTTAAAGCCCTCCCTCCTACACAAATTTTGCAGCCACGTGTTCATCCTCTCTATCCTTCTATTCTTATACTCATTAGCACGTGGCACTGGTAGTAACAGATAGCCCAGGCGAGATACCAGCAGCCACACCCAAAGAAAAACAGACACCAAGGCAAACAACTGAACCACAACTGAGACGCTCCACGCGAGAGCGTAGACCACCTGAGAGACTGAACCTATAAAGACAATAAGACCTTGGGGGTGGGTGATGTTATGTATCTTACATTATTATATATAACTGTATCCTAACATGCTATACATGACTGTAATAAGATATGACCTGTAACCACCAGCATACCTTACCACCAGCAGTGCACTTGCAAGAGACAGGTATATAAGGACAGGTCTCAGGCAAGTGCAGCATTCCAGAGCTGTGAAATAAAGGTGCAGGTCCAGAGTGACCTTGACTTCACTACATGCCTCGTGTGAATCTGTACTGAGGGGACAGGACTTTACACTCTGCTGCTCTTGAACTCAGGGACTCTCCCGCTCTCGGACTCTCCTGAACTCACGAACTCACAGACTCTAAGGGGGGCAGTGTTTGTAAAATTAGACATGGTAATAGCATGGATTTATGAAGGGAAGTCATGTTTGACAAATTTGCTGGAGTTCTTTGAGGATGTAATGAACAGGGTGGATAAAGGGGAACCAGTGGATGTGGTGTATTTGGACTTCCAGAAGGCATTTGACCAGGTGCCACATAAAAGGTTACTGTACAAGATAAAAGTTCACAGGGTTACGGTAATATATTAGCATGGATAGGGGATTGTCCAACGAACAGAAAACAGAGAGTCAGGATAAATGGCTCATTCTCGGGTTGGCAATCAGTAACTAGTAGGGTCCTGCAGGGATCAGTGCTGAGACCCCTACTATTTATATCTATAATCGACTTGGAAGAAGGGACTGAGTGTAACGTAGCCAAGTTTGCTGATGATACAAAGATGGGAGGAAAAGCAATGTGTGAGGAGGACACAAAAAATCTGTAAAAAGACATGGACAGGCTAAGTAAGTAAGCAAAAATTTGGCAGATGGAGTATAATGTTGGAAAGTGTGAGGTCATGCACTTTGGCAGAAAAAATCAAAGTGCAAGTTATGATTTAAATGGAGAAAGATTGCAAAGTGCTGCAGTACAGTGGGACATGGGGGTATTTGTGCATGAAACACAAAACGTTAGTATGCAGGTACAGTAGGTATCAGGAAGGCCAATGGAATCTTGGCCTTTATTGCAAAGGGAATGGAGTATAAAAGTAAGAAAATCTTGCTGCAGTTGTACAGGGTATTGGTGACGCCACACCTGGAATACCATGTGCAGTTTTGGTTTCCATATTTACGAAAGGATATTCTTGTTTTGGAGGCAGTTCAGAGAAGGTTCGCAAGATTGATTCCGGATATGAAGGGGTTGACTTATGAGGAAAGGTTCAGTAGGTTGGGCCTCTACTCATTGGAGTTCAGTAGAATGAGAGGTGATCTTATCGAAACACATAAGATTATGAGGGGCTTGACAAGGTGGAAGCAGAGAGGATGTTTCGTCTGAAAGGGGAGACTAGAACTAGAGGGCATAATCTTAGAATAAGGGGCCACCCATTTAAAACTGAGATGAGGAGAAATTTCTCCTCTGAGGGGGTTGTGGATCTGTGGAATTCACTGCCTCAGAGGGCTGTGGAAGCTGGGACATTGAATAAATTTAAGACAGAAATAGACAGTTTCTTAAACGATAAGGGAATAAGGGGTTATGGAGAGCGGGCAGGGAAGTGGACCTGAGTCCATGATCGGATCAGCCATGATCATATTAAATGGCGGAGCAGGCTCGAGGGGCCGTATGGCCTTCTCCTGCTCCTATTTCTTATGTTTTATGTTCCCATGCAGAAGATGCAGTCACGTGTGATGGCTCAGCCAATCAGGTAGGTAATTCACAGGTTCCCATTAATAGCACTTACACTCACGTATCAACAAGTTCTCAGTGCTATTAATGTGATAAAAAAACAAACACACACTAATAAAAAATAAAAAACAGACCTCACATAATTAAAATTAATTGAAATTAAAATTAATAAATGCCTTAGAAAAAAATTATATATTTCCTTTTTTTTTTAAGTTTTGTAATTTGGGTTAAAAATAAACTTACCTTAGTGGGCAGAGTTTTTAATAATACAATGTGTTTATTTTATTTTATTTTATTGTGTTTCTGTGTGTTTTTAAACACTTGCGCCTGTAAAAGTAGGCTATACGCCTGCTTTTTCAGGCGCAAGATATTTGAGTACATTTGCTGGGCATGATATGCGTAAATCCCACAATCTTGCTTGTGCAACTGTCCTCGCTCCCGATCTGTCTACGATCTGTCAAGCTGCAGCTTGTCAGATCGGAAAAGCCGGTTTTCAGCGCATGCGCTTTGCGCGCTGAAAACCAGCTTTTCCGATGCCTTCTGGGTTCGTAGAAACTTTGTACGGGCCCGGGATATGGGAATTTCTTTTGAGGGGATTTATAAAAGCAGTGTTGAAGGGCAGAGGATGGTCCTGAGGAGAGGAAACCATTAACAATTTCTACTAACATGGGTATCAGAGGGGAGCTGGTTGTTAGGAGTTGAGTGGAAAGTGGATGCAAGGAGCACGTGGTTGGTCTCATACATGAGACAAGCTTGGAGAGTGTCAATGGAAGATGGTGGATAACTTGTAGAGCAATAGGAGCCTGAGAGATAAAGTGGTTGGAGAAACTGGGATGGGGCACATAGCCTGGGAGTGAGGGAAAAGGGAGGAAGAAGTGGAGGCAGCAGCAGGATCTTGGAGACAGAAATCTATGAGGTCCTCACACCTGGTATTTAATGTGAAGGCAGAGGGGATGAGGGAGAGGCATTTAAGGAGGCAGTCGATTATAGAAAAAAAGGGCCTGGGATGATCGTGGAAAAGTGGGCAGTTTTGGCTAAAAGAATAAAACACAATGGATGACTTGGCCAATTGTACAACAGATTGACTCAAGCTATACCTCTCAGATTTAAGGGAGCAAAGATGGGAGCATACCAGGATATTAGCAGGGATGGCAGATGATAATGATTTTGTGCTTAAGCAAATCGACAGTAGTGGAGTGTTCAGGGCAAGTAGAGCAACAAAGGCAGGGATTTGGGAATTTAAGAGTGAAGTATCCACTTTGACAATATCAAAATCAGTGAACCACCCTGTTATGTATGGAGAAAGAGTCAGACTGAACACTGAGAGATCAAAGTAAAGTGTGACCTTAGTCTTTTATTGCACATCTCCAGAGTGCCTCTCCAATCTGTACTCCCAAGGGATTATGGGATCCTTTGGGACTCCAGGGGATGAGCCCTCTGGTGTCTGTACAGAGTAAATACAAGTTTATATATATAACACACCCGAACAATGAAATGAAACTGGGGATGGTGTCAGCGGCATGGGACCTCCAAAGCAGCTAAGCAAGAGCAAAGTTGGGAAAGGTAAGTAATTGATTCTAGTTAATTGGAGAATTGTCAGATACGCTAATTGTGTGTTGTGCAGAGAGAAAACATTCCACAGAGCTGATATTTATTTTCTAGGTTAAGGATTTGTATAGCAGGGTCATCATCATAGGCAGTCCCTCGGAATCGAGGAAGACTTGCTTCCACTCTAAAAATGAGTACTTATGTGGCTGAACAGCCCAATATGAGAACCACAGTCCCCGTCACAGGTGGGACAGATAGTCGTTGAGGGAAAGGGAGGGAGAGACTGGTTTGCCGCATGCTCTTTCCGCTGCTTGCGCTTGATTTCTGCACGCCCTCGGCGATGAGATTCAAGGTGCTCAGCGCCCTCCCGGATGCACTTCCTCCACCTAGGGCGGTCTTTGGCCAGGAGCTCCCAGGTGTCAGTGGGGATGTTGCACTATCAGGGAGGCTTTGAGGGTATAGCAGGGTGGATGGGTAATGAAGGGGCAGTTAAGGGGACTAAAATAAATATTTGGATTTATATAGTGTTTTTCATGCCCACTGCACCTCTCAAAACACTTGACAGCCAATGGAGTACTTTTGGAGTGCAGCCATTGTTGCAATGTTGATAACACAGCAGCCACTTTGCGCACAAGCAAGCTCTCATAAACAGCAATGTGATAATGACCAGATAATCTGTTTTTGTTATGTTGATTGATGGATAAATATTGGCCAGGACACTAGTGATAACTCCCATGCTCTTCGAAATAATGGCGTGGGGATCTTTTACATCCACTTGAGAGAGCAGACAGAGCGTCAGTTTCACGTCTCATCCGAAAGACGGCACCTCCGACAGTGCACCAATCCCACAGTGCTGCACTGGAGTGTCAGCTTAGATTTTTTGTGCCCAAGTCCCTGGATTGGGACTGGGACCCACAATGTTCTGACTCAGAGTCGAGAGAGCTACCCACTGATGCTTTTATCTGGCTATATTTGCTCTCTATATATGTACTAAAGTCTGTCCTCTTAAGGACAATTATCACCAAGTAATCAATAAATTTAAAGACAAAGGAGCCAGGATTGTGGTTTCAGTTTGTTGTTTGTCACTGCAGGGTCAGCAGAAAGGAAAAGCAGGATCAGTGTCTTCAATGAGTAGTTGCTAGTATTCAGCAAAAAGGAGATACTGATGCTTGTGCACAATTGGAGCCTTTGCTGGGGAATGCAAGTTTTCATGGAGGAATGGACTTCATTTGGGAACTGAAGGTTGTTGAAAGAGTTATTGGGTATTATTTAAACTAATTGGGACAGATTTAATAACAACAACTACTAGAATTTATATAGTACCTTTAATGTAGTAAAACGTTCCGAAGCGCTTCACAGGGGCATTATGCAACAAAATTTGACACCGAGCCACATAAGGAGATATTAGGACAGATTGGTCAAAGAGGTAGGTTTTAAGGAGGATCTTAAAGGAGGAGAGCGGGGCAGAGAGGTTTAGGGAGGGAATCCCAGAGTTTAGAGCCTTGGCAGCTGAAGGCAAGACTACCAATGGTTGAGTGATTATAATCAGGGATGCACAAGAGGCCAGAATTAGAGGAGCACAGATATCTCGGGAAGTTGTAGGGCTGGAGGAGATTACAGAGATAGGGAGGGGCGAGGCCATGGAGGAATTTGAAAAGAAGGATGAGAATTTTAAAATGAAGGCATTGCTCAGAGCCGTGTAGGTCAGCGAGCACAGGGGTGATGGGTGAATGGGATTTGGTGCGAGTTAGGAAACAGGCAGCAGAGATTTGGATGAGCTCAAATTTATGGAGGCTGAAAGATGAGAGGCCAGGCCAGGAGAGCATTGGAATAGTCAAGTCTAGAGGTAACAAAGACAACAGCAGATGAGCTGAGGCAGGGTGGAGTCAGGCGATGTTGTGGAGGTGGAATAGGTTATTATTAATGTAGTTCATACTGTGTGTGGTTTCTCTGGGACTGGAGAACAAATGGCAACTGGTAGGAATTCAAATTCATTAAATTTTAATGAATCATAAAAACAGGCATGGAATGTTTTTAAATGTTCTATGCTAATAGTATCATATTTGGAATTACAGGTTTCTATATACAGTTGTGGAGAATTTAGATATAGGAATCTCTGAAACTTGATTGGATAATAGGGGTGGCACTGAAGTGCAGCTGGAAAGATGCAAGGGATTCTAAAAGGATAGATTTATTCAGAAAGGAGGGGATGTAGAATACCTTTATTTGTGAAGTAGAATATAACTACAACAGAGACAGATATGAAACTGTTTTGGGTACAGCTGGATCATGGAATTGGTCCAAAGGTTACAATTTATTGCCCTTTGGGTAACAAATAAAGTGAGATAGAGAACTTTGTAATGAGATGAGAAGACCAAATGAACTGATAAAGTGCTATTTTGTCATGGAGGATTTTAATTATCTATCCATTAAGTAGCCAAGTTCAGATACTGTTAATGATTGCTTTCTTACTCAGCAATTTAGTGAAAGTTACAGACAAAGAAATTATTTGATTCATACTCAGTAATGATCCTCAGATGATATCCAAACTCTATGTGGGCAGCATCTTGCCAATTGCAAGCATTGCATCATTAGATTTCAGTTGGTGAGGCAAATTAATGCTGCCGTTAGCTAGCACCTGATTTCAGGATGGCTAAGCTTTCACTTATGAGGGAATGTCTGGCGGAAGCACTTTGTGCTATTCGATAAGAATAATTGCACCGCAGAAGAAAAAATGAGTACATTTGAATTTACATGTGGATGAACAAGAGAATCTTTGTATTGTCCTAAAATGAAAAGGAGGTTCATGGTAAAGTAAAGCCTGAATGGCAACATTGAGGAAATTAAACTGGAGAGTAAATTTACTATATATAATGGGTATGATTGCAAAGAGAGTAGAGGCTTGTATAAAGAACAGTTGAGGATAACTAAGGCCAGTGTTTAGAATAATAAAAAGAAATGGTGGAGGGTGGGGATGGAGGAGAGAAAAGGACATTGCATCACTGTGGTAGTGATGTCATGGCTTTTTTTTTTAGGTCTAAGTCAAAAATCAATTGAAGGCCACATTGGTCTTTTGAGAGATTTATCAGGGCATGTTAGGCATGAGGATCAACATATAGCTGATGAACTAAAAGATACTTAAGCATCAGTCTCATTGCTGAAGATGTTGCAACAATCCTGGTGGAAAATTGCTACAGTCGAAGTTATTACCCCATAGTGCTAAAGGAAATAGTGGCTGTCATGTGTGAACCACTGCCTCATGTGTTCAAAGCTCACTGAGGTCTAGATCGGAGAGAGGCTCATGGTCATGTTATTTAAGAAGGTTCAGAAATTGGACCCAACCAATTGTAGACTTGGGAGTTTGATGTCAGCTGTTGGAAAGCATTATACAGGATGATTTCTGATCAATTAGTACATTGGGCAGTTATTATTGGTTCTCTGTATGTCTTCAGGAAACATTGTTTTTTATCTTTCAAAAGGGAGTTGGATAAGTATCTAAAGGAAAAATATTGCACGGCTATGAGGGATAGGCAGGGGAGTGGGACTAGCTGAGATCTGGCATGGGCTCGATGGGCCGAATGGTGGTCTTCTGTGCTGTAACCATTCTATGATTCTAGGATTCTATAGGTTCTGCTTAGTACCTGATTGAGATCTTTGAGGAAGTGACCGGCATAGTTTATGTTTGTATTTTGATTTCCTCAAAGTGTTTGATAAAGTATAGCAGAGAGGACTATTGGATAATATTAGATCATTGGAAAGGTATACTGAACAGGCTGCAATCTTGTTGGCAGTGGGTTTTCATCAATGTGAGTGGATCTGAATGGGGGCTGGTCATGAGTTCATCAGGGCTCTGCGTTGAAACTATTGCTGTACAGGGCCGTAGTAATACCCGCCCTCCTGTATGACTCAGAGATGTGGACCATGTACAGCAGACACCTCAAGTCGCTGGAGAAATACCACCAACGATGTCTCCGCAAGATCCTGCATATCCCCTGGGAGGACAGACGTACAAATATTAGCGTCCTTGTCCAGACCAACATCCCCAGCACTAAAGCACTGACCACACTTGATCAGCTCCGCTGGGCAGGCCACATAGTTCACATGCCAGACACGAGACTCCCAAAGCAAGTGCTCTACTCGGAACTCGTCCACGGCAAATGAGCCAAAGGTGGGCAGAGGAAACGTTACAAGTACACCCTCAAAGCCTCCCTGATAAAGTGCAACATCGCCACTGACACCTGGGAGTCCCTGGCCATAGACCGCCCTAAGTGGAGGAAGTGCATTCGGGAGGGTGCTGAGCTCCTCGAGTATCGTCGCCAAGAGCATGCAGAAATCAAGCGCAGGCAGCGGAAGGAGTGTGCGACAAACCAGGCTCCCTGCCCACTCTTTCCCTCAACGACCATCTGTCCCACCTGTGACAGAGACTGTGGTTCTCGTATTGGATTGTATAGCCAACTAAGAACTCATGTTAAGAATGGAAGCAAGTCTTCCTCGATTCCGAGGGACTGCCTATGATGATGACGATCATTAGTTTCATTAACGAGTTAGATGAAGGCATCAATTAAACCTTTGTTAAATTTATGAATAGAATAAAAATGTGTACTGGGTGAAAGAGGTTAAACTAGATCAATTGTTTGCAGACTGATCTCAACAAGTTAGAGGAATGGACCCCTGTGTGGCAGAAGTTCTTTTAATATGGACAGGTGCAGTGTCAGTGAAGTTAAGGAAACTCTAGGCATGTTTATATAATGCAGATGTAGTTGCTAAGAGGAATGAATTGAGAAAGGGACCTGGGATCATCAGTAACCACTTATTGCGCCAAGTTTGCCCCTCCGGTTAAAACGGTGCCTCTACCTGAGGTGCGTCGACTTTGTGCATGAAAAACGACGCCGAAAACTTACCTCGGTATTCTCCCTGCTCTTTGGAACATCGTAGGCCTTGGCATGGCGCAGCACAAGCAGTGGGGGGCGGAGCCAGGTCCCGGCGCTGAAAACCGTGCCGGGACATCTGCACATGCGTGCTAGAGTGTGCGCGCATGTGCAGTAGCTCCTCGCCCCCACAATCTCTGCATGTGCTCAGCAGGCTGTGTGGGAGGGGCCCGAAGCACGCCGTCCCTAGCCCTGGCCGAATGGGCTCCCTCATCGGCGGTCAGAGTGTGCAGAGCTTGCTATAGACTCTATGCAACAGTACCCAGCTGCTAGTGTTTTTCTGCAGTAAAGCTTTGTTGAAGGTAGGACTTGTATTTTTTATTTGTTTATTTATTGATTGATTATGTGGTCCTAAATTCTTGTTTGATTTACATTCAAGTTTACTCTTCATTTGCTTTCAAAAGGAATTCTGTAAAATAGTTTGGCTGAAACTCTTATTTACAGGACTCGCTATAATGTATTTGCTAGTTTACCAATCCATTTTTAATCTAGTTGTTTAGTGCTTTGTAAGTCTTGGTGCTAGGTGCAGGTCCTCTCAGCTTCCTTGTATTTTTTATTTGTTATTGAATGCTTATTTTATAGCTTTGTTTAGTGCTTGGTGCTTTAAATGTATTTATGCTTATTTAATGTTGCTGTGAAGGTGTTTAGTGCTTTGCAAGGTCCTCTCACTTCCCTTCCCCCCGCCCCCACTCTCCCTGCCCCCCCACCCCCCCCCATCTCTGGCTACCTGTGTTGATTTCTTAACTCACCGCAAGCTTTTTCTGTGTGGCCACAAGCGGCCACTTACGCTGACCTAAGTTAGTTTGGAGTAACTTTTAGCTGTCTAAACTTGCTTAGATGGCCAAAACAGGCATAATTGGCTGGTAATGCCCCTTTTGAAAAAAAAAACTAAACTAAAAAAAAACTAACTAACTCACTTACACTTGGGCAAATTAAATGTGCAGAATTGCGATTTTTAAGATACTCCAAAAAAATCTAGTTGCTCAAAAAAAACCAGCAACTCCTGGGCAAACTTGGGCCCACGTGAAAGGTGCACAAGCAATATGAGGTAACTGAAGGGAAAGCAAGTGGGATTTTAATGTCTGGCTGGGATTTTGAGCATAAAACCAAGAGCACTTTCCTTCATCTATATAAGGTTTTGATACCTTAGCACTTGAGTACTGTGTCCAGTTTTGATTCCCATACATGGGGAAAGATATTTGGGACACTAAAGAAAGTGCAGAGAAGGGTGACAGTAGAATGATACCTAGCCTAAGGGCTCTTAGTTATGAAGATACAGCGAGTCTATTGACACCACTGTGTCAGCCAATGAGTTGGAAGCAGGTTGGCATTTATGGCGGGATTCACAGCAAAGTCTATTTACTCAGCAAACAGTTCAATTTAAACAGTGCACTAAGCAAAAAGTCTACAGAGTCTATTCAAAAATAATCTCTACAAACTACAGCAAGCAGACGACCGGAACTGCAGCACTGCCTCCCGATAAAAGCAGGGTGATTTCTCCAGCAAAATCCAGTAAGTGGAGGTTTGTTACATAAGAACATACAAAATAGGAGCAGGAGTAGGCCATATGGTCCCTTGACCCATTCAATAAGATCATGGCTGAAATTATACCTCAACTCCACTTTCCCACCCTATCCCCATATCACTTGATTCCCTGAGAGCTTAAAAATCTACCGATCTCAGTCTTGAAAATATTCATTGACTGAGCATCCTCAGCTCTCTGGGATAGAGAATACCAAAGATTCACAACCCTCCAAGTGAAGACATTTTTCCTCAGCCCAGTCCTAAATGGCCGACCCCTTATCCTGAGACTATGCCCCCTAGTTCTAGACTTTCCAGCCAGGGGAACCAACCTCTCAGAATCTACCCTGTCAATTCCTGTAAGAATTTTTTTACATTTCAATGAGATCACCTCTCATTCTTCTAAATGCCAGAGAATATAGGACCATAGAACAGCCTTCTCATCCCAGGAATCAATCTCTTAAGGCAAGTACAGGTTCGACCTCCCGAATCCAGCAACCTCGGGACCGAGGCCAAGTCGGTTTTCATGTTTGTCCGGACTTCGGAACGTGTTTCTGACGTTCCGAAGTCTGGAAATGCCCGAACCCAGGTTTGGATATTTCCGGATTTTGGAACGTCAGAAGCGCGTCCCGAGTCCGGAAATGCCTGGGCCCAGGTTGCGATATTTCCGGTTTTTGGTCGTCAACTTGTAGTTCTTCTCCTCACAGGCATTGTAGTCCTCACTTCTTCGCAACGCATGGTAAGCCTTCCTCTCTTGTTTTTGCAACGTAGTACGCCTGTACTCTGTAACTGTACTTAATGTGAGCTTCCCGGCCTGTATCTTTTGCTACCATCTTCAAATTTGAAAAGGAATGTACAGTACTCAAAGCATGAAATAAATAAAGGTTTTTATTTATAAAACAGTTAAGTTATGAAATACAGTATAAAACAGTAAATGAAGGCTTTTATTTGTTAAACAGAGTGAAAATAAACAGGTGCAATTACAATTGGCTGGAGGTTGTGCTTGAGGTAGAGGGCTCAGCTATGATGTCTGGGGCTGATGATGGGCATGCAGTAGGATTATCAAATGGGGAAATTATTGGTGTAGTTGCACGCTGTAGGTCTTGGGCCTCCTGTTGCGACCTCTTTTGAAAGATATTTCATATTGTTGATTGTTTAAATAATTTGGGCTTTTTTATCACTAATCTTTCCCGAATTCTGTAGACCTGCAGTATTTCTTCTTCACTTATGAAGCTTTGTTGCTCTAAGGCATAAATTAATTCTTGACAAAGATTGTTTGCTTTATCAATCGGCACTTTTTCGACTTGATCACAGGCATCATCATCCTCACTGCTTTCATCCTTTTCTTCTGGATGCAAAACCTTCTGCATGATTTCTTCATCTGTCACTGCATGCACAATGGGAGCATCGTTCTCTATGTCCATGACTTCTGCGACTTCGTCCTCAATCAATTCCTGCGCTGCTTCGCAAGTCAGCCCTCCTGCATAATCTAAAAGTTGAGCTTTCTCCTTAAACACATGAAAGCCTTGAAAGTCCTGAGGAGCATCATCAGCATCATTGTCAGCAAATATAGTTGATGGCCAGATGTTATGCCAAGCATTGACCAAGGTGTCTGCAGTTACCTTGAGATTGCTTTTATTCCCATGCCTGTGTTCACAGCATTAAGCAAACATTTCATACATACGTTTTTGCAGAGACACTTCATCGATCTCAAAATTCCTTGGTCCATTGGCTGTATCAGTGATGTAACATTCGGAGGTAAGTAGATTCCATGGACATTATCCTTTACCAGAAGCTCAACATCAGGATGTGCTGAGCAATTGTCTAATAGCAAGTATATTTTGCAGTTTTCCTCAAGGCCAGCTTCTGTGCAATGAGCATGTGCCTGAGGGACAAAATTCTTCTCAAACCAGTTCAGAAAGATTACCCTGGTTACCCATGCTTTCTTAATGGCATAATAATGCACTGGCAATACTCTCAAACCTTTGAAACATCTTGGACGCTGGCTTCTCCCAATGACTATAAGCTTACACATGTGTCCCAGCCGCATTTGCAGCAGTAAGCACAGTCAACCTATCCTTGGCGTCTTTTACACCTGCTGGCTGCGTTTCTTCTGCTGCTGCTAATGTCTTTCGCGATACGTAGCGCCAAAACAGTGCTGTCACGTCGGCATTGTACATTTGCTCAGGTGAAAGGTTTTCATCAGCAATTAGTTTGATGAACTCATCAATATAATTTTCAGCTGCCTCATGATGTGCTGAGGTTTTCTCTCCACATACTTTCAGTTGCCTGATGCCATGACGCCTTTTAAATTTGGCTAGTCAACCAGAAGAGTACTCGCATGGAGTTTCAATCCCCAGTTGTGCATGGAATATTTTAGCTTGTTGCACCACCATTGGGCCAGACAAAGGAACCTTTTCACTTTGCCTCTGTCGCCACCATTCCATCACTGCTCGATCCAAATAATCACATTTCAGCTTATGCATACTTTTTCTCTTACTCATTTCCTTATGAACATCACTTTCCACATAAAACCTCATGAGCTGTTCTTTCTGTTTTCTAATATCATAGATGGTGGAGAGTCCAACACCATATTCCTCACTCAATCTTCTCACTGAAACACCTCTATCTAATCTCTGGAGTAACTCAACTTTCTTGGCAATTGAAAGTGAACTATGCTTCCTCTTTTCTTTATCTGAACCCTTTATCTGTTGGCCATTTTGACATGTTTGCAATGACAACACAAATTCACAATCTTTACCTGTGCAGAGATTTAAATCGGGAAAATAACCACAGCAATGGAGTCAGGTTGGTCTGATCATGGGGTGTAGATGGGTCAGCTAGGGTAGCCCTATAATGTTTAATGCCATTAATTTTTTCTTAAATGCTCTATTTAAAAGTGCATGTACAGTACAGGTGCAGGTAGTATTTTTTATTACAGGTACATATACAGGTGTGCAAACTTAAAATCGCAGTGAGGTCGGGTCAGCTCAGGTGAGGTTGAGTCAGCTCCGCTCGGAGCTGCTTTGGGAAGCTGCAGTGTGCTGTGCAGTTGGTTCTGGCCGGGGACTTGCGCGTGAGAGGGAACTTGCACGCGGGAGGGAACTGGCGCGTGTGCAGGAGGGGACTTGCGTGCGGGAGCTTGGTTGATTCTGGTCAAAGGGGCTTGTGTGCTGTGCAGTTGGTTCTGGCCGGGGACTTGCATGCTTTGCAAAGTTGATTCTGGCCGGGGACTGTGTGCTGTGCAGTTGGTTCTGGCCGGGGACTGTATGCTGTGCAGTTGGTTCTGGCCGGGGACTTGCACGTAGGAGGAAACTTGCGTGCGGGCGGGAGGGGACTTGCGCGCGGGAGCTTGGTTGATTCTGGCCGAAGGGGCTTGTGTGCTTTGCAAAGTTGATTCTGGCCGGGGACTTGTGTGCTTTGCAAAGTTGATTCTGGCCGAAGGGGCTTGTGTGCTTTGCAAAGTTGCTGCGGACCCAGGAGCAGCATTGCAGTGACTGTGAAGACTTGTTCTGGAACAGGTAGGATTGGCATTTTTATTCATGCAATGTTATTAACTGGACAGTAGTTGGATTTCATTTTTTGACTTTTCACTAGGCCCGGCTGGCAGTGGAAACGGTTTGACAGGGTGTCCGAATTCCGGAACATTTTACGGATTCCGGACGACCCTGCCACCAATCAGTCCGGAGTCCAGATTCTGAAACATTCTGGATTCCGGAACTCTGGATTTTGGAGGTCGAACCTGTATATCCTTCCTCAGGTAAGGAGACCAAAACTGTATACAATACTCCAGGTGTGGTCTCACCAAAGCTCTATATAATTTCACCAAGACTTCCTTACTCTTATACTTCAACCCACTTGCAATAAAGTCTAACATACCATTTGTCTTCCTAATTGCTTGCTGTACCTGCATGTTAACTTTCTGTGATTCGTTTACAAAACAATCAAATCCCTCTGCATACCAACATTTACTAGATTCTCATCTTTTAAAAAAAAATTCTACTTTTCCATTCTTCCAAACAAGTGAATAATTTCACTCTTCCCCACATTATACTCCATTTGCCACCTTCTTGCCCAATCACTTAACTAGTCTATATCCCTTTGCAGTCTCTTTCAGTCCTCCTCACAGCTTACTTTCCCTCCTAGCTTTGTATCGTCAGCAAAATAGGATACCTTGCACTTGGGACCCTTATCTAAGTCAGTGATATAGGGGCTGAACTTGGTGGACTCACTGCTCGCTTGCGCCCGCTGTCGCCGACTGCTGACATGTTTTCTGGGTGCTCTCCCCTCTGAGCGAGTTTGGAGGAGGCCTCCTACCGGCGGAGAGGGAAGACCGCTGGGATCCGCCCGCTGACATCCGCTGGCGGCAATTCACATAAGTGTCCTCCCATCTGCCGAGTTGCCAGTTTGGTCCGGGCGGGAGTACACTGCAGCAGGGGAAAAGACCGCCACGTGGAGGCAGGTCTAACCTCAACGGTGAGCATGAAGATCTACAAAAAAAGATTAGTAAACTTCTTTTATTAATTTTTTTTCCTAGCGATTCAGGTGGGTGGGGTCCCCTGAAGGTTTTCCAGTGTTTTGTTTTGTGTTTTTTGGAAATTTTTAAATGTTTATGTTCCCCCGCTCTCTGGGCCTTTCTCGATCCTCAGCGCATTTGATGCTGAGATTGGGAGGTCCCGCCCGCTGCTGCCCAGATTCATGGCATAAGTCGTTTCTTTGCTGCCGGATGGTCTTTCCAGAACTTTCCCACGAAACTCCAGCCCAAAGTACCGTCAGGTATTTCAGCTGTCCTTTAGGAGGGACTTGGGCGGAGCTTGGCTTCCAACAAGTTCGGGGCCATAGATTGTAAATAGCTGAGGCCCAAACACTGATCCTTGTGGCACTCCACTAGTTACAGCCTGCTATCCCAAAAATTACTGTTTACTGCTACTCTCTTATTATCTGTCCATTAACCAATCCTTAATCCATGCTAATATATTACCCCCAATCCCATGAACCCTAATCTTGTGTAACAACCTCTTGTGTGGCACCTTATTGAATGTGTGGCACCTTCTGAAAATCCAAATACACTACATCCACTGATTCTCCCATATCTTTTCCTTTCATAAATCTGTGTTGACTCTACCTAATCATATTGTGATTTTCCAAGTGCCATTGCCACATCCTTAATAATAGATTCTAGCATAATACTACTCGGGGGATCAAGGGGTATGGCGTGAAAGCAGGAAGGGGGTACTGAAGTTTCATGTTCAGCCATGAACTCATTGAATGGCGGTGCAGGCTAGAAGGGCTGAATGGCCTGCTCCTGCACCTATTTTCTATGTTTCTATGTTTCTATGTAATACAAATTGATTATTTCTCTAGCAAAATGCAGTGAGTGGAGGATAGTTACATTAAAAATATGTGCATAAAATCAATCCCAGTCGCTTACAGCAGTAAATGATTAATGGGGGAATAACTCAATCATCTCCATTCTGACTGAAGAAAGCGGTGTCACTATATGCAGCTACAAAGAGGGGCTCGAAGTGTTAGAGCTACTTGCTATAGAGGAACAAAGATTTAGAGAAGATGTTGTGTATGGAGAAAGAGTCAGGTTGAACACTGTGAGCTCAAAGTAAAGTGTGACAGTCTTTTATTGCAGGTCTCCAGAGTGCCTCTCCAACCTGTGAAGCCTTCTTAAATATCTGTGCCCCCAAGGGATTATGGGATCCCTTGGGACTCCAGGGGATGAGCCCTCTGGTGGCTATACAGAGTAAATACAAGTCCACATATATAACAACACTCCCCCACCAAAGTCAGTAGTGTAACTATATACAATGTGACTCGATCTGGGGCCCTTCTTGCCCTGGTTGATCGTCTCGGTGGGAAAGTTGGTGTTGTTGAATCATTTGTTGGGTCCTCGCTGGGCTGCTGTGCAGCTGGCCTTGCTGGGCTGCCTGGTGTGTTGAGCCCTGCAGGGCTGCTGTGGATGATGGATTCTGCTTCGTGGTCAACCGTGGTGCTGGTTGCCACTGGTGTGTATGTTGGGGGATCAAAAAAGGTAGGGCCCAAGGTGGGTTGCGCAGGATAGTACGTGAATCCGAGTTTGATTTGGTCCAAGTGTTTCCGGTGAATGAGTCCATTTGAAAGTTTGACCTGAAACACCCTGCTCCCCTCCTTGGCCACGACAGTGCCGGGAAGCAACTTGGGACCTTGTCCATAATTTAATACAAATACAGGATCATTTTCAATCTTGCGTAACACATTTGCGCTATCATGGTATGCACTTTGTTGAAGCCGCCTGCTCTCTACTTGTTCATGTAGATCAGGGTGAACTAACGAGAGTCTTATCTTAAGTGCTCTTTTCATGAGCAGTTCAGCAGGTGGGATCCCAGTGAATGAGTGGGGTCTCGTGCGGTAGTTAAGCAGGACTCGGGATAGGTGAATCTGCAATGAGCCTTCAGTTATCCTCTTCAAGCCTTGCTTGATGGTTTGCACTGCTCTCTCTGCCTGACTATTGGATGCTGGTTTAAACAGGGCAGATGTGACATGTTTGATCCCGTTACGGGTCATGAATTCTTTGAAATCAGCACTGGTAAAACATGGCCTATTGTCGCTCACCAGGACATCGAGTAAGCCGTGTGTGGCAAACATGGCCCGCAGGCTTTCAGTAGTGGCAGCTGACGTGCTAGCCGACATTATCTCACATTCAATCCACTTGGAGTACGCATCGACAACCACAAGAAACATTTTACCCAAGAACGGGCCTGCATAGTTGACGTGTACCCTAGACCACGGTTTGGTGGGCAAGACCATAAACTTCCTGGATACATTGCTTAACTGCGAGCATGTATTACATCTGTGAACGCAGGACTCTCAGTCTGCATCAATACCGGGCCACCACATGTGGGATCTGGCTATCGTTTCATCATTACGATGCCTGAGTGGGTACTGTGAAGGTCATTGATGACAGTGTCTCTGCCCTTCTTGGGGACCACTAACCGATTGCTCCACAGAAGGCAGTCTGCCTGGATAGACATTTCATCTTTGCACCGCTGGAACTGCTTTATCTCTTCCTGCATTTCCACTGGGACATTGGACCAGCTCCCGTGAAGCACACAGCTTTTGACTAGAGATAATAAAGGGTCCTGGCTTGTCCAGGTTTTGATCTGCCGGGCAGTGATGGGTGATTGCTAACTCTCAAATGCTTCCATATCCATGGTTAGATCTGCGGGCTGCGCCATTTCCACCCCCGTGGTGGGCAAGGGCAGCCTACTGAGAGCATCAGCACAGTTTTCTGTTCCTGGCCTGTGGCGGATGGCGTAGTTGTATGCGGACAACGTGAGCACCCATCCCTGGAATTGGTATTTATCCCTTTACTCTCGGAGAACAGGGATATAAATAGCTTATGGTCAGTTTCCAATTCGGATTTTAGCTCCAACAGGTATTGATGCATTCTCTTTACCGTATAGAGACACGCTGACTCTTCTTTTTTAATCATGCTGTTGGGTCGCTCAGCCTTAGACAGACTCCTGAATGCATAAGCAACTGGTTGCAGTTTCCCAAAATCATTAGCTTTTTGCAATACATACCCGACGCCATATGATGACGCATCACATGCTAGTACCAAACGCTTACATGGATCATAAAACACAAGCAATTTGTTTGAGCATAACAATTTTCTCGCTTTTACAAAGGCACTTTCTTAGCTTTTGTCCCAAACCCATTCATCCCCTTTTTATAGTAAGACATGTAGTGGTTCTAGCCGTGTGCTGAGACCCGGTAAGAAGATAACAAAGTAGTTCAAAAGTCCCAGAAACGACCGCAACTCCATCACGTTCTGTGGCCTCGGTGCATTCTCGATTGCCTCCGTCTTCGCGTTGGTGGGCCTGATGCCGTCCGCCGCAATCCTCCTTCCCAAGAACTCCATCAGGCACCAGGAAAACGTACTTCGAGCATTTTAACCTGAGCCCCACGCGGTTGAGTCGACTAAGAACCTCCTCCAGGTTCTTCAGGTGTTTGGCTGTGTTCCCACCTGTGACCAAGATGTCATCCTGGAAGACCACAGAATGCGGGACTGACTTCAGTAAACTTTCCATGTTTCTCTGGAATATCGCCGCCGCTGATCGGATTCCAAATGGGCATCTGTTATAAACGAAAAGACCTTTATGCGTGTTAATGCAGGTGAGGGCCTTCGATGATTTCTCCAGTTCCTGCGTCATCTGCTGAAGTCAGATCCAGCTTCGTGAATGTCTTTCCTCCTGCCCGTGTTGCAAAGAGGGAGTCGGCCTTTGGTAGTGGGTATTGGTCCTGCAGGGAGAAACGCTTGATAGTTACTTTGTAATTGCCACAGATTCTGATGGTGCCGTCTCCCTTGAGGACTGGGACAATAGGACTGGCCTACTTGCTGAACTCGATCGGTGAAATGATGCCCTCTCGTTGCAGCCGGTCTAGCTCGATCTCTACCCTTTCTCTTATCATGTACGGTACTGCTCTCGCCATATGATGAATGGGTCGCGCCCCCGGAATTAGGTGGATCTGCACTTTTGCTCCTTGCAATTTCTGGATGCCTGTTTTGAACAGTGAAGGAAATTTGTTTAAAACCTGGGCACACGAAGTGTTATCAGCGGGCAATAGCGCTCGGACGTCGTCCCAGTTCCAGCGTATCTTTCCCAGCCAGCTCCTGCCGAGCAGTGTGGGACCATCGCCCGGTACCACCCAGAGTGGTTGCTTGTGCAGCGCTCCATCGTAGACCTTTACGGTAGCACTGCCGATTACAGGAATGAGTTCTTTCATGTAATTTCTTAGTTTTGTGTGAACTGGAGTTAAGACTGGCATTGGGGCCTTGTTGCACCACAACCTTTCGAAAGTCTTTTTGCCCATGATGGACTGGCTCGCGCCTGTGTCCAGCTCCATTGACACCGGGAGTCCATTTTGTTCAACATTCAGCATTATTGGGGGACAATTGGTGGTGAATGTGTGCACCCCATGTACCTCTGCCTCCTCGGTCTGAGGCTCTGGTTCATCGTGATCCTCCGTGGATCTGTCCTCCTCTGCAACATAGAGGTTTGCTGGTTTAACAGGCTTTGCAGCTTTCCTGCACACTTGTTGGAGGTGTCTCATTGTTCTACAGCCCTTGCAAATGTACTCTTTGAATCGACATGAATAGAAATGATGATCACCCCCGCAGCGCCAACAAGGTGTTAATGGACTAGTATTCATCACCCTTGATGGTGGACTCTGAGACATCTGTGGATGTGCAGCTGCAGGTATGTGTGACCTGCCCTGTATATTATGATTCGAAAACAACATCACTTTGTTCACAGTACTTGTAGTAGCACTTGTGTGCGGAGAGATTTGCTTAATATTGTCACTGGTGGCAATGAACGCCTGGGCTATCGCTATGGCCTTACTCAAGGTTGGGGTCTCTACGGTCAAAAGTTTGCAATGGCCAATGCCAAGTACAAAAAAGTCTCTGAGCATGTGCTCCAAATGTCCTTCAAATTCGCAATGTCCTGCAAGGTGTCTTAACTCAGCGACATGACTCGCCACTTCCTGGCCTTCAGACCTTTTGTAGGCGTAGAACCGGTGCCTCGCCATCAGAACGCTTTCCTTCGGGTTCAAATGCTCTCAGACCAGTGTGCACAAATTGTCATTCGATTTCTCTGTGGGTTTTGCTGGAGAGAACAGATTCTTCATGAGGCCATACGTTGGTGCCCCACAGACGGTGAGTAGGATCGCCCTTCGTTTGGTAGCGCTCACTTCCCCATCTAGTTAGTTGGCCACGAAGTATTGGTCCAGTCGCTCCACAACAGTTTCCCAATCATCTCTCTCTGAAAATTTCTCCAGGATGCCCACTGTTCTCTGCATCTTTGGGTTCGCTATCTGTATTTCGTCGCCAATTGTTTTGTATGAAGAAAGAGTCAGACTGAACACTGTGATCTCAAAGTAAAGTGTGACCTTAGTCTTTTATTGCATGTCTCCAAAGTGCCTCTCCAACCTGTGAAGTCTCCTTAATTACCTGTGCTCCCAAGGGTTTATGGGATCCCTTGGGACTCCAGGCGATGAGCCCTCTGGTGGCTGTACAGAGTAAATACAACTCCACATATATAACAGAACACAAACCAAGTTTTTAAAAAACAGAGGGATTGAACTCATCAGGTTAGATATGTTAGTTAAGGTGAATAGGAATAAAGATCAGGCATAGAGATTGGGATTCTTCCCACTTGGTTCCAGATAATCCTGCAAGACAATACGCCAATTGGTAATATGTGTTTTGACTGGACAAACATACCAGTACACTGTATTTGGTTAAAAGCAAAATACTGCGGTTGCTGGAAATCAGAAATTAAAACAGAAAATGCTGGAAAAACTCAGCAAGTCAGGTAGCATCTGTGGAGAGACAAACAGAGTGAATGTTTCAGGTCAATGACCTTTTATCAGAACTTGAAAAAGTTAGAGATGTAACAGGCTTTAAGCAATTACAGAGGCTGAGAAAGGGGGAGGGGAGAAAACGGAAAGTAATGAAGATGAACAAGTTAAAAGAGACAATATTAGTATTTAATTCACTGAGCAAACAGAAAGCTATGGGCACAGATTTCTCAGTAGCTTGGTTTGAAGACTTTCAAAAATAATAATGGCATTCTGCACAGGGTTTGACATTCTTCCCATGGCTCCAGATAACCCTATGTCAGCTGTGGCTCAGCGCACTCGCCTCTGATTCAGAAGTTTATGGGTTTACGTCCATTCCAGAGACTTGAGCACAAAAATCTAGGCTGACACACCAGTACATGGCTGAAGGAGGTGCTGTCTTTCAGATGAGATGTTAAACTGGGATTTCATTTGTTCTCTAAGGTGGACATAAAAGATCCCATGACACTATTTCGAAGAGCAGCGGAGTTATCCCCGGTGTCCTGGCCAATATTTATCCCTCAATCAACATAACAAAATCACATTATCTGGTCATTATCATAGTGCTATTTGTGGAAGCTTGCTGTGCACAATTGGCTTCTGCATTTCCTACAGTGACTACACTTCAAAAAGTACTTCATTGGCTGTAAAGTGCTTTGGGATGTCCTGAGGTTGTGAAAGGTGCTAAATAATGCAAGTCGTTCTGTTTTTTAATGTGTTAGGTAGCTGGCTGACCAAGAAAAAAAGAGAGCCAAAGACTTGCAGAAAGCTATGCTGTTTGTTTTCATTTATCTCGATCAGTTTGTTGAACTACCCGAGAGTTGGCTGTCTGTACTGGATTATGATACCATACTCCAGCAGGAGTCAATGTTTTAAGGAGAGGAGAGGAGAAAACCTGCATGGGGAGTGGGGGGTGGGGGTGTGGGGGCGGGGTGGTGGAGGTAAGAATTCTCCTAAAATTTAGTACAAGGTGATTTTTATTTTATTACCACCTTGTTCATTACCGTTATTAAACATACATGATATTTTATGATATGACTGGAATAAAAGGATGCTGAAGAAGTCTTAATAAAAATTCAAGTGGTGTAGGCCAACAAAAGGGATATTGTTCCTTTAAAGTACTGTTAAAAAGCAGCTCTCATCTTACTCTGACAGCTGAGTCTGACATACAGAAAATAGGTCTTATTCTACCATGAATATTTCATTAAAGTCATGTCACTACTGAATTACTGGCAGAGGTAATAATAAACATTCATGGTGTAGGTCAACAAATGTATCATCTGGGTTTTAAATCATTCAGTAGTTATACTTCAGTGGGTTTTCCAGACAACTCTATTTCAATTTAAATAAATATGGATTAAATGCATTAGTATAACATTGTCTTGTGACAACCAGTGAAATTAGTGACACAGCTATCTTTTGTGTGAGTACACTTTAAAGAACTTGGTAATTATTTATAATACTTAAGATTCTCTTTTTTTGTTTGCAATTTTCTCTGCTTGTACAGACCTTCCCTGGCTGAGAGTGAATATGGGAATTTGGGGCTGTACCCCCATGATTTACTGTCCATTCAATGATTAGCCATGAGTTTGCAAGATATCTATTAGGAACTTGGTCACATAATAGAAACTTGTTGATCCTGTTTAAAACATAGACCAAACCAACAAGAGATCATTAATTAAATATAATTGTTGAGCAGCAAATCTGAAGTGGATTGAATCACTTATTGATGACGCAACTAAGAGAGAGGCTGACTCACTGGGGTTGATTTTAACCTTTGCAGGCTTTGAATCAGAGGCTGGGAGGCAGGGTTATTAACTGTCGGGTCGCATTTATATTTGACTGGCGGGTTTCCCATCTAATGAACCTTTCTGGACATAATTTGTGGCAGCCTTCCAGAGGCCTATTTAAATTAGGAATTCCTCCTTAAACGGAGGTTGCATTCACTTTACTGACATTGCTGTCTTTCATTGCGGCATACTGCAAGATGAGTCAGATGCAACCACGCAGGTTTTTTTAAGTGTCCCTGGAGGTCCTGATTAAAGAGTTGAGGAGGGGGATGGAAGTTCTATTTCTCACCAATGGGAGGAATAAACCCAAAATGGACATTTACCAAGTCTGGAGAGAGGTGGCTGAGATCATCAGATCCTAGAGCATCACCCCCTGGAGCTGGGTTCACTGCAGGAAATGTTTCAATGACATGACATGACACGAGCAGCAAGGGTGAGTACAGTTCTTCATTTCTCCATCTCTCTCAATGACATGTGGCAATAGTCCTCATCCCCCTCTCTTTTTATGCACTCCGAACAATTCCTTCCCCTGCATCACATAGTTTATTAGCTTGAAATATATTTTTTTTTGCAGTATTGGAGGCCGATTGTTCAACACATTCATCTGAAAATCCTCTTTCCACTATTTTAGGAAGCATTTATTTTCATTCTGCTGAAGAGTGGCAAACCACATTTTGAATGTGTTGAGCTCCCACTAATTTTGGCCACAATAATTCTTGCACTATAGAGAGCTGTACAAATGTTAAGGTTTCAAGATATAGCTATGTATAGATTATTTGTAGGAAGCATTTAATTAGCTATATAATAGTGCATGATTATTAGTAAATCATGTAAATGAAAAACAGTAAAGGGGCAGGGATTTAATAAATATAAGCAGTTTCCTTTTGAAGGAATAAAGATGCAACTATATGCATCAACGTTTTAATTAAGCAACTGGTTAGATCCAGATTGAAGAAGTCAGTCAGTCTTCAAGATAGACTTTATGGGCCCAAGTTTCCACATGATTTGTGCCTGATTTTTAGGAGCAACTGGTGGAGAACGGACTATCTTAGAAATCGCAATTCTCCACATTTTTTTTTCTGCAGTTCTAGTGAGGTAGAACAGTTCTACTTTGGAACAGAATTTTTTTCTTCAAAAGGGGGCGTGTCCGGCCACTGACGCCTGATTTGAAAGTTTCCACAGTGAAAACGTACTCCAAACTAAAGTAGAATGGAGCAAGTGAAGATTTTTGTAGAACTGAAAAAACCTGTTCTACACATTAAAAAATCAGGCGCAGGTTACAAATTAGGCGTCCAGAAAGAGGTGGGGGGGGAGGGGGGGGGGAGGGAAATCATTAAATTCTACAATCAATCCTTATTTATACTTCTACAAATATTATACAAATAAATCCAACCTGAATAAACATTTATAAGCAAAGAAAAGATTAAATAAACCATCTTCCTACCTGTGTGAAAGTGCTTCAGCCATCGTTCGTTGCCGCGGGGGGGTGGGGAAGGAAACCAACGTTTGCCGCCGCGGAGGGGAGGGAGGGGAAGGAGACAGCGGTTTGTTGCCGCGGAGGGGAGGGAGGGGGAGGAGACAACGGTTTGTTGCCGCCGCGGTGGGGAGGGAGGGAGGGGGAGGAAACCGCCGTTTGTTGCCGTGGAGGGTGGGGAGGGGAAGGAGACAGTGAGAAGGCTGCAAGAAGCCTCAGTGCTGATGTGCTGATGGCAATGTGCTTTTATTAAAAAATGTTCAAAAATTAAACAGCTACAAAGAACTACAAAAATGGCTGAGTGCCAATGATTTTTTCACACTGAGCATGCGCGAACGCTCCAACGCGCACGCGCAGCATTGCCGGCAGGAAAAAAAACTAATTTAAATAGTACCCGCCCCCTCCCACTTACAAAAGCGGCGCGAGTGTAGGCTCTGCCCTCCTGGGCGCCATGCCAAACAGACAAGGAGCTGCAAAGTGCTCGAGAATAGCGCGTTTTTTTTCTGGCGCCGTTTTAGGCGCGAAAAACGGGCGCCCAGCTCGGAGGGGCGCCCGTTTTTTATCCTGTGGAAACTTGGGCCTTATATGTTGGCATGTTGGCCTTTATTGCAAGGGGGTTGGAGTAGAAGAGTAAGAAAGTCTTGCTACAATTGTACAGGGCTTTGGTGAGACCACACCTGGAGCACTGTGCAGTGTTGTTCTCTTTATCTAAGAAAAGATATACTTGCCTTAGAGGTGGTGTAACAAAGGTTCACTTGATTGATCCCTGGGATGAGAGGGTTATTCTATGAGGAAAGATTAAGTAGATTGGAAGTATACTCTCTGGAGTTTAGAAGAATGAGAGGTGATCTCATTGAAACATATAAGATTCTGAGGGGGATTGACAGGGTAGATGCTGAGAGGTTGTTTCCTCTGACTGGAGAGTCTAGAACTAGGGGGCGTAGTCTCAGGATAAGGGGTCGGCCATTTAAGTCTGAAATGAGGAGGAATTTTTTTACGCAAATGGTTGTAAATCTTTGGAATTCTTTACCCTAAAAGGGCTGAGGATGCTGAGTTATTGAGTATTTTCAATGCTGAGATGGATAGATTTTTGCACATTAGGGAAATCAAGGGATACGTGGATCAGGCAGGAAAGTGGAGTTGAATTAGAATTTCAGCCACGATCTTATTGAATGGATCGAGGGGCCATACGGCCTACTCCTGCTCCTATTTCTTATGTTTTCATGTTCTTGTAAGATGGCTATAAAACTGTCTTCAACCATAATAAACCTACTTTTTGTTTCTTTATCACCAATGCTAGATTTTTAGGAACCTTAAAAACAATAAACCCGAAATCACTGTTGGTGATAACATTTATTGTAAGCGGATTTAACCTTGCACTAAAATAGAAGCGGAAGAAATGTAATTTACAAATGCATTAAGAGCTCAGCCACTATTATTGGTAGCAGTAATTTCCAGTGTAATACAACCTAACGCCAACACAATGGACAACCTCAGAATTTAGCTACCAATTCGAGCTTTTAAATGAGTTCAGTATATTCACAAGCATCTCAATCCCTGACCATTATGTGCTTAACAAGTTGCCGTTTGCTACAGTGGCCCAGATGTTCCTGTAATGGTGCGATCGGCGACGTATATCATAAATTTAACTGTCTAATGCGCCAAACTCACAGTCAATAACTTCCTCCGTATTTTCCTGCATTTCCAATTAGAATATGCCGCGGCGAGTTGCACAGAGAATCAGAAGCGACACGACCATTTCTTTCCGGCAATGTGACAAATTCATTCGATGCAAAGTATTATGGGAGGGCGGGGATTAGCTGCTGGAAATAGCAACAAGAATTTCCCAGAGCAAGAAAAAAAAATGATAAGATTGAAGTAGGTTGTGGCTCCAATTATTTCCAGACTTTTTCTAACGTTGAGCAAAGTATAGGAAATTTTATTAGATTAATAAATCTACAACACTAGAATTTCATACAGATACCGAATATTTTAATCTAAATATGGAGCAAGAGCTGGGATGTCCCTAAAGTCAGCTACATGACGTTAGGGACATCCCAGCAACCTGGTGACAGAATTACATCTCATATAGCCACATGGCATACAGCAGTCACTCATATGGTGCTTGATGTCGGCAGCCAGTGAATTTTCATCATATGCATAATGGCATTGTTACCCATTAATATAACACTTCTAATTCATGTCTTTACTCTTCCACAGGCCCATCAAGTGCCCCACCACTGTCCAGCGGAGGAGGAAGATGATGCCTCAGAGGAAGCTCCAGCTCTGAGGTTGCACCATCAGCAGACCCAAGCGCACCTAACACGAGCACAGCTATGCTGGTGGGTCCTGTGCAAGATACATTAGTGTCGTCGCCTGGTGTAGCACACTTCATAAGTGAGCAAGAGCAGGTGGTGTTGACAGGTGGAGACCCCTGACCGGAGAGCGCAGGACACTCTGAGCTCGGCTGAGCTGCACGCAGACGCTGAGTCCTGGGGCCGTCGAAAAAGAGGGTGTTCTTGGAGTGGCAGGAAGAAGTGCAGGAGGCATTGACAGGTTTTGCTGTCATGATGTCTGCAACTGTACAGAGAATGGAGGAGTCCATCTTGAACATGAGCACCACCATCTCGGAGGCGAGTCACCGGTGTGCTCTTCCATGGAATAGATGGTCACCTGCATGGAGCAGCAAATGTGCCAGTCACATGAGCACATGTTTGCTGTGGACAATAGATGGCAGGCGCTCATAGACCTCATCTCTAGGAGGAATTGGGCCTTCATCACCCCAATGCTGTGCAGGAAGGTGCTCTCCAGCTCCTTGCTAGCAGGGAAGTGCGGGTGACCCATGAGAGGGATGATGGTGAGAGTGGACATGGAAGTGGGGGCTCTTCTCAAAGAAGTCTCATTTCTCCCCCATTGCTTCCCCCTCAATCAGAGACCCACATGCTGCCTCAGATCGCGATGGCCGAAGCTGCCCTTGCACAGTTGCAGGAGGAGCAGTCTTTGGCAGAGCCCTCACAGGCTCCAAAACCCAGAGGATGTCCGCCAAAAGTGTCTAACCAGTTGCAGCAGGGAAGTGAGCAGCCTGCCTCTACCTCTCCCGAAGCCACAGGGGTAACACCTTGAAGAATCACTCAGAAAAGAAAAAAGACACAGAAGTAGATACACCAGTGGGTGTATGTGTTAAGTTTCAGATATTTTTATGACACAGGTAAATGTATTTCTTTGCACCACTTTCCAGTCTTGTCCATTTCTGCCTGTCACCTTGGAAGTGGTTTTGACACTTGGAGCGAACAGTGGGACATGACTTAACCTCGGGCAATGGGGGTTTGGGTGACAGGAATGAGTTGGTCATAGTAGAGCTGCTTTATGGTGTTGTTGGGGCAGTGGAGTGGGGGGGTGGGGGGGAGTGGAAACTTTGTACAGCATGCGGCAGCCACATGGGTGCATTGGAACAAGTTAAGTAAATCTGGCCATGCTGATGTTAAATATGGAAGAACTCCACAAGACTGAGTACTGTGAGCTAAAACTGATGTGACCTTAATCTCTTTAATACAACTCCAGAGTGCCTAAACAGCATGGCAGACAACCTTTTATACTCCCTTACACAAGGTGTGCAGGTGACCCTTGGGCCTCCAACAGTTGTGCCCTCTGGTGGCAAGTCTTACACAGTGTTTAGATACATAACATCACCCCACCCCCCTCAAAGTCTTTGATACAAATTATTTACAGGTTGAGACGATCCGTGGCCCTACGATCCCTGGTTGATCGTCTGAGTTCAAACTCTGGCATGGGTGAGTTGGTCGGACCATTGCTGCACTGTGGAGCGGCTGGTCTGACAGGACTGTTTGGAATGGTGGGGTCATCCTCTTGATTGACAGCGAAGTCGATTGCTGGTTGGGTGTGTGTTGGTGGATCGATGATGGTGATGTCCTCTTCAGGTTGTTCCTGGTTGTAGGTGAACCGCAGTTTGGTCTGATCCAAATGCTTTCTGCATGCTTGTCCATTCAATAGTTTGACTAGAAACACTCTATTTCCCTCCTTGGACAAGACAGTGTCAGCGACCCATTTAGGACTTTGATCGTAATTAAGGACAAACACAGGGTCGTTAACATCAATGTCACGCGATTCAGCTGTGCGATCGTGGTACATGTTTTGCCAGTGACGCCGGGTTTCTACATGATCATTTAGATCCGGGTGGACTCGGGAGAGCCTGGTTTTGAGTGCTCTTTTCATTAACAATTCTGCAGGGTGAACCCAAGTGAGCGAGTAGGGTCGCGTCCGATCGCTGAACAGAACCCAAGATAACCGGGTCTGCAAGGAGCCTTCCGTCACACGTTTCAAACTCTGCTTGATAGTTTGGACTGCCCGTTCCGCTTGACCATTGGATGCGGGCTTAAACGGGGCAGACCTGGCATGCTTGATGCCATTGCAGGTCATAAACGCCTTGAATTCTGAGCTGGTGAAACACAGTCCATTGTCACTGACCAGGATGTCGGGCAAGCCATGGGTGACGAACATAGCCCGGAGGCTTTCAATGATGGCAGTGGATGTGCTGGATGACATGATTATGCATTCAATCCATTTAGAGTAAGCGTCCACTACAACTAAAAATATCTTTCCGAGAAAGGGGCCAGCAAAATCTACATGGATCCTGGACCACGGTTTGGAGGGCCATGACCACAGACTCAATGGAGCCTCCCTTGGTGCATTGCTCAATTGTGAGCACGTGTTGCACTGGTGCACGCATGACTCTAAGTCCGAGTCAATGCCGGACCACCAAACATGCGACCTGGCTATAACTTTCATCATTACTATGCCTGGGTGGGTATTGTGTATAAACGTTCCCTGCCGTGGCTAAACCACGTGATTACCCTATAAGAGACAATCCGACTGGATGGACATTTCATCGTTGCGTCGGTGAAACGGCTTAATTTCATCTTGCATTTCCCCGGTAACGGCTGACCAGCTCCCATTGAGGACACAACTTTTTACAAGTGATAGCACAGGGTCCTGGCTGGTCCAGGTCCTGATCTGGTGAGCAGTGACGGGTGACCCCCTCGCTCTCAAAAGCATCCATGACCAGAAGCAAGTCTGCGGGCTGCGCCATTTCCACCCCGGTAGTGGGCAATGGTAGCCGACTGAGGGTGTCATGTATCTCACACTACTGTATATAACTGTATCTTACCATGCTATACATGACTGTAACTAGATATGACCTGTAACCACAAGCATACTTTACCACCAGGGGTGCACTTGCAGGAGACATTGCATACCTGTTTCACACAGGTCTATAAAGGCAGGTCTCAGGCAAGTGTGGCACTCGAGAGCTGTGAAATAAATTGCAGGTCCAGAGTGACCTTGACTTCAGCATGTGCCTCGTGTAAGTCTGTACTGCAGGGTCAGGACTTTACAGTGGCGACGAGTTACGGGATCACAGAATCCACAGAATGGCTACCAATGGCTCAGATGAGAAATACAATGCTGGAGACAATTGGGAGGACTTTATAGAAAGGCTCCAGCAAAGCTTTGTAACCAAAGACTGGTTGGGAGACGATAAGGCAGACAAGAGAAGAGCCCATCTCTTGACCAGCTATGGCTCGAAAACATACGCCTTAATGAAGGACCTGCTGGCACCCGAGAAACCAGCAAGCAAGTCATTTGAGGAGTTGAGCACACTGATGAGAGACCACCTGAAGCCAGCGAGCAGCCTGCACATGGCCAGACACAGGTCCTACAACTACAGACGCTGTGTGGGCCAGAGCATACCCGACTTTGTGGCGGAACTTCGGAGGCTGGCTAGTTTATGTGAGTTCTCCAATGAACTAAGGAGAGAAGTACTGAGAGACTTTTTTATTGAAGGAATAGGCCACGCAGGCATATTCCGAAAGCTTATAGAGACCAAGAACTTGACCCTAGAGGCAGCAGCACTGGTCGCACAGACATTCTTGGCAGGAGAAGAAGAAACGAGGTTGATCTATACTGCGGGTATGACAACTAACAAAACATCGGAACAAGGGGTTCACAGCGTGAAATGAGCCGCTACCCCCACACACAGACAAAGACAGGAGAGCAGGTCTTCAACAGCAGGCAGTGGTGCCAGAAGCCATCAAGGGCCACAGCAACGGCCGTTCACACCTCATCAACCCACAATACGAGCAATCAACTACAGACTGAGAGAAGCTCAAGAGAGATCAGCCAAACGCAGCTCATCCTTCGAAACAATGGAAGTGGTCTGTGCTGGAGATGTGGGGGAAGGCACTCAACAAAGGGGTGTCGATTTCAGCATGCTGTTTGCAGAAACTGCAAATATACAGGGCATCTGGCTCGCAAGTGCAGAAAAACAGAGCTTGGCTGGTATACGAATCAGAAGGGTCGGAAAATGGACCAGAAGATGGTGGGGATAGTGCCCGGGATGCTGGAGTATAGCGGGTCAACACGATCAATGTCCACTGTTCTTACAACAAGACGCATCCAATAATGATGAGGGTCCTACTCAACGGGATACTCATCAACATGGAACTGGACACGGGAGCTAGTCAATCTCTCATGAGCGTCCAACAATTTGAACAGATGTGGCCGCACAAAAGCAACAGACCAAAACTCACAAGGATCGACACCAAACTAAGGACCTATACCAAAGAAATCGTCCCAGTCCTTGGCAGTGCCATGCTCTCAATCACACACAAAGGGACGGTGAACCGACTTCACCTATGGATTGTCCCCGGAGATCTCCCAGCACTGCCGGGGAGAAGCTGGCTGGCAAAACTAAACTGGAAATGGGATGATGTTTACACCATGTCGTCAGAGAAACGGACCTCCTGCTCAACAGTTCTAAGTAATTTTGAACATCTCTTTTAACCAGGTGTGGGCACCTCAAAGGGGCTAAAGTTAAAATCTACATCACACAGGATGCCAGATCGGTCCATCACAAGGCTAGAGCTGTGCCTTATGTGATGAGGGAAAAGATTGAACACGGCCGGACCGGCTTCTGCGGGAAGGCATTATCTCACCCGTGGAATTTAGCGACTGGGCAAGTCCCATCGTCCCCATCATGAAGCTTGATGGATCCGTACGAATCTGTGGCGATTACAAATCTACCATAAACAGAGTCTCCCTACAGGAACAATACCCGCTGCCCAGAGCGGAGGATCTATTTGCCACATTGGCTGGAGGAAAACTTTTCTCGAAACTAGATCTCACATCTGCGTATATGACGCAAGAACTAACCGAAGAGTCTAAGCTACTCACCACCATCAACACACATCGAGACCTTTTTATGTACAATCGATGCCCATTCGGCATCAGGTCGGCAGCTACTATATTCCAGCGCAACATGGAAAGTCTGCTCAAGTCCATCCTGGGGACGGTTGTGTTTCAAGATGACATACTCATCACGGGCAGGGACACCGACTCCCATCTCCGCAACTTGGAGGAAGTACTAAGTCGATTGGATCGGGTAGGCCTTAGAGTTAAGAAATCTAAGTGTCTGTTTCTCGCGCCCGAGGTTGAATTCTTGGGCAGAAAGATTGCGTTGATGGAATCCGCCCAACAGAATTCAAAACTGAAGCAAGTCGTCTGGCACCCAGGCCCTGAAATGTCTCGGAACTGCACGCCTTTCTCGGGCTACTCAATTACTTAGGGAACTTCATACAGAACTTGAGCACGCTGCTGGAGCCTCTCCACATGCTACTCAGAAAGGGGTGCGATTGGTTTTGGGGGGACGCCCAAGAACGCGCCTTCAATAAGACACGCAACCTTCTATGTTCCATGAGTGTTTTAGCCTTTTTTGACCCAGGTAAAAAGCTAGTTCTTACATGTGATGCGTCAGCGTACGGGATCGCGTGTGTTTTACAGCATGTCAATGATGCGGGTAAATTACAATCCATTGCTTATGCCTCCAGGTCATTTTCGCGGGCGGAGCGCGAGTGCGGTATGGTTGAGAAGGAGGCGCTCGTGTGCGTGTACGGTGTCAAAAAGATGCACCAATATCTTTTCGGGGCCAAGTTCGTGTTAGAAACCGACCACAAACCCCTCACGTCCCTACTATCCGAGAGCAAGGCAATAAACACCAACGCCTCGGCGCGCATTCAGCAGTGGGCACTCATGCTGGCGTCTTAAGACTACACAATAAGGCACAGACCGGGCACAGACAACTGTGCTGACGCGCTTAGCAGGCTACCCCTGGCGACTATGGTAGGGTCCGACGAACAGGACTGTGAGATGGTCATGGCAATCAATGCCTTTGAATCCACAGGTTCGCTCATGATGGCTCGCCAAATCAGAGCCAGGACGACCAGCGACCCCACGTTATCCTTAGTCAAAAGATGTGTTTTAACTGGTGACTGGGCAGAGGCTCGCGATGCCTGCCCCGAGGAGATCAAACCTTTCCATAGGCGCATGCATGAACTATCACTACAGGCAGACTGCCTGATGTGGGGCAGCTGAGTAGTTATGCCCCTGCGAGGCAGAGAGGCGTTTGTCCAGGAACACCACCGCGAGCACCCGGCCATAGCCAGATCCCACGTCTGGTGGCTTGGCATTGACGCGGACTTGGAGCTCTGTGTACGGCGGTGCACCATTTGTGCCCAACTCAGTAATGCCCCAGGGAGGCACCCCTGAGCCCCTGGCCCTGGCCCATCAAACCGTGGTCGCGGATGCATGTAGACTATGCTGGCCCATTCATGGGCAAAATGTTCCTCGTAGTCGTCGATGCGTTTTCAAAGTGGATCGAGTGCACCATTTTAAACTTGAGCACCACCTCCACCACTGTGGAGAGCCTTGGAACCATGTTTGCAACGCACGGAATTCCTGACATATTGGTCAGTGATAATGGTCCGTGCTTCACCAGCGCAGAATTTCAAGATTTTATAAGTGACCACAGCATAAATCACGTTAAGACGGCACCGTTCAAGCCGGCCTCCAATGGCCAGGTGGAGCGAGCAGTGCAAATCGTTAAGCAAGGCATGCTAAAAATCCAAGGTCCCACGCTGCAGGGCCGCTTGTCGCAACTGCTGCTGGCATACAGATCTCGTCCGCATTCGTTGACCGGGGTTCCACTCAACTATTAATGAAACGGACCTTAAAGACTAGGCTCTCGTTAATCCTCCCAGACATGCATGAAATTGTTGAGGCAAAGCACCAGAAGCTAACTGAGTACCATGACCAAAATTCGAGAGGGAGGTGGAATGAGATAGGGGACAACGTGTTTGTGCTAAACTATGGCAGGGGTCCCAAATGGCTTGCAGGGACAGTAACAGGCAAGGAAGGAAACAGGCTACTGGTTGTACAAATGGACAATGGCCAAAGCTGCCGGAGGCATGTAGACCAAGTAAAAAGTAGATTCACCAACAATACTGCAGAACCAGAGGCAGACTACAATGTGGAACTCACACCACACCTGGTGGACAGACAGAGGGAACAACCTGAGGAAAGCCCAGGCGAGATAACAGCAATCATACTGAACAAAACAGACAGCCCAGGCGAGATACCAGCAATCACACCGAAAGAAAAACAGGCACTAAGGCAAACAACTGAACCACAACTAAGAGATCATAGACCACCTGAATCTATAAAGACAATAAGACCTTCGGGGAGGGTGATGTCATATATCTCACGCTATTGTATCTAACTGTATCTTACCATGCTATACATGACTGTAACTAGATATGACCTGTAACCACAAGCATACTTTACTACCAGGGGTGCATTTGCAGGAGACAATGCATACCTGTTCCACACAGGTATATAAAGGCAGGTCTCAGGCAAGTGAGGCACTCGAGAGCTGTGAAATAAAGGTGCAGGTCCAGAGTGACCTTGACTTCAGCATGTGCCTCGTGTAAGTCTGTACTGCAGGGTCAGGACTTTACAGAGGGCATCAGCACAGTTCTCCGTGCCTAGTCTGTGGTGGATAACATAGTCATAGGCGGACAATCTTAGTGTCCAACTTTGGATGTGGGATGAAGTATTGGTATTTATACCTTTGCTTTTTGAAAACAGCGAATTGAGCGATTTGTGGTCGATTTCAAACTCAAACCGAAGTCCAAATAGCTATTGGTGCATTTTCTTAACCCCATATACACAAGCTAACGCCTCTTTCTTGACCATACTGTAGGCTCTTTCAGCCTTAGACAAACTTCTAGATGCGAATGCAACTGGTTGAAGTTTGCCCGATACATTAGTTTGCTGTAACACACAGCCGATCCCGTATGAAGATGCAGCACAAGCTGGCACTAATCGTTTACACGTGTCATACAGTACAAGTAACTTATTAGAACAAAGTAGGTTTTTGGCCTTCTCAAAGTCTGTCTCTTGAGGTTTACCCCAAACGCAATCGTCACCCTTACGTAGCAACATGTGCAACAGTTCCAGCAAAGTGTTAACCCGGGTAGAAAGTTACCAAAATAGTTGAGGAGTCCCAGGAACGAACGCAGCTCCGTCACATTCTGTGGTCTGGTTGCATTCTTGATGGCCTCTGTCTTTATCTTTGAGTCCGTGGGTCTGATGCCATCTGCTGCAATCTTTCTCCCCAAAAATTCAACCTCTGGTGCCAGGAAAACATACTTCGATCATTTCAGCCTGAGTCCCACTCTGTCCAGTCGCTGAGAACCGCTTCCAGGTTGTGCAGGTGTTCGGTGGTGTCACAACCGGTGATCAGGAAGCTGTATTGAAACGCAACAGTGTGTGGAACTGATTTCAGCAGACTCTCTATGTTCCTCTGGAAGATGGCAGCAGCTGAGCGAATCCAAAAAGAGTACCTGTGGTATATAAGCAGCCCTTTGTGCGTGTTGATGCACATCAATCTTTTCGAAGATTCATCCAGTTCCTGTGTCATGTAGGCGGAGGTTCGGTCCAACTTGGTGAATGACTTCCACACCCCCACCCCGCTAAAGTTGCAAACAGGTCATCCGCCTTGGGTCGTGGGTACTGGTCTTGTAACGAGACTCGGTTGATCATTACCTTGTAATCTCCGCAGATTCTGACCGTGCCATTGCTTTTCAACACCGGAACAATCACACTGGCCTTCTCGTTGAACTCGACGGGCGATATGATTCCCTCTCGTTGAAGCCTGTCCAGTTCGATCTCGACTTTCTCCCTCATCATATATGGAACTGTTTGAGCCTTGTGATGCTAGTCCTTGCATCGGGGACTAGATGGATCTGCACCTTGGCGCCTGTGAAGTTGCCGATGCCTGGTTCAAATAGCGACGGAAAATGCTCAGCACTTGGGTGCACGAGGCATCATCCACTGAAGAGAGTGCTTTGATGTCGTCCCAGTTCCATCGAATCTTTCCCAGACAGCTTCTGCCAAATAGCGTTCGGCCAGCGCCTGGCACAATCCACAGTGATAAATCATGCACAGCTCCATTGTACGATATTTAACTGCCACACTGCCAATGACTGATATGAGCTGTTTGGTGTAGGTGTGCAGCTTTGTCTGAATCGGACTCAGTTTGGGCCTTTGTGCCTTGTTGCCCTACAGTTTCTCAAAAGCCTTCTGGCTCATAATTGATTGACTCGCCCCTGTGTCCAACTCCATTGAGACCGGAATACCATTCAATTTGACTTTCAGCATAATAGGAGAGCTCTTGGTGGTGAAGGTGTGTACACTTCTTCCTCGGGTTGAGTTGCCTCTCTTGTTTGCTCTGCGTGATCCACGCCGGACCGATCATCCTCTGCCGACTCTGCCACGTGGTGAGTCGCAGCACTCTTGCACATTCGCTGGAGATGCCCCATTGTTTCGCAGCCTTTGCACACGTAGTGCTTGAATCAACATTGATGGGCTCGATGATTACCCCCACAACGCCAACATGGTGCTAATGGATTTGCGTTCACATCCGATGGCGGTCTCTGAGTCATCCTAGGTCTTGCAGCTGCAGACATGTAGGCCCTGCTATATGCGGTTCTGCCTGCTAGCGACGTTATTTTATGCACAGTACTTGCCGGTGAGCTTCGATGCTAGGAAGATATCTGTCTGGTATTATCGCTCATGGATATAAATGCCTGGGCTAATGTGATGGCCTTACTCAAGTCTAGGGATTTGGCAGACAGCAGCTTGCGAAGAATAACCTTGTGGCCGATGTCAAGTACAAAACTGTCCCGCAGCATTTCCTCCAAAAATCCAGCAAATTCGCAAGTTCCCGCAAGGTGTCTCAGGTCAGTGACAAAACTCGCCATGTCCTGGTCCTCGGAGCGGTGGTGCATGTAGAAGCGATACCTGGCCAATAAGATGCTCTCCTTCGGCTTGAGGTGGCTCCAAACCAGTGTACACAACTCCGTGTATGTCTTCTCCGCTGGTTTCTCCGGTGCTAGCAGAGTCTGTATATTGTGGACCCACACACGCTGAGGAGAATCTCCCTGCGCTTGATCGCTTTATCATCCCCATCCAGCTCATTGGCCATGAAGTACTAGTTGAGACGCTCAATGAAGGCTTTCCAATCAGCATCCTCCAGAAATCTCTCTAAAATACCAACGGCAGCCATGACCGCATGAAAATTTGTAATCTGTTACTCGTCGCCAATTGTTAAGTATGGAAGAACTCCACAAGACTGAGTACTGTGAGCTAAAACTGATGCGGCCTTAGTCTCTTTAATACAACTCCAGAGTGCCTAAGCAGCGTGGCAGATAGCCTTTTATACTTCCTTGCACGAGGTGTGCAGGTGACCCTTGGGCCTGCAACAGTTGCGCCCTCTGGTGACAAGTCTTACACAGTGTTTACATATATAACAGCTGAAGCCATCCCTGGCCTCCCAGGCAGCAATGTGCTGGCGCCATCACTACCTCAGGTTCCTCCACCTCATCTTACACCTGCTCCTCCTCCTCTTCTGAAGAGGCTGTGCACTCTGCGCATTGCTCCTCTTGCAGCTCCAATCCTCGCTGCTGCGCTATGTTGTGCAGCATGCAGCAAACAACAAAGATTCTGGAGACCCTGCCTGTTCATACTGAAGGGCTCCCCCAGATCTGTCAAGGCATCTGAAGTGCATCTTCAGCATGCCTATTGCTTGTTCTATGATACATCTGGTGGACATGTGACTCTCATTATAACGCTGCTCAGCCTCAGTACTTAGCCTCCTCAAGGGTATCATGAGCCACGTCTTCAGTGGATAGCCCTTGTCTCCAAGCAATTAGCTGGTAAGTCTGTTTGGTGGTGCGAAGGGCTGTGGGAGGGTGGATTGGCGCAGCACGAAATAAACATTACAGCTGCCAGGCAAACTGGCACATACATGCATGATGATCTTGTTATAGTTGCAGACGAGCTGCACATTGAGGAAGTGGAAACCCTTGCAGTTCACAAACGCTCCTGATGGCCACATGCAGTCAATGATGCCCTGCATCTGTGGGAAGCCAGTCAGAGCTGCAAATCTGAGCGCCTGTTCAGTAACACTGGCTTCACCTGTGGCAAAGTTCATATAATTAATTGACTTGTTAAACATGGCATCAGTCAACTGGCTGATGCATCTGTGGGCGGCTGACTGTGATATCCTGTAAATGTCTGCTGCAGATCCCTGGAAGGAGCCTGAGGCGAAGAAGTTACATAAGAACATAAGAATTAGGAACAGGAGTAGGCCATCTAGCCCCTCGAGCCTGCTCCGCCATTCAACAAGATCATGGCTGATCTGGGCATGGACTCAGCTCCACTTACCCGCCTACTCCCCATAACCCTTAATTTCCTTATTGCTTAAAAATCTATCTATCTGTGATTTGAATACATTCAATGAGCTAGCCTCAACTGCTTCCTTGGGCAGAGAATTCCACAGATTCACAACCCTCTGGGAGAAGAAATTCCTTCTCAACTAGGTTTTAAATTGGCTCCCCCATATTTTGAGGCTGTGCCCCCTAGTTCTTGTCTCCCCGACCAGTGGAAACAATCTCTCTGCCTCTATCTTGTCTATCCCTTTCATTATTTTAAATGTTTCGATAAGATCACCCCTCATCCTTCTGAACTCCAACGAGTAAAGACCCAGTCTACTCAATCTATCATCATAAGGTAACCCCCTCATCTCCGGAATCAGCCTAGTGAATCATCTCTGTACCCCCTCCAAAGCTAATACATCCTTTCTTAAGTAAGGTGACCAAAACTGCACGCAGTACTCCAGGTGCGGCCTCACCAATACCCTGTACAGTTGCAGCAGGACCTCCCTGCTTTTGTACTCCATCCCTCTCGCAATGAAGGCCAACATTCCATTCGCCTTCCTGATTACCTGCTGCACCTGCAAACTAACTTTTTGGGATTCATGCACAAGGACCCAGGTCCCTCTGCACTGCAGCATGTTGTAATTTCTCCCCATTCAAATAATATTCCCTTTTACTGTTTTTTTTTCCCAAGGTGGATGACCTCACATTTTCCGACATTGTATTCCATCTGCCAAACCTTGAGGGCGGTGATGACTTCCAAAGCCACTGGTAAGGCATGTCCCCCGGTCCTCTAGGCAGCAGGTCTTGTTCCAGCAGGCTACAAATATCTGTGATGACCTAGCGCAATAGCCTGAACCTCCTGAAGCGCTGCTGTTCAGTCATGTTGAGGAAGCTCATCCTCTGTCTGTATAGCCTGTGCAACCCTGTGCTGACCCCCTCTCTCCTGTGGAGCATCAGGTCAGTGATGAGAAACTTGCTGTTGTGGTTGCTTTTGCTACTGGTGCTGCTGGGGCTCATCTTGGTCTGATTCTGAGAGAGCATAATTAGCACCCATGCTGGTGTAATAGATGGCAGGTAAAGTGGAGATCAGAGGGTCAATCCCTCAATGATGTGATAGTGACTAGCAATATGGTGAGTATGGCTTCCGAGGTTGCAGAAGTGACCTGCAAACGGCTGACAGTTGAATCGCTGCACAAAATGGGAGTCAGCAAGAGCCTTTCCATTAGCCAAGTAATCAGGTGTAATGTGGGAGTATTTATGTGTTTTTCCCAGCTCTCATTGAATGGACTTGTACAATGGCCATAGAGCCTCTGCCTCCCCTTCACAGGCGAGGTTCCCGAGGTGCATGAATCCCGTGCTCCTTTATTTTGTATTCGTTCAAGGGATGTAGGCATTGCTGGTAAGGCCAGCATTTATTGCCCATCCCTAATTGCCCTGGAGAAGGTGGTGATGAGCCGCATTGCTGAACCGCTGCAGTCTTTGTGATAAAGGTACTCTCACAGTGCTGTTACGGAGGGAATTCCAGAATTTTGACCCAGCGACAATGAAGGAACGGCGATATATTTCCAAGTCAGGATGGTGTGTAACTTGGAGGGGAACTTGCAGGTGAAGGTGTTCCCATGCGCCTGCTGCCCTTGTCCTTCTACGTGGTAAAGGTTGCGGGTTTGGGAGGTGCTGCCGAAGAAGCCTTGGCGAGTTGCTGCAGTGCATCTTGTAGATGGTACACACTACAGCCACGGTACATCAGTAATGGAGGGAGTGAATGTTTTCGGTGGTGGATGGGGTACCAATGAAGTGGGCTGCTTTGTCCTGGATGATGTCGAGCTTCTTGAGTGTTGTTGGAGCTACAATCATCCAGGCAAGTGGAGAGTATTCCATCACCCTCTTGACTTGTCCCTTGTAGATGTTGGAAAGAATTTGAGGGGTCAGGAGGTGAGACACTCGCCACAGAATACCCAGCCTGAGACCTGCTCTTATAACCACACGTGGGCCACCCCGACCTGTGAGAGGACACCACCGCAGGTCGGGAGTATAAAGAGCTGGAGCACGCCACTACAGCTTTCAGAGCGAATCGTCCTAAGTGTGCGATGACTTTGAGGTGGTGACTGGGTGACGCCATCAAGGCCCAGGTCACCGGTCAGAGCGTGGGCTGCAACATTGGTGGGGCCCAGGCACAGCGGAGGTGCGGGAAGGTCGTAGCGGAGGTGCGGCAAATGAGGGTACGGGGCCCAGGGGCAGCACAGACCAGCCTACACTGCAATTTGTGTGCGCACTAGGGGCTAGAACCACCACGTTTTTTGCTTACTTAATGCCCACTTAACGCCCATTTTACCGCTGAAATGGCGTATAGCGTCCATATTCCGCCCATTTGGCACAAAATGGAAACTGACGGGCATCTTTAGGAAAAATATCGCCCGAGCGTTACTTTCCCCAAGTGCTTAACGGCGGGAAAAAATATTACCGGCCATCCACTTTTTTTGGGTGGAATCATCAGAATGGGCGACATCAATGATCTTAATATCATCCAGCGTTACTTTACGCATGGAATTAACGCCGAGATACAATAATACCGCCCGCCCATTTTTTTTTAATGTAAAGAGCACATTTGGCGAAACTAATGCCTAGGAGATCACCCAGCGTCACTTTCACCACCTCGCACACATATCGCCCACAATATCGCTCACCCAAAAAAACGACCAGAAAAAGTGGAACTCTTCTGAACTAAAGCCAGCGGTGTGGCTGCCATTTTTTAAATCGCAGGTCGCTTCATTCAAAAGGCTGCTTCAACTTCGGGGGAGTTTGACTCTGGAGTTCTTCTCAGATGAAGTGACCATCTCAACAGACATATTTTCAGATTCTGGACTATTGGGGATTCACTCTAGGTGTATTTTATTGAGGAAATCATTGCTTCTGATTAATCATTATTATACATTCATTGCAATGGGGCCAGCCATTTCTCAGTCTGCATCGATTAATACGTAGATGTTGCAGAGTGCAGATGGCTCAATGTCTGATGCACATCAATATGTCCCCAATTTAAGATGTGCAAGAATGAGGAGGGCCAGACCATACACACCCCACACGTACAGGGAAAAGAGGTCTTACCTCAACGTGTCCAATCACACCTGCCTTTGGAGACTGCGCTGCCACAAGGTGGTGATCAATGAAATATCCGAGCTCATCAGGCTACATATGCGGCCTGCCATCAGGACATCAGTGTCTGTCGAGGTCAAGGTCACCGCGGCACTGTCTTTCTACGCGTCCGGTTCCTTTCGGGCCTCCACGGTCGAGATTTGCCCTCTGCCTCACCATGCAACCCATCGCTGCATTAGACAGGTCACGAAAGCCCTGTACACGAGAAGGATGGACTTTATCTGCTTCCCCATGACCACAGAGGCTCAGACTGACAAACCTGGAGCACTCTAGCGCATTGCTAAGTTCCCCAGGGTGCAGGGAGCTATACAGTGCACTCACATTGCCACGCAGGCACCTTCTCAGGACCCGAAGCTTTTTTGTAACAGAAAAGGATTTCACTCCCTTAAGGTCCAACTAATTGTTCGACCACACCAGATCATACTAGTAGTGAATGCCAAATGTCCGGGCACCTTCGATGAGGCTCACATCCTGCGTGAGAGCGCTGTCTCTGACATCTTTAAGAGTCAGCCACAAGGACAATGCTGGATGCTAGGTGATAACCAAAATGGCCTAGCCACCTGGCTGATGACCCCACTGCGTGATACCCACACTGAGGCCGAGAAGCGATACAACCGGAGCCACAGAGACACACGCAATGTGGTCCAGAAAATAATAACTGCTTAAGCAGTGCTTCAGATGTCTGGACCACTCAGGAGGGCAGCTACAATACAACCCTGAGCAAGTAGCTAAATTCGTGGTCGTGTGCTCCATGCTGCACAACCTGGCTATCAGGAGGGGACAAGAATTGCCAGAAGGGACTGATGGTTCACCTCAGGAGAGAGAGGTAGAGGAGGACAAGAGGCTGGACGCTGAACTCGGGCCAGACGATCAGGCTGGCTATGCAACCATGCTCACGACCCCCTCCAGACCGCAAGAAAGGGCCCGTGGTGGCTACATAGCTGCAAGACTCTTAAGTGAGGAGCTGATATCTGACCGATTTGCCTGAAAGAACGTTGATGTGAGTGACAATGCTGACACACTGCTGCTGTGTGTGTGCAGCTCAGACATCAATGGTGCCCATTGCCTTGGTGCCAGTTAAATTTTACGTTGATTGAAGTTAAGTTTTATTTAACCCTTACATGTTAAGGAATCACCAATGTGTAACGGTCCAGCTATCTGAGACAATGCGCAACAAGGTTATGTTCAATACATTTTTTTAATACCAACATTGGTCTGAAATCATAAGTATCACAGGCAATAACACCCAACCCCTGCCCACACCCCACTTTTTCCACCATTGAAATAAATCACATGTTCAACATGTCCAACAACACAGAATACAAAGGCAAAGCAGGAGTGTGGTCCCCAGCCCCCATACATTACAACAAATTGCATACACACAGATGGAGATATAACACAGCCATCACATGCAGACATGCACCTCACTTTCCTTCCCCCCTCTCCTTCTCCCCACCTCTACCCCTTCCCCTCCTCGCGCCACGGAACATTCTCTGATGCAGAAGCAGGATCTTGGTCCTTGCTCTCATCTGTCGTTTGCAGTAGTGGTGCAGAACCTAGGGATGGGGTGCTATGCTCTGGCACCACTGGGAGCCCTGTGGCAGCAGTGTTCCTGGCTATCGCATCCAGAGCCTCCGCCATCTGCAGAACGTACTCAGTCATGGTGGCCAGCTGTCGGGATATGCCCCCCATTGCTTCGATGAGCTGGTCATCAACATCTACAGTCCTCCTGGACAACTGTACCATCTCTCCGCTCTCATGTGGCTTTCGTGGAACAGACCTGCTGTGTCCACGAGGCCTCTGCGGGGTCAGTGCCGCCCTGGGGACAAATGGGGTGCTTGGGGCCGGTACCTCCAGAGTGGAAGCGGGAATGACTGGAGGAGCACTAGATGGCCTTGGAGTGGAATGGCTTCTGGAGCGTGGCGATGCAGGTTCCTCGAAGTCCACGCTCTCATCCGTGGAGAACAGACCCGGTGGATTGACGGGTGAGAATCGGAGCTGCTCAGCACTAGATGTAGGATCATCCAGAGAGTCGGGCTCCGTGCCCCTACCTTCTGGCCTCTGTGGTCTTACCTGGGGCCATGCTGCTGGCTGAGTGCAAATTAAAAATGAGGTTATTAGAAGAGAAGGGGATGCTAGGGTCACAAGGTAAGTCCAGCGTTACACACAGCAGATGCACAACAAAAGCGCTACCGCTCTCAAAATCATCTCAGACATCACATTTCATGGCGATCAAGCCATTTGCATTGCAATGATTTTCATTACGCCAGCATTATTTCTATGACAATTTTAGAAATCATCTATCATATATGATTGTTCGGATATGAGTTGGTGTGGCATCTATTGACTTCACATCATGCAATGCTGCAAGCTTTACTCACGTGGCATCACTTCAGGGTCTGTAGATGTTTCCGTGGCTGTCTGGGTATGCTTCCGCATGAGTGCGAGCACCCGCTCCTCCATCTCAGTGATGTCATTGGGGACTGGTGGTCCCCACCCGTTCGCCTCTGCACGGACCTTATCGTCGATAGCTTTTTTTGTAAAAGGTGACAGGACGACATAGCATGAGATCATTGCATGATATCATTGCTAGCTACTGTCACAGAGACTGATACAACACATAACCGACAGATGTAATCATGCTTATTATGATAATTATCATTCTTTACATAAAGACGTGCAGCGTGACCACAGGTTTTGACTACAACATTTCTGGTAAAAGTGCATGACCTCACATCTGTTGAAAGTCACTTATGACTGTGACAAATCAAATGATATAAATACATAAGTACATGTAAATCAATGTAATACTTATTCTTACGGATCCCACAAGGTTGTTCCATCGTTTGCGGCATTGGTTGCCGACCATACCACCCTGCTATCTCGGTCTATATCCTCTGGTAGGCCTTTGGGTTGGACTTCCCACCCCCTCCCTGTGTCAAATCACCCCAGTGTAACTCAATCTTCTGCAAGAGGGAGGCATTTGCCTCGTCCGCGAACCTCCTGGCTCTTTTGCGCCCTCCAATGAGCTCTTCTGTCGCCTCACTACTCTCTCCAGCATCAATCTCCACAGCGTGCTGTGATGCCTCCTCCTCTCTCTCCATTATAGGCCAAATTCAAGCAAATATGTGGCTGGTAACAGCTAATTTTTGTTTCCCTAGTTCCAGTGAAGCTTTAAAGTCTCCCTCCTTCCTCCCAAAGCAGCCACACCACACCCAGACATGCCTACAGTCCCTCTGAGCTCCCTCTTTTTCTGTCTCCTCTTCTGCGCATGTCATGATGACCCTTGCCCCGTGAGAGGCGACAGTCCGGGGTGCGTGGTGGCTGACAAAAGGCCACGAGATAAGGAGTTGGGCAGCGTCAGCGAGAGGCGACAGTCCGGGGCGCGTGGTGGCCTACAAAAGGCCGTGAGATAAGGAGTCGGGCAGCGTCGGCGAGAGGCGACAGTCCGGGGTGCGTGGTGGCTGACAAAAGGCCGTGAGATAAGGAGTTGGGCAGCGTCAGCGAGAGGCTTGTGCAGCTTCAGTGAGAAGGCAAAAACGAAGTAGAAAGAAATAAAAAAGTGACGTCACAGTCAAGGGGGTAAGTGATTGGCTGGTGACAGGTAAGTAGATTTTCTTTTTTCTCTTCTAGATCAGTCAGTAACTTTGAGCATTGTTGTTGCCAATTTAAGTTAATCTAAGGGTTAAGTCATGGCAGGAAAGCTCGGACATGTGATATGCTCCTCCTGTACCATGTGGGAACTCAGGGACATTTTCGGTGTCCCTGACGACTATGTGTGCGGGAAGTGTATCCGCCTCCAGCTCCTGACGGTCCACATTGCGAAATTGGAGCTGAGGGTGGATTCACTCTGGAGCATCCACGATGCTGAGAATGACGTGAGTAGCACATGTAGTGAGTTGGTCTTACCGCAGGTGAAGGGTCCACAGCCAGTTAGGGAATGGAAGACCAGCAGGAAGAGCAGTGCAAGGAAAGCAGTGCAGGGTTCCCCTGTGGTCATCCCCCTGCAAAACAGATACACCGCTTTGAGTACTGTTGAGTGGGATGACTCATCAGGGGAGGGCAGCAGCAGCCAAGTTCATGGCACCATGGGTGGCTCTGCTGCACAGGAGGCCAGGAAAAAGAGTGGGTGAGCTATAGTGATAGGGAATTCTTTTGTAAGGGGAATAGATAGACGTTTCTGCGGCCGCAACCGAGATTCCAGCATGGTATGTTGCCTCCCTGGTGCAAGGGTCAAGGATGTCTCGGAGCGGGTGCAGGGCATTCTGAAAATGGGGGGTGAATAGCCAGTTGTCGTGGTGCACATAGGTAAAAAAAGGGATGAGGTCCTACGAGACGGATTTAAGGAGCAAGGAGCGACATTAAAACGTAGGACCTCAAAAGTAGTAATCTCGGGAATTGCTACCAGTGCCACGTGCTAGTCAGAGTAGGAACCACAGGATAGCTCAGATGAATACGTGGCTTGAGGAGTGGTGCAGCAGGGAGGGATTCAAATTCCTGGGGCATTCGAACCGGTTCTGGGGGAGGTGGGACCAGTACAAACCGGACGGTCTGCACCTGGGCAGGACCGGAACCAATGTCCGAGGGGGAGTGTATGCTAGTGCTGTTGGGGAGGAGTTAAACTAATATGGCATGGGGAGGGGAACCAATGCAGGGAGATAGAGGAAAAAAAAATGGAGACGGAAGCAAAAGACAGAAAGGAGATGAGTAAAAGTGGAGGGCAGAGAAACCCAAGGCAAAAAACAAAAAGGGCAACTATACAACAAAATTCTAAAGAGTCAAAGTGTAATAAAAAGGCAAGCACGAAAGCTCGGTGCCTCAATGCGAGGAGTATTCGGAACCCAGGAGAGGGCTCTGAGCTAGTTAGAGTGGGTGAGAGCTCAGATGAACAGGACCCCAAGAAAGAATGCAAAAGACAGGCGGAAACAGAGCTGAGTAGCACTGGGGTAAGTGTAAACCACAAGGTGATAGGAAGGGACAATATGTATGAATATAAAGGGGCTGCAGGAGGGATCAAAACGAAAAATCATGGTTTAAAAACCAGTATTAAACCACTACCTAAACGCACGCAGCATTCGAAATAAAGTAAATGAGTTGACGGCACAAATCATTACAAATGGGTATGATTTGGTGGCCATTACAGAAACGTGGTTGCAGGGTGGCCAAGACTGGGAATTAAATATACAGGGGTATCTGACAATTCTGAAAGATAGACAAGAAGGGAAAGGAGGTGGGGTAGCTCTGTTAATAAAGGATGATATCAGGACAGTTGTGAGAGACGATATTGGCTCTAATGAACAAAATGTTGAATCATTGTGGGTGCAGATTAGAGATAGTAAGGGGAAAAAGTCACTGGTGGGCGTAGTTTATAGGCCCCTAAATAATAACTTCATGGTGGAGCGGACAATAATCAAGGGAATAATGGAGGCATGTGAAAAAGGAACGGCAGTAATCATGGGGGATTTTAACCTACATATCGATTGGTCAAATCAAATCGCACGGGGTAGCCTTGAGGAGGAATTCATAGAATGCATATGGGATTGTTTCTTAGAACAGTATGTTACAGAACCTACAAGGGAGCAAGCTATCTTAGATCTGGTCTTGTGTAATGAGACAGGAATAATAAACGATCTCCGAGTAAAAGACCCATAATAAACGCCAACCTGGAAATAACGCCCATTTTTGGGTGAACTGCACAATAATGGAATGTCTAGCCCCATAGCTCTTGCTGTTTCCAGTGCTCTCAGCCATTTTTTGATATCACATGGAGTGAATCGAATTGGCTGAAGACCAGCTTCTGTAATCGTGGGGATTTCAAGAGGTGGCTGATATGACTCATCCACTTGGCACTTCTGGCTGAAGATGGTTGCAAACACTTCAGCTTTGTCTTTTGCACTCATGTGCTAGGATCCGCCATCATTGAGGATGGAGATATTCATGGAGCCTCCTCCTCACCTTAGTCATTTAATGGTCCACCACCATTCACGACTGGATGTTGCCGGTCTGCAGAACTTTAAGCTGATCCATTGATTAGGATCACTTAGCCCTGTCTATAGCATGCTGCTTCTGCTGTTTAGCATGCATGTAGTCCAGATTCGCTAGGTTGGCACTTCATTTTTTTGTATGCCTGGTGCTGCTCCTGGCATGCTCTTCTACACTCCTCATTGAACCAGGGTTGGACCCCTGGCTTGATGGTATGGTAGAGTGAGGGATATGTCAGGTCATGAGTTTACAGATTGTGGTGGAATACAATTCTGCTGCTGCCCATGCCCACTGCGCCTCATGGATGCCCAGTTTTGAGCTATTCTGAATCTATCCCATTTAGTGCGGTGGTAGTGCCACACAACATGATGGATGGTGTCCTCATTGTGAAGACGGGGCTTCGTCTCAACAAGGGCAAGGTCACTGCTTCCAATGCTGTCATGGGCAGATGCGTCAGGTACATTGTTGAGGATGAGTTCAAGTAGGTTTTTCCCTCCTGTTGATTATCTCACCACCTGCTGCAGGCCCAGTTTAGCCATTATGTCCTTCAAGACTCAGCCAGCTGAGTCAGCCACTACCGAGCCACTCCTGGTAATGAACATTGAAGTCCCCCACCCAGAGTATATTCTGAGCCCTTGCTACTCTCAGTGCTTCTTCTATGTGGTGTTCAACATGGAGGAGTGCTGATTCATCAGCTGAGGAAGGGCGGTAGTTGGTAATCAGCAGGATATTTCGTTGCCTATGCTTGACCTGAAGCCATGAGACTTCATGGGGTCCGGATTCAATGTTGAGGACTCCCAGGACCAATCCCTCCCAACTGTATACCACAGTGCCGCCACCTCTGCTGGATCCGTCCTGCCAGTGGGGCAGGACATACCCAGGGCTGGTGATTGAGGAGTCTGGAACATTGCCTGAAAGGGATAAAACATAAGAACATAATAGGAGCAGAAGTAAGCCATATGGCCCCTTGAGACTGCTCAGCCATTCAATACGATTATGGCTGATTATCAACCTCAACTCCACTTTCCCGCCCAATCTCATACCTTCATAGAATACATTCATAGACATTTACAGCACAGAAGGAGGCCATTTCAGCCCATTGTGTCCATGCCGGCCAACAAGAGGCTATCTAGAGCTGGCCAACAAGAGGCTATCTAGAGCAATCCCACTTTCCAGCTCTAGGTCCATAACCCTGCAAGTTACAAAACTTCAGGTGCATATCCAAGTACTTTTTGAAGCAGTGAGGGTTTCTGCCTCTACCACCCTATCAGGCAGTGAGTTCCAGATCCCCACAACCCTCTGCATGAAGAAATTTCCCCTCAAATCTCCTCTAAACCTTCTACCAATTACTTTAAATTTATGCCCCCTGGTTGTTGATCCCTCTGCTAAGGGAAATAGGCCCATTCTATCCACTTTATCTAGGCTCCTCCTAATTTTATATAACTCAATGAGATCTCCCCTCAGCCTCCTCTGTTCCAATGAAAACAAATCCAGCCTATCTAATCTATCCTCGTAGCTTAGATTCTCCACTCCCAGCAACACCGTCGTAAATCTCCTCTGTGCCCTCTCCAGTGCAATCACGTCCTTCCTGTAATGCGGTGAGCAGAACTGCATGCAGTACTCCAGTTGTGGCCTAACTAGTGTTTTATACAGCTGAAGCATAACCCCCCCTCGCTCTTGTATTCTATGCCTCAGCTAATAAAGGCAAACATTCCATATGCCTTCTTAATCACCTTATCGAGGGATCTGTGGACATGCACTCCAAGGTCCTTTTGTTCCTCTACACTTCTCAGTATCCTACTATTTAATATGTATTCTCTTTCCTTGTTAGCCCTCCCAAAATGCATTACCTCACACCTCTCTGAATTAAATTCCATTTGCCACTGTTTTGCCCACCTGACCAGTTGATTGATATCTTCCTGCAGTCCGCAGCTTTCTTCTTCATTATCAACCCACACCATATCATCTGCAAACTTCTTAATCATACCCCCTATATTCAAGTCTAGATCATTGATATATATCACAAAAAGCAAGGAACCCCACTGGAAGCATCTTTCCAGTCACAAAAATATCCATCAACCATTAGCCTTTGCTTCCTGCCTCTGAGCCAATTTTGGATCCAACTTGCCACTTTGCCTTGGATTCCATGGGCTTTTACTTTTGTGACCAGTCTGCCATGTGGTCCTTATCAAAAGATTTGCTAAAATCCATATACACTACATCATACGCACTGCCTTCATCGACCCTCTTGGTAACCTCCTCGAAAAATTCAATCAAGTTAGTCAGACACGACCTTCCCTTAACAAATCCGTGCTGACTGTCCTTGATTAATCCGTGTCTTTCTAAGTGAAGATTTATCCTGTCCTTCAGGTTTTTTTCCAATAATTTTCCTACCACTGAGATTAGGCTGACAGGCCTGCAATTATTCGATCTATCCCTTTCTCCCTTCTTAAACAAAGGTACCACATTAGCAGTCCTCCAGTCCTCTGGCACCACACCTGAAGCCAGAGAGGATTGGAAAATGATCATCAAAGCCTCTGCTATTTCCTCTTTTGCTTTACTTAGCAGCCTGGGATACATTTTATCCAGGCCTAGAGATTTATCCACTTTCAAAGCTGCTAAATCCCTTAATACCTCTTCTCTCACTATGTTTATTTCATCTAATATTTCACATTTCTTCTCCTCGATAGTAGTGTCAGCATCATCCCTCTCTTTTGTGAAAACAGATGCAAAGCATTCATTAAGAACCATACCCACATCTTCCGCCTCCACACACAGATTGCCCTCATTGTCTCTGAGGCCCTACCCTTTCTTTAGTTATTCTCTTGCTCTTAATATATTTATAAAACATCTTTGGGTTTTCCTTGATTTTATTTGCCAAGAATTTTTCATGCTCTCTCTTTGCTTTCCTAATATCCTTTTTAATTTCACCCTTGGACTTTCTATACTCCTCTAGAGATTCTGCAATATTCAGCCCTCCATATCTGTCATAAGCCTTCTTTTTTTTCTTTATCCTATCCTGTATGTCCCTCAACATCCAGGGGGCTCTCGATTTGTTAGTCCCTCCTTTTTTGTTTAAAGGCACATATTTGGCCTGAACCCTACGGATCTCCTCCTTGAATGCCTCTCACTGCTCTGATACTGATTTACCTTCAAGTTGCAGTTTCCAGTCCACTATGGCCACATCACTTCTCAGCTTAGCAAAGTTGGCTTTTCCCCAACTTAGAACTTTTATTCCTAGTCTATCCTTGTCCTTTTCCATAACTACCTTAAATTTAACTGAATTATGGTCACTAGCACCTAAATGCTCCCCCACTGATACCCCTGCCACCTGCCCAGCTTCATTCCCTAAAACTAAATCCAGAACCGTTCCCACCCGTGTTGCGTTTGCTGTATACTGGCTAAAAAAAAGTTCACTTGAATGCATTTTAGGAATTCCGCACCCTCTATACCCTTCACACTAGTTTTGTCCTGGTTAATATTAGGATAGTTGAAATTCCCTACTATTACTGCTCTATAGTTTTTGCACTTCTCCATATCTATATCCCTTGATTCGCCAAGACTCCAAAAATCTATCTATCTCAGCCTTGAATATACTCAGAGACTAAGCATCCACAGCTCCCTAGGGCAGAGAATTCCAATGATTCGCAACCCTCTGAGTGAAGAAATTCATCCTCATCTCAGTATTAAATGGCCTACCCCTTATCCTGAGACTGTGCCCCCTGATTCTTTACACTGCAGCCAAGAGAAACAACCTCTCAGCATCTACCCTGTCAATCCCCTTTAGAATCTTCTATGTTTCAATGAGATCAGCTCTCATTCTGCTAAATTCCAGAGAGTATAGGTCCTTTCTATACAATCTCTCATCATAAGACAGCCCTCTCATTCCAGGAATGAATCTAGTGAGCCTCCGTTGCACTGCCTCCAAGGCGAGCATATCCTTTCTTAGATAAGGAGATCAAAACTGTGCACAGTACTCCAGGTGTGGTCTCACCAAGGCCCTCTTCTACTCCAACCCCTTTACAATAAAGGCCAACATGACATTTGCCTTCCTTATTGCTTGCTGTACCTACATACTAGCTTTCTGTGTTTCTTGCACAAGGACACCCAAATCTCTCTGAACAACATCATTTAAAAGTTTCTTAACATTTAAAAAAGTCTCTGTTTTTCTATTCTTCCTACCAAAGTGAATAACCTCACAGTTCCCTACATTATACTCCAGCTGCCACTTATTGCCCACTCATTTAGTCAATCTATATGCCTTTGCAGATGCTTTGTGTTCTCCTCACAGCTTACTGTCCCACCTAGCTTTGTATCGTCAGCAAACGTGGATACATTACACTCGGTGCCTATGATGAATTATTTGTGAAAGGGAAATCATGCTTGACAAATCTTCTGGAATTTTTTGAGGATGTTTCCAGTAGAGTGGACAAGGGAGAACCAGTTGATGTGGTGTATTTGGACTTTCAGAAGGCTTTCGACAAGGTCCCACACAAGAGATTAATGTGCAAAGTTAAAGCACATGGGATTGGGGGTAGTGTGCTGACATGGATTGAGAACTGGTTGTCAGACAGGAAGCAAAGAGTAAGAGTAAATGGGGACTTTTCAAAATGGCAGGCATTGACTAGTGGGGTACCACAAGTTCCTTGCTGGGGCCCCAGCTGTTTACACTGTACATTAATGATTTAGATGAGGGGATTAAATGTAGTATCTCCAAATTTGCGGATATCACTAAGTTGGGTGGCCGTGTGAGCTGCGAGGAGGATGCTATGAGGCTGCAGAGCGACTTGGATAGGTTAGGTGAGAGGGCAAATGCATGGCAGATGAAGTATAATGTGGATAAATGTGAGGTTATCCACTTTGGTGGTAAAAACAGAGAGACAGACTATTATCTGAATGGTGACAGATTAGGAAAAGGGGAGGTGCAACGAGACCTGGGTGTCATGGTACATCAGTCATTGAAGGTTGGCATGCAGGTACAGTAGGCGGTTAAGAAAGCAAATGGCATATTGGCCTTCATAGCGAGGGGATTTGAGTACAGGGGCAGGGAGGTGTTGCTGCAGTTGTACAGGGCCTTGGTGAGGCCACACCTGGAGTATTGTGTGCAGTTTTGGTCTCCTAACCTGAGGAAGGACATTCTTGCTATTGAGGGAGTGCAGCGAAGATTCACCAGACTGATTCCCGGGATGGCGGAACTGACCTATCAAGAAAGACTTGATCAACTGGGCTTGTATTCACTGGAGTTCAGAAGAATGAGAGGGGACCTCATAGAAACGCTTAAAATTCTGATGGGTTTAGACAGGCTAGATGCAGGAAGAATGTTCCCAATGTTGGAGAAGTCCAGAACCAGGGGACACAGTCTAAGGATAAGGGGTAAGCCATTTCGGACCGAGATGAGGAGAAACTTCTTCACCCAGAGAGTGGCGAACCTGTGGAATTCTCTATCACAGAAAGTTGTTGAGGCCAATTCACTAAACATATTCAAACAGGAGTTAGATGAAGTCCTTACTACTAGGGGGATCAAGGGGTATGGCGAGAAAGCAGGAATGGGGTACTGAAGTTGCATGTTCAGCCATGAACTCATTGAATGGTGGTGCAGGCTAGAAGGGCCGAATGGCCTACTCCTGCACCTATTTTCTATGTTTCTATGTTTCTATGTTTCATCATCATCATAGGAAATCTCTCGAAATCGATGACAACTTGCATCCACTACTAAAGTGAGTTCTTTGGTGGCTGAACAGTCCAACACGAGAGCCACAGACCCTGTCACAGGTGGGACAGACATTCGTCGGGGGAGGGGGTGGGTGGAACTGATTTGCCGCATGCTCCTTCCGCTGCCTGCGCTTGGCCTCTTCACGCTCGCAGCGTTGAGATTCGAAGAACTCAATGCCCTCCCGGATGCACTTTCTCCACCTAGGGCGGTCTTCGGCCAGGGTTTCTCAGGTGTCAGTGGTAATGTCGCACTTCACCAGGGAGACTTTGTGGGTGTCCTTGTAATGTTTCCGCTGCCCACCTTTGGCTCATTTGCCATGAAGGAGCTCCGTGTAGAGCAATTGCTTAGGGAGTCTCATGTCTGTCATGCAAATAAAGTGGCTTGTGCAACAAAGCTGATCGAGTGTGGTCAGTGCTTCAATGCTGGGGATGTTAGCCTGGGCAAGGACACTGTTGCATCTGTCTTCACAGGGGATTTGCAGGATCATGCGGAGACATCATTGGTGATATATCTCCAGTGACTTGATGTGTCTTCTGTACGTCATCCATGCATCTGAGGGCAGGTATTATTGCAGCCCTGTAGACCATGAGCTTGGTGGGAGGTTTGAGGGCCTGGTTTTCAAACACTCTTTTCCTCAGGCTGCCGAAGGCTGCACTGGTGCACTAGAGGCGATGTTGAATCTCCGCATCAATGTCTGCCTTTGTTGACAAGAGGCTGCGAAGGTATGGAAAGTGATCCACGTTGTCGAGGGCCGCGTCGTGAATCTTGATGACTGGGAGGCAGTGATGTGCGGCGAGGACAAGCTGGTGGAGGACCTTTTTGTCTTACAGATGTTAAGCATAAGGCCCATGCTTTCATATGCCTCGGTGAATACATCGACTATATCCTGGAGTTCAGCCTCAGAATGTGCGCGGACGCAGGTGTCGTCCACGTACTGCAGTTCAATGACAGAGGTTGGGGTGATCTTGGACCTGGCCTGGAGGCGGTGTAGGTAAACCAGCTTCCCACTGGTTCTGTAGTTTAGTTCCACTCCAGTGGGGAGCTTGTTGACAGTGAGGTGATTAATATAGATTGTAAATAGCTGAGGCCCCAGTACTGATCATTGCCGCTTCCCACTAGTTACAGTCTGCCAACCTGAAAAAGACGTGCTTATCCCTACTCTCTGATTTCTGTCCGTTAACCAATCCTCTATCCATGCTAATACATTACCCCCAACCCCATGAGCCGTTATCTTGTGTAATAATCTTTTATGCGGCATCTCATCGAATGCCTTTTGGAAATTCCAATAACTACATCCACTGGTTTCCCTTTATCTACCCTACCAGTTACATCCTCAAAAAATTCCAAAATTTTGTCGAACACAATTTCCCTTTCATAAAACCATGCTGACTCTGCCTAATCATGTTATGGTTTTCTAAGTGCCCTGATACCAATTCCGTAACAATGAATTCCAGCATTTTCCTGATAACTGATGTCAAGCTAACTGGTCTGTCGTTCCCTGTTTTCTCGCTCCCTCCTTTCTTGAGTAGCAGTTTTACTTCTGCTACCTTTCAGTCTGCTAGGACCTAGAATCTAGGGAATTTTGAAAGATCGAAACCAATGCCTCCATTATCTTTGCAGCTACCTCTTTTAGAACCTGAGGATATCGGCCGTCAGATCCAGCGGATTTAACGGCTTTTGGTCCCATTAGTTTCTTTAGTACTTTTTCTCTACTTATATGAATTACATTAAGTTCCTCACCTTCATTAGACCGTTGGTTCCCCACCATTTTAGGTATGCTTTTTGCAGCTTCGATTGTGACGACAGACACAAAATATTTGTTTAACGTTTCTGCCATTTTTTTATTCCCCATAATAATTTCTCCTGCCTCAGCCTTTAGGGACAAATGTTTACTTTTGTTGGTCTCTTCCTTTTTACTTGTCGAAGCTCTTACAATCTATTTTTATATTTCTTGCTAGTTTTCTTTCAGAGTCTATATTTTCTCTTTATATCAATTTTTTGCTCATCCTTTGCTGGTTTCTGAAACTCTTCAAATTCTCAGGCTTACTAATATTCTTCGCAACATTAAAAGCTTCTCCTTTTAATCCAATGCTATCCTTAACTTCTTTAGTTAGCCATGGATGGATCACTTTTCATGTGTAGTTTTTGTTTCTCAATGGAATGTATTTTTGAAGAGAATTATGGGGCTAGATTTTGCACTTTTTTACCTACATAACGCCCACTTAACGTCCATTTTAATGCTGAAATTACATATAATGCCCAGATATCGCCCATTTAGCCACAAAATGGAAACTGACGCCCATTTTTCGGACAATTATCACCGAGTGTTACTTTCCCCATGCGTGTAACGCCGGGAAAAAATTAGACCGCCCGCCCACTTTTTTTGGGTGGAATCATCAGCATGGACAAAATCAACGACCATAATATCGCCCAGCGTTAGTTTCCGCATGTAATTAACGCTGAGATTCAATAATACCGACCGCCCACTTTTTTTTGTCGTAAAGATTACATTTGCTGAAACTAACACCCAGGAGATTGCTCAGCATCAGTTTCACCACCTCGCACACATCTCGCCCACAATATCGCTCGCCCAAAACACCGCTCAGAAAAAATGGAACTGTTCTGAACGAATCACAGTGGTGTGGGCGCCATTTTTTAAATCGCAGGTCTCTTCATTCAAAAGGCTGCTTCAACTTTGGGGGAGTTTGGATTGACTCTGGAATTCTTCTCAGGTGAAGTGACTATCTCAACAGACATATTTTCAGACTCTGGACTATTGGGGGTTTTCTGTAGGTTTATTTTAGTGAGGAAATTATTGTTTCTGATCAATCGCTATTATACTTTCATTGCAACGGGGCCAGCCATTTCTCAGCCTGCATCGATTAATACGCAGATGCTGCAGAGTGCAAATGGCACAACGGCTAATGCACATCATAACGGGCCCAAGTTTCGGGCCGCGCCTAGAAAGGCGCAGCCCCGACCTGGACGCCCGTTTTTCGCGCCACAAAGTGCGCCTAAAAAAAACTTCCAGATTTTCCGGCTCCCTGCAGGTCGTTTGCAGCTCGGCGCAGCGCAGCACGAGCAGGAGGGGGCGGAGCCAGGTCCCTGCGCTGAAAACAGTGCTGGGAACTCTGCACATGCGCGCTACAGTGGGCGCGCATGTGCAGTAGTTCCAAGCGCCCAAAACTGTGTGGGAGGGGCCTGAAGCACGCAGCCCCTAGCCCTGGCCGAATGGCTTCACTGGGGCTGCGTGTATATAAGGCTGCCTCCCATGCCCAGCTCCTGTTTCCTCCGGACCGGACCCGACCCGACTTGACTCCCGCTCCCACCCCCGCCCCCACCGGACCGCCAGCCCTCCGACCCGACCTCCGCTTCCTCCGCTCCCGACCTGCCCCCCCCTCACCGACCGACCTCCGCTCCTGACCGATCTCCGCCCCCCCCCGACCGATCACCGCCCCCCCCCCCGACCGATCTCCCTGCCGATCTCCCCCTCCGACCGATCTCCCCCCCCGATCTCCCCGCCCAACCGATCACCCCCCCGACCGATCTCCCCCCCGATCTCCCCCCCCCGACCGATCTCCGCCCCCCCCGACCGATCACCTCCCCCCCGACCGATCTCCGCCCCACCCCCCCCCCGACCGACTGACCCCCCTTTCCCTCCGCTCCGACCCGCGCTTCCGACCCCCCCGGACCCCGGACCCGACGCCACCTACCTGTCAATCCGGTAAGTCTCAGCTCGAAGTCTTGGGCCCGGCTGGGCCCGGCCTGTTCAGCCTCCCTCTCCTTTCTTTCTCTCTCTCTCTCTTCCCCCCTTCTCTCCCCCTTCCCCTCCCTCCCTTCTTTTCCCCCCTCCCCTCCCTTCCTCCCTTCTCTCACCCCCCCTCCCTTCTCCTCTCTCCCTTCTCTCCCCCCTCCCCTCCCTCCTTTCTCACTCCCCTCCCCTCCCTCCCTTCTCACCCCCTTCTTCCTTGTCACCCCCCCTCCCATCCCTCCCTTGTCACCCCCTCTCCCCACCCCCTCTCCCCCACTACACCCCCTCTCCGCCACTCCACCATCCCTCCTCCCCATCCCCTCCACCCCCCATCTACCCCTCCCCTCCACCCCTCGCTGTCAGAAACACAGACACTGACAGACAGAGAGTGAGAGAGACACACACAGGCAGACAGAGAGATAGAGACACTAACAGAGACACACAGGGTGGGGGTGGGGGGGCATCCCAGCACGCTGTTGGAGGATTCCTGGTGCTGCAGTCAGTAAGTGGAAAATGTTTTATTTATTTATTTATTTTTTAATTTATTTTTTATTAATTTTTTTTGATTGATTTATTGGTTGATTTATTGATGTATTTAGCATTTATTATTGATGATGACTCTTTTTGTAAAATTGAAGTGTTTAATGTTTGTAAACTTCCCTTTAACCCCCTCCGCCCCCATTCCCTACGCCTGATTTTCTAAAGTGTAGACAAGGTTTTTTCGAGCGTACAAAAATCTTCACTTACTCCATTCTAAGTTAGTTTGGAGTAAGTTTTCACTGCCAAAACTTTGAAAACAGGCATAAGTGGCCGGACACACCCCCTTTTGAAAAAGAATTCTGTTCCAAAGTGAAACTGTTCTAACTGACTAGAACTGCAGCAAACTATATGCCGAGAATTTGAATTTCTAAGATACTCCGTTCTACACCAGTTGCTCCAAAAAATCAGGAGCAACTGAGGCCGAAACTTGGGCCCGACGTGCCCAAATTAAGACATGTAAGAATGATGAAGAGGTCCAGACCATACACACTCCGCACTTAAAGGGAGAAGAGGTCTTACCTCGACGTGTCCAGGCACAGCTGCCTTCGGAGACTGTGCTTCCACAAGGTAGTGATCAATGAAATATCCGAGCTCATCAGGCCACATATGCAGCCTGCCATCAGGACATCAGTGTCAGTCGAGGTCAAGGTCACCGCAGACCTGTCTCTCTACGCGTCCGGTTCCTTTCGGGCCTCCGTGGTCGAGATGTCCCCTCTGTCTCACCATGCCACCCATCGCTGCATTAGACAGGTCACGGAGGCCCTGTATACGCAAAGGATGGACTATATCAGCTTCCCCATGACCACGGAGGCTCAGACTGACAGGGCTGGAGCATTCTACCGCATTACTAAGTTCCCCAGGGTGCAGGGAGCAATACAGTGCACTCACATTGCCATGCAGGCATCTTCTCAGGACCTGGAGCTTTTTCGTAACAGAAAAGGATTTCACTCCCTGGAGGTCCAACTAGTTGTCGACCACAACGAGATCATAATGGCAGTGAATGCCAAATGTCCGAGCAGCTTCGATGAGGCTCACACCCTGCATGAGAGCGCTGACTCTGACATGTTTAAGAGTCAGCCACAAGGACAATGTTGGATGCTTCATGACAACCGATATGGCATAGCCACCTAGCTGATGACCCCCCCTGCGTGACACCAATACCGAGGCCAAGAAGCGATACAACGAGAGCCACAGAGACACATGCAATGTGATCCAGAAAACAATAACTGTGCTTAAGCAGTGTCTCAGATGCCTGACTCAGGAGGGGAGCTACAATACAACCCTGAGCAAGTAGCTAAATTCTTGGCCGTGTGCTCCATACTGCACAACCTGGCTATCAGGAGGGGCCAAGAGTTGCTAGAAGGGACTGAGAGAGAGGAAGAGAAAGATGAGGGGCTGGACGCTGACCTAGGGCCAGATGATCAGGCTGGCTATGCAATCATGCTCACGCCCCCCTCTAGTCTGCAGGAAAGGGCCTGTGGTGGCTACATAGCTGCAAGACTGTTACGTCAGGAGCTGATATCTGAACGATTTGCCTGAAAGAACATAGCTGTGAGTGACAACGCTGATGCACTGCTGTGTGTGTGCAGCTCAGACATCAATGGTGCCCATCACCTTGGTGCCAGTTAAAGTTTACGTTGATTGAAGTTAAGTTTTATTTAACCCTTTCATGTTAAGGAATCACCAGTGTGCAATGATCCAGCTATTTGAGGCAATGTGCAACAAGGTTATGGTCAATACATTTTTTTTTGTACCAACATTGGTCTGAAATCATAACTATCATGGGCAAAAACACCGCACCCTTGCCCACACACCACTTTGTTGACCATTGACATCAATCAAATGGTCAACATGTCCAGCAACACAGAATACAAATGCAAAGTAGAAGGGTGGCCCCCTCCCCCCATACATTACAACAAATTGCATACACGCAGATGGAGATATAATACAGCCATCACCTGCGGACATGCGCCTCACTTTCCTTCCCACCTTCCCTTCTTCTCCCCACCTCTGCCTCTTCCCCTCCTTGCTCCACGCTGCCTGGCCGAAGAGCTCCTCAGGTGGTGCCTCATTGTGGAGGATGAAGGCAGAGGCGGTGGTTGCACGGGTACGGGAGCGGGGGGTGCAGAGGGTGGAACATTCTCAGATCCAGAAGCAGGATCTTGTACCTGCCTCTCATCTGTCGTTCGCAGTGGTGGTGCGGAACCTATGGGTGGAGTACCGCACTCCGGGACCACTGGGAGGTCTGTGCCAGCAGTTTTCCTAACGATCGCTTCCAGAGCCTGCGCTATCTGCGGAACGTACTCAGTCATGGTGGCCAGCTGTTGGGATATGCCCCCCAATGCATCGAGGATCTGGTCACCAATATCTACAGTCCTCCTGAACAACTGTACCTGCCGCATCCATGAAACCTCTGTGGGGACACGCCGTCCTGGGGACAAATGGGGTGCCCTTTGGCAAGGTGCTTGGGGCCAGTATCTCCAGAGTGGAGGCGGGAATGACTGGAGGAGCCTTGGGTGGAATGGCTTCTGGAGCATGGCGATGCAGGTTCCTCGAAGTCTGCGCTCTCATCCGTAGAGAATAGACCCAGCGGATTGACGGGCGAGAATCGGAGCTCCTCAGCACCAGATGTAGGTTCGTCCAGCGAGTCTGGCCCCGCGCCCCCACCTGCTGGCCTCTGTGGTCTTTCCTGGGGTCGCACTGCTGGCTGAGCTGCAAAACACAAAGGAGGTTATTAGAGGAGAAGGGGGTGCTAGGGTCACAAGGTGAGTCCAGCCCAACACACAGCATATGCACAACAAAGCACCACCACTATCAAGATCTTCACAGACATCACATTTCATGACCATCAACACATTTGCATTGCAATGATTTTCATTAGACCAGCATTATTTATAGGACAACTTTAGAAATCATCTATCATATATTATTGTTTGCATATGAGTGGGTGTGGCATCCATTGACTTTACATCAAGCAATGGTGTAAACTTTACTCACATCGCATCACTTCAGGGTCTGCAGATGCTTGCGTGGCTGTCCGGGGGTGCTTCCTCACGAGTGTGAGCACCCGCTCCTCCATGTCAGTGATGTTGCTGATGACTGGTGGACCCCGACCCGTTCGCCTCTGCATGGACCTCATCGTCGATAGCTTCTTCTGTAAAAGGTGACAGGACGACATGGCATGGGATCATTGCGTGAGATCATTGCTAGGTACTGTCACAGAAACTGATACAACACATAACCGACAGATGTAATCATGATTATTATCATAATTATCATTCTTTACCTAAAGGCGTGACCGCAGGCTTTGACTACAACATTCCCAGTAAAAGTGAAAGACCTCACATCTGATGATAGTCACTCATGACTGTTACAAATCAAATTATATAAATACATATGTACATGTAAATAAATGTAATACTTACTCTTGCGGATCCCACAAGGTCTTTCCATCATTTACGGCATTGGTTGCCCTCACGCAGCTCGTTGATCGCCGACGAGACTGTTATATATGTGGACTAATATTTACTCTGAACAGCCATCAGAGAGCTCATCCTCTGGAGTTTCAAGGGATCCCATAATCCCTTGGGAGCATAGGTATTTAAGGAGGTTTCACAGGTTGGTGAGGCACTCTGGAGACCTGCAATAAAAGATTACGGTCACACTTTACTTTGAGCTCATAGTGTTGAGTCTGATTCTTTCTCCAAACACAACAACTGGTGATGAGATACAGATAGCCAACCCAAAGATGCAGAGAACAGTGGGCATCCTGGAGAAATTTTCGGTGGGAGATGATTGGGAAACTTTTGTGGAGCGACTCGCCCAATACTATATGGGGAAGAGAGCGCTGCCAAACGAAGGGTGATCCTCCTCACCATCTGTGGGGCACCAAAGTACGGCCTCATGAAGAATCTGCTCACTCCAGCGAAACCCACGGAGAAATCATCTGACGATTTGTGCACACTGGTCCGAGAGCATTTGAACCCGAAGGAAAGCGATCTGATGACGAGCTACACCTACAAAAGGTCTGAAGGCCATGAAGTGGTGAGTTATGTCGCCGAGCTAAGACGCCTTGCAGGACATTGCGAATTTGAAGGACATTTGGAGCACATGCTCAGAGACTTTTTCGTACTTGACATTGGCCATGAAACCATACTTCACAAACTTTTGACTGTAGAGACCCCAACCTTGAGTAACGCCATAGCGATAACCCAGGCGATCATTGCCACCAGTGACAATATGAAGCAAATCTCTCAGCACAAAGTGCTGCTACGAGTACTGTGAACAAAGTGATGTTGTTTTCAAATCGTAATGTACAGGGCAGGTCACACATACCTGCAGCTGCACGTCCGCAGATGACTCAGAATCCACCATCAAGAGTGGTGAATGCAAGGCCATTAACATCTTGTTGATGCTGCGGGGGTGATCATCGTTTCCATTCATGCTGATTCAAAGAGTACATTTGCAAGGGCTGTGAAACAATGGAACACCTCCAACGAGTGTGCAGACGAGCTGCAAAACCTGTTAAACCTGCAAACCACCAGGTTGCAGAGGACAGATCCACGGAGGATCACGACGAACCAGAGCCTCAGATCGAGGAGGCAGAGGTACGTGAGGTGCACACATTCACCACGAATTATCCCCCGATAATGCTGAATATTGAACTAAATGGACTCCCGGTGTCAATGGAGCAGGACACAGGTGTGAGCCAGTCGATCATGGGCAAAAAAACTTTCGAAAGGGTGTGGTGCAACAAGGCCTCAAGGTCAGTTTTAACTCCAGTTCGCACAAAACTAAGAACTTACACGAAAGAACTGATTCCTGTAATCAGCAGTTCTACTGTAAAGGTCTCCTACGATGAAGCGGTGCACAAGCTACCACTCTGAGTGGTACCGGGTGATAGTCCCACGCTGCTCGGCAGGAGCTGGCTGGGAAAGATACGCTGGAACTAGAACGACGTACGAGCGCTATCGCCCGCTGACGACACTTCTTGTGCCCAGGTCTTAAACAAATTTCCTTCGCTGTTCGAACCAGGCATCAGGAAATTGCAAGGAACAAAAGTGCAGATCCACCTAATTCTGGGGGGTTCAACCCATCCATCACAAGGCGAGAGCAGTACATTACATGATGAGAGAAAGGGTAGAGATCGAGCTATACCGTCTGCAAAGAGAGGTCATAATTTCTCCAATCGAGTTCAGCTAGTGGGACAGTCCTATTGTCCTAGTCCTCAATTACAAAGTAACTATCAATCGTTTCTCCCTGCAGGATCAATACCCACTACCAAAGGCCAGCAGACCTCTTTGCAACGCTGGTGAGAGAAAAGACGTTCTCGAAACTGGATCTGACTTCAGCCTACATGACCCATGAACTGGATGAATCATCGAAGGCCCTCACTTGCATCAACACGCACAAAGGTCTTTTTGTTTATAACAGATACCCGTTTGGAATCCGATCATTGACGGCGACATTCCAGGGAAACATGGAAAGTGTACTGAAGTCAATCCCGCACACTGTGGTCTTCCAGGACGACATCTTGGTCACAGGTCGGAACACAGTCGAGCACCTGCAGAATCTGGAGGAGGTTCTTAGTCGACTAAATCGTGTGGGGCTCAGGCTAAATCACTCGAAGTGCATTTTCCTGGCGCCTGAAGTGGAGTTCTTGGGAAGGAGGATTGCGGCGGACGGCATCAGGTCCACCAACGCGAAGACAGAGGCAATCGAGAATGCACAGAGGCCATAGAACGTGACGGTGCTGCGGTCGTTTCTGGGACTCTTGAACTACTTTGGTAACTCCTTACCAGGTCTCAGCACACTGCTAGAACCACTATATGTCTTACTATGAAAAGGGCGCGAATGGGTTTGGGGCAAAAGCCAAGAAAAATTGATTGGTAAAAGCGAGAAAATTGTTATGCTCAAACAAATTGCTTGTGTTGTATGATCCATGTAAGCATTTAGTACTAGCATGTGATGCATCGTCATATGGTGTCGGGTGTGTATTGCAACAAGCTAATGATTTCGGGGAACTGCAACCGGTTGCTTATGCATCCAGGAGTCTGTCTAAGGCTGAGAGTGCCTACATCATGATTGAAAAAGAAGCATTAGCGTGTGTCTATGCGGTAAAGACCTGTTTGGGCTAAAATTCGAATTGGAAACTGACCATAAGCCACTTATATCCCTGTTTTCCAAGAGTAAAGGGATAAATACCAACGCATCGGCCCGTATCCAAAGATGGGCTCTCACATTGTCCGCATACAACTATGCCATCTGCCACAGGCTAGGCACAGAAAACTGCGCCGATGTCTCAGTAAGCTGCCAGTGCCCAACACGGGGATGGAAATGGCGCAGCCCGCAGATCTAGCCATGGTTATGGAAGCATGTGAGAGTGAGCAATCACCCATCACTGCCCGGCAGATCAAAACCTGTACAAGCTAGGACCCCTTATTATCTCTAGACAAAAGCTGTGTTCTTCACGGGAGATGGTCCAGTGTCCCAGTGGAAATGCAGGAAGAGAGAAAGTCGTTCCAGCGGCGCAAAGATGAAATGTCTATCCTGGCAGACTGCCTTCTGTGGGGCAATCGAGTAGTGGTCCCCAAGAAAGGCAGTGACACCTTCATCAATGACCTCCACGGTACCCACCCAGGCATCGTAATGATGAAAGCGATAGCCAGATCCCACATGTGGTGGCCCGGTATCGATGCGGACTTAGAGTCCTGCATTCACAGATGTAATAGATGCTCACAGTTAAATAATATACCCAGGGAGGCAAGGCTAAGGTTATGGTCTTGGCCCTCCAAACCGTGGTCTAGGGTACATGTCGACTATGCAGGCCCGTTCTTGGGTAAAATGTTCCTTGTAGTTCTAGACGCGTAATCCAAGTGGATTGAATGTGAGATAATGTCGGCTAGCATGTTCGCTGCCACTACTGAAAGCCTGTGGGCCATGTTTGCCATACACGGCTTACCCAATGTTCTGGTGAGCCACAACGGGCCATGTTTTTCCAGTGCTGATTTCAAAGAATTCATGACACGTAACGGGATCAAACATGTCACATCTGCCCCGTTTAAACCAGCGTCCAATGGTCAGGCAGAGAGAGCAGTGCAAACCATCAAGCAAGGCTTGAAGAGGGTAACTGAAGGCTCACTGCAGACTCGCCTATCCCGAGTCCTGCTTAGCTACCGCACGAGACTACACTCACTCACTGGGATCCCACCTGCTGAATTGCTCATGAAAAGAGCACTTAAGACAAGGCTCTCGTTAGTTCACCCTGATCTACATGAGCAGGTAGAGAGCAGGCGGCTTCAACAAAGTGCATACCATGATAGTGGAAATGTGTCACGCGAGATTGAAGTCAATGATCCTGTACTTGTAGTAAATCATGGACAAGGTCCCAAGTGGTTTCCCGGCACTGTCGTGGCCAAAGAAGAGAGCAGGGTGTTTCGGGTCAAACTTTCAAATGGATTCATTCACTGTAAACACTTGGACCAAAGCAAACTCAGATTCACGGACTATCCTGAGCAACCCACATTGGACCCTACCTTTTTTGATCCCTCAACATACACACCAGTGGCAACCGGCACCACGGTTGCCCACGAAGCAGAACCCATCATCCACAGCAGCCCTGCAGGGCCCAACACATCAGGCAGTCCAGCAAGGCCAGCTGCACAGCAGCCCAGCGAGGGCCCAACAAATGATTCAACAACACCAACTTTCCCACCGAGATGATCAATCAGGGCAAGAAGGGCCCCAGATCGACTCACATTGTAAATAGTTACACTATTGACTTTGCGGGGGAGTGTTATGTATGTGGACTTGTATTTACTTTGTACAGCCATCAGAGGGCTCATCCCCTGGAGTCCGAAGGGATCCCATAAACTCTTAAGAGGTATTTAAGGAGGTTTCACAGGTTGGAGTGGCACTCTGGAGACCTGCAATAAAATAATAAGGTCACACTTTACTTTGAGCTCACAGTGTTCAGTCTGACTCCTTCTCCATACACAACAGATACCACCTCTGCTATCTTGGTCCATATCTTCTGGCAGGCCTTTGGGATGGGCTTCCCATGCCCTCCCTGTGTCAAATCACCCCAGCGTGACTCGACCTCCTGCAGGAGGGAGGCATTTGCCTCATCCGAGAACCTCCTCGCTCTTTTGCGCCTTCCAATGTGCTCCTCTCCCAGCTCACTGCTCTCGTCAGTGTCAGTCTCTGCAGCGTGCTGTGATTCCTCCTCCTGTCCCTCCATTATAAGCCAAATTCTGGAAAATATCTGGCTGGTAACAGCTAATTTTTGTTTCACTATTGGTTCTAAAGCTCTAAAGTCTCCCTCCTTCCTCCCAAAGCAGCCATACCACACCCACACACGCCTTCAGTCCCTCTCAGCTCCCTCTCTCTCTGTGTCCTCTTCTGCACATGTCATAAAGACTCTTGACCCCCTGAATCGCAGGAATCGAGCGTTGCCATGCCGTTGCTAAGGACGGCGACACTTTACGGCAGTCGGTCAAAAAGAATTAACACTACCACCCATTTCATATTGCTCGCGGTAATGCCCAATTTCAAAAATGGAAACTAGGGGCTTTGAGAATGGGCGACAAGCCGACGGTCTGAAAACCCATTTTTACCGCCCATGCCGGAAATAACGCCCATTTTTGGGCAATCTGCACAAAAGTGTAAAATCTAGCCCATGAAATATTTCTTTAAATGCTAGCCACTGCTTATCTACTGCCATTCTTTTAAATCTATTTTTCAAAACTACCTTAGCCAATTTGCCCTTAATACCTATGTAATAGGCTTTATTTAATTTTAGGAGCTGGATTTTTGGCTTTTTGCACTTCGGGGTGCAAATCGGGGCGGAGTGCAAAAGTTTGCACCTAAAAATAGTTTGCGCCCTCGTCATGTATTTTTGGCCAAAAAGTAATCTGGAGGAGCATTAGCGTAAGCACACCTGAATATGTGTGCTGGAGCCCAAACTTTCGGCAGTGAAGGAGGTGGCCATTTTGTGCATGCGCATTTTGGGGGTTTTTGTCCGTTTTTTTCCTCTCTTGCTTTCTTTTCCGGTAACAAACATAAATGCAGGGCGTGCCAACTTCCTGCGCGCATGCGCATTTAAACCGGCCCACTTTAGTCCCTTCTGCTGAGATGGAGGAACACGAGGGAAGGCAGTGTACCAGGCACTTCAGACGAGAGGCTAGTGAGGCATTAGTCAGTGTGGTGGAGAGGTGGTGGGCCTCTCTCCATCTTGCTGGGGGGAAAGACTACCCCCTCCTGTCTTCAAAAGAATATGGAGGGACAAATCACAGGAGGTGTCTGCTGCAGACACCGTGCCCAGGACTGGTACATAGTGCTGAAAAGAATTAAACAACCTCACCAGAACCATCAGGGTCAGCACCATTTGCATCTATGCATGCCTCCGTTACTTGTAACATTAATCTCATGCACTATGTGAAATGTTTCATTTATCTGGTCCCTCTCAACACTCAGTGGTGTGCCTTTCACAATGCATAACAAAGATGAAGGCTGGCATCAGCAAACATTGGCTTAAATGATCTGTGCACATAATTTGTATCATTAAGATCTTCCCTGTCAATGCACTCCAACTGCTCCTGTCGTTTTCTGTAGGATCACATACATCTCCCATGGTAGATGCCTCGAACTGACGAAGCACATGCAAGATCACAAGAGATTGAAAGGAGGCCTCTACAACATTCACGCAGTATCACCTATTCTACTGTGGTAAGCATACGTGGCACAACAGCAGAGAGACTCTTTTTTAACCCTTCCTATCTTTCTCTTTGCAGTCAAAACACTCCCACAACAGGAGGGAACAGCTGTGGACAGGCAGTGGTCCGCCTCAAACATTACCTCTGATAGACGTGGAGGAGAGGGTCTCTGCTCTCATCAGAGTCCCAGGTCGGACAGTTGTCAGGGGCGATGCTGAGCCCCCTTTGGCTAGTGAAGGTATGTAAATGCATCTTGTGACTGAATCCACTGCACTGCGAGATATAATGGAGTAGCGGTGGCCCTCAACTGAACCCGTGCAATGCCACCTTCCTCATGCCACCCTGCCCCCTCCCCTGCCGCTAACCGTTCACCGGCTGTTTTCTACTTCCAGATGACCAACCAGAGGCGCACCATCCCTCGAGGGAGGCCTCCACTTCAGGCCATGCGGATGAGGACGAGACACTGGAGAAGTCTGCTCCGGCGGTGCATCCGAGCCCACCAGTTGCACCTTCGGATTAAGCTCTTCTGGGAATGATGCGGAATTCATGGAGTTTGAGGAATCGGAGGCACTTGGTCGCAGTGGCGTACAGCAACGCAGTGCCGGGGTGGAATCCCGCAGGCCATCTCTCCAGAGGGTGAGTCAGCAAAGTCGGTCTGCTAACAGACAGGCAGATCTTGAAGTGGACCTAATGGAAATGTCCAGGAAGAGTGGAGTGATGAACCATGACCTTATTGATGCATTAGGATGGAACCCAGCGAGCATTGGCAAGCTCACTTCAACTGTTGCGGAGACGGCGTCACAGATTGTCATTGCGAGTTGGGAGTCCAGTGAAGCCATCATTGCCTACATGTAGAGGCTGGTGACCTCTCGAAGCTACAGTGGAGTTCCAGAGTGTGTGGCATGTGCCATTGATCATGCCGCAAACCTAGACGCATCACAGGCACACTCTTTGCTTGAGATCGGGCAGGTGATGCAGTCCATGTCAGCATCCATACTCTCTGCATTCCCACTGTCCAACGGGGAAGTGACGGTGCCAAAGCAGGCCAGCAAGGTTTGGGTTGCTAAGGTTCAGCCCCATCAGTGAGTGACTCCAGGGAAATGGGAGGTGGTGTCATTCCTCAGAATGATAGCATTCCAGATCCCATTACTCATTCGCCAACCATGCACCATAAACGGTTGACATTTATAATGTTTGTAAACTTGTAAACTTTGTAGCTCCACACTGTGGATGTGGACGTATTGTGTACTGCAACTACAGAGTTAATAATTAAACAGAAGCAGCAATGTTCCGGAAGCTTCTGAAGAGCTGCCTGCCATGTTAGAAGCTGTGTGTGCTGTGCTCTGTGAATATATCACATTTGGCGACTTTGCTGTTGAAGGATTCAGCCAGCCGACCGAGAGACTTTGAAAGCTTCTCTGTCTTTGGATAAAGCTACAAAATCCGAGGTAAAATACAACACATTGTGAACAGCTAGAAATTAAAAATGGCAGCACCCCACAGGTGTAATGGGACATTTGCGTGAATATAGACATGACCGGGAATGTTTTAAAGCGTATGTGGATCGGCTAGAAATGTATTTCACTGCAAATAACATAATCAAAGTTCCAGACAATGCAGTCCAGAACTGGGCTGTGTTGGAACGTAAGAAAGCGATCTTCTTATTAGAGGCGGGTCCGACATTGTACGAAATCCTTGTAAATCTGCTTGTGCCTGACGAGCCAAAGGACACAACGCTTAAAGAGATTTTAATGAAGCTGGAGCAGCCCAAACTGTTAGAAATTGCTGAAAGCTATCGTTTCGGGATTCGGAATCAAAGACTGATGTAATTATCAGTGATTACATTGTTGCGCTAAAAAAGCTACCGCTTCACTGTAATTTCGGAAACTTTCAAAACCGAGCATTGCGGAATTGTTTTTGTGGAGTGAAAAATGATGCGATCAGAAGAAAGTTATTGATGACGGATGACTTGACTTTTGAGATTGCTTGTCAGACAGCGAGGTCGATGGGCATGGCCGAACAATATTTCCAAGAATTAAATAATAATTATGGTCGTCAGTCAACCAAGGTAAATCACCTGCGGTGGGGGTCCAAAGTCTCAGAAACTGGAAATTCTAACAGAGCATCGAAGTCGTGCTATAGGTGTCTGGGACAACACATTGCTCAAAGTTGTCCATATGTGAAGGCAGAGTGTTTCTTCTGCAGAAAGACTGGGCATCTTGCGAAGGCATGCCGACTGAAGGGCAAACCAGTTTTTAAAGCTATGAGTCCAGCGTTCAAAGCTATGAGTAGAAATCCCCAGAGACTACATAGCATGGAAGAACAGCAACAGGTCGAGGAGATGTTACAGTTACACGTCATCAGGAGCATGAGGTTAACTGACAGTGATTCGAAAAGCATCAAAATCCACATAGATGTTGCGGGATTCAAGATACCAATGGAAATTGACACGGGTGCATCCATGAGTGTAGTACCGGAATCACTATACTGCGACAAATTACATGATTTCCAACTGGAGAAATCCAAAATAGAGCTGCGAGGCTACTCGGGAGAGAAAATTCCTGTGGTAGGTCGTATCACCGTAATGGTGAAATACAAGGATCAATTTCGGAACTTGCCTCTAATAGCAGTGAAAGGAGACATGTCTGCCTTACTGGGAAGAAATTGGTTGAAATCACTAAAGCTGGATTGGAGTGAGATTTTCCGTGTGGAAGCGAGATTTTCATCAACGGATGAGGTTATCAAGAAATATCTGAAGGTGTTCTGCGAAACGGCAGTCCGATCCAAGGCTTCACGGTGAGTGTCAGGGTACAGAAGGATGCTGGATCGGTTTACTACAAGCCACGTTCCGTACCATATGCACTCAAGGAGAAAGTTGAGCAAGAACTCAAAAGACTAGAGACTGAGAACATTATTTGTAAGATAGATTGATGTAATTGGACTCCACCCATTGTTGTTGTACCTAAGTCCGATGGTAAGGTAAGATTGTGTGGTGATTATAAAGTAACCGTAAACTAGGTTCTAGAGGGTAATGTCCCCAATGCATTGCCGAATATAGAAGATTTGTTCACAACACTGACAGGTGGTCAGATCTTCTCAAAACTGGATCTTATGAATGCCTACTTACAGCTTGAACTAGATGAGGAGTCCAAGTCATGTTTCACTATAAATATTTATCTAGGCCTGTATCAATTTAATAGGCTATCGTTTGGAATGTCTTCTGCCCCTGCCATTTTCCAAGGGGTAATGAACCAGATTTTGCAAGGTATTGAGGGGTAGTATGTTATTTGGATGACATACTAATTTCAGCACCAAATAGGCAAATTCATGGTAACATATTGAATAAAATCCTCAAACGGCTAGCGAAGCACAGAGTATGAGTGTCTGCTCGTAGGTGTGAGTTATTTAAAAACTCAGTGGAGTACTTAGGATACAGAGTAGACAAAGATGATTTACATCCAACCATGGAAAAATTGGATGCAATTAGAAATGCACCCACTCCCAGGAATGTCACTGAACTTCGTTCATTCTTGGGTCTTTTGAACTATTATGGGAAGTTCCTACCAAATTTGGCTACAGTATTACATCCACTGAATGAAATTTTGAAAATACAGGTCCATTGGAAGTGGTCAAAAGAATGCGATACAACATTCAAAGAGTGTAAAAGCAAATTGGTAGAGAGCACCATGTTAGTTCACTATGACATATCTAAGGAGATTAAGCTAGCATGTGATACCTCTCCATATGGAGTTGGGGCAGTAATCTCTCATGTGTCACATAGTGGGGAGGAGAGACCAATTGCTTTTGCTTCACGCACTCTCAGTGCCAGTGAGAGTAATTATGCGCAAATTGAAAGCGAAGCTTTGGCATTAATTTTGAGGGTTAAGAAGTTTCACAAATACTTGTACTGTCGTAAGTTTATCATCGTTACGGACCATAAGCCCCTAACAGCAATCCTCCATCCAAAGTCCCCAGTTCCAACATTAGCTGCAGCCCGAATGCAGAGATGGGCTTTGATATTGTCAGCATATACACATGATATTGAATACAAATGATCAGCTGATCACAGTAATGCTGATGCAATGTCTAGATTGCCTTCCCCATCACAAGTTACACCCGATAGGGAAGAAGTTATTATTTTTCATAAATTGATGAAGTGCCAGTCACAGCTGAAGAGATTGGTAGAACAACCAAATGTGACCCAGTGATGTCAAAGGTGTATGATTGTATTGTAAATGGATGGCCAAACCATGTAACAGACAAAGGTAATCATCCATTCTTCATTCGTAGGAATGAATTATCAGTCGATAAAGATTGTATCATGTGGGGTGGAAGAGTGGTTATACCATATAAATTTAGGTCCAAATTATTCGGAGACCTCCATGACCAGCACCTGGGAATGTGCTTGACCAAGAGTTTTGCACACAGTTATTTATGGTGGCCAGGTCTTGATAAAGATATAGAGTACATCGTGAGGCAGTGTACGACATGTCAATCGGTAAGCAAGCAACCACCATCAGTACCATTACAGCCAAGGTGTGGCAAAGGCTACGTATTGATTTTGCTGAGTTAGAAGGACAACAATTGTTCATTGTGATTGATAGCCATTCGAAGTGGGTTGAGGTGTTCCCAATGTGGAAAATAACAACAAGTAAAACATTGGACTTTTTACGAAGATTATTTTCTTCATTTGGCCTCCCAGAAGAAATTGTTTTGGATAATGGACCACAATTTTGTTCAGATTAATTTGCACAGTTCACGAGGAAAAATGGGGTGAAAGATACCAAGGTTCCACCATACCATCCTGCTTCGAATGGTGCAGCAGAGTGCACTATACAAATTGTAAAACGTGCCCTCATAAAACAAATGTTAGTTCCAAATCCAAAGAAACGACAGTTGTCATTGGATCGCAAATTGGCTAATTTTCTAATTACATACCATAATACTCCTCATACAACTATTGGTAGAACACCAGCAGAGTTGTTTCTCAAACAACAGCCACGAACCAGATTCTCGTTGTTAAAACCAAATTTGGCACAGTCCGTAGAAGAGACACAATTAAGACAGAAAGAGGATCATGATAGAGGTAGAGTAAAAGAGAGAAGTTTGAAATTAAACCAGAAGGTGAGAGTGAAGGACCATCATCATAAATGGTTCAAGTGGTTACTAGGAAGAGTGGTGAAGATATGTGGTCCTCGCACATATTTGGTAAAGATGTTTGATAATGGACAGGTAAGGTTTGTTCATATTGATCATATTTTACCTACAGACATGGAAGAAGTTGAAGGTGGGAGTGATTCAATTATTTCTGATTCATCAGATACTGTTGATACCAGTAGCAAATCCTAAATCCAATGTACTGGATACAAATCCAGGAGAGAATCAGAATGAAAGTCTGAGTCCGAGTCAGGAAAACAAAGAGCCTGAAGTTAGATTGAGTTCAAATGAAAACCAAGGAAATTCTGTGGAGGAAAACATTCCTCAGGATGAGCCTCGAATGAGTTTATATTCAACACCATGTTTGGAAGGTTCTGTTCGAGAGCGAAGGTATCCTCTTCGAAACAGAAAACAAGTGGTAAAGTTAAATTTGTAAATATGGAAAAATAAGTCTGTATCCTGTTATGTTATAAAAATGAAAGTTACGTATGATGTTTGTTATAATAACTTCTTCATTAAGGAGGGAAAAGTGTAATGTCTGTAAGCTTGAAATGTTTGTAGCTCCACACTGTGGATGTGGACATATTGTGTACTGCAACTACAAAGTTAATAATTAAACAGAAGCAGCAGTGTTCCGGAAGCTTCCAACAGAGCTGCCTGCCATGTTAGAAGCTGTGTGTGCTGTGCTCTGTGAATATATCACAACACCCCATCCATCTGTGACTGGTAATGCCGAGGAAGAAGCACCCCAGTCAAAAACCGGGCCTTCCAGGCCAGGAGCTGTTCCACTGCGTCTTCAGACATGGACTCCATTGTCTGACACCCCCAACACAACAGCCCTCTTGCAGCCTTGTTGTACGCCCTGAGGCCTCATTAAGGAAAAGCAGCAGGCATGGGAGGGGTTGAAGGGAATAGGGGGTAAAGTCAGTCCAAGATGCACTAATGACTGGCAAAAAATCATGGAGCCTTGCAATTTTGTACACTGCAGAAAGTGATCTTTTCTCCATTAGCTTTTCAGCACTGCAGGATGCAGTTATTATTTTCTTTATATTTTGTGAATGGCAGGAAGCAGTCTTTTTTCCTTCCGAGTTTGTGTACTGCAGGAAGAAATATTTTTTTACTTTCAATTTTGTGCACTGCAGAATGCAGTTATTATCTTATTAATATGTTGTTCATTGCCGGGGTCAGTAATGTGTCCATAAGTGTTCAACCATTCTATTATGTAGGCTTATATGTGTGGGGGTGGGAGGGATATTGAGTGTTAAATGTTGGTAAAAAATTGTTATTTGATCTTTGACATTAGTGTCTTGTGTCTCATTTGCACAATCAGTTGTCCATTAGGCAGCATGGTGGCACAGAGTGGCGAGGTAAGGTGCAAACCTCCTGTTCCCCCTTCAAGCAAACTGCTCAATGATGAGCTGCCTACGTAAGGCTCTTGCAGCGCCCACATCTCCATGCTGCCTCCCCTGTGGACGTGGTGGTTGCGGTATGGCTTCCTCACCAGGCTCCTCTTCCTCATCTTCCTCCTGACGTGGTCCTGCAATCCCCATTGGCAATGCCTGTCCCCTCATGATGGCTAAGTTGTGTAGTATGCAGCATACAACAATGAACTTGGAGACCTGCTGAGGGGAGTATTGAAGGCTGCCTCCAGAGCAGTTCAGGCATCGGAAGTGCTGCACTCCAATTGTCTGTTCAATGATGTTGCGGGTGGCTGCATGGCTCTCATTGTAGCGCTGCTCGGCTTCTGTGGCAGGGGTTCCAGAGGGGGGTCAGGAGCCAGGTGGCCAGGCCCCAGGCCGTATCCTTTGTCCCCAATCAGCCAGCTCTGATCTTGTATTTGTCGCTGAAACCTGTGTGAGAAACTGCTCTCACGCAAGGTGAAAGCATCATGTTTGCTCCATGGATAGCGAGCATCGATTGTGAGGATGCACTGAGTGTGGTCGCAGACCAGCTGAACGCTTAGGGAGTGGTATCCCTTTCTGTTTCAGAAGACCTCTGCACCCTGTGTTGGTGCCCGCAGGGCTACGTGCGTACAGTCAATGGCACCCTGAATCTTGGGGAAGCCTTCAAATCGTCCAAAACCTACAGCCCTCTCATTCTGGCTCTCCCTGCTCATTATAAACTTTATGAAGTCCATCCTGCATGCGTACAGTGCCCTTGTAACCTGACAAATGCAGCATTGTGTGGCATGCTGTGAGGTGCAACATATGTCCACTGCTGCTGCCTAGAAGGAGCCGGAGGCATAGAAGGCCAGCGCCACAGTCACATTCATCTCAACGGGCAGCGCAGTCCTGTTGGTGCTGGTAGCCTGTAGGTTTTCCTGTAGGAGCTGGCATATCTCTGTCAGCACTTCTTTTCTGAAGTGCAGCCTGCGAACGTACTATGCGTCAGAAATGTGTAGGTATGAGCGATGTTCCCTGTAAACCCTCGTGGGGTAAGGCCTGCTCCCCAAACATCTGCAACCTCTTCGATTCCATTGCAAACCATGGACAATAAGCCTTCTTCCAACTTGAAGCCACCTGCCAAAAGTAAGCAGCATGATTTGCTGCCGAACCAGCATTGCCCCCATTGAACTCTTGAAAACAAAGGGTTAAGTCACATAATAGTGGCACTTAAAAGTGTGCACTCACACAGTATTCTGCGCACAACCATGGTAGTCGCTGACAACTGTGTTATAAGATTTTCCTGCCTCCCTTTAAATATGGCGCCTGCTGCACCCTGGGACCATCTGGATTTTTTGGTCGGGTCCTGGGGCAGATGCGAAATCAGGCGTAATGCCCGAAAGTTCCACCCGGGGTGCTAGCGCAGCCTTGCACGATGATTGACGTCATCCTGACATTCAAAATGAAGGGCGGGCGCTGCCGCAAAACCATTGCTGAAACTTCCGGGGGGCGCTAATTCCTCGATGCCCCGTTTGGCACCCAGAATCACCTTTTTCTGCCCCACTGAGGCGCAAAACGGGCACAAATTAACGGAAAATCCAGCCCTTAGACTCTAGTTTCAGACTTAGGCAAGTCAGTCTCAAATGTAATGTGAAATTCTATTATGTTACACTGTGCCCCAGAGGATCCTTTACTATGAGATTGCTAATTAACCCCACCTCATTACACAATACAAGATATAAAATAGCCTGTTCCCTGGTTGGTTCCATGATATATTGTTCTTGGAAACTTTCCCGAGTGCATTCCATGAACTCATCCCCCAGACTACCTTTGGCAATTTAATTTGTCCAGTCTATATGAAGATTAAAGTCCCCAATGATTATTGCATTACTTTTGTTACAATCTCCTACTATTTCTTGATTAATATTATGTCAACCGGTATAGGTACTACTATGTATTACTCCCACCAGTGTTTTCTGCCCCTTGTTAATCCTTATCTCCACCCATATTGATTCTACTTCCTGAGCTTCTGAGCCAAGACCATTTCTCTCTACCGTCCTTATGTCATCCTTTATTATCAGCACTACAAGCCCTCCTTTACCATTCTGCCTGTCTTTTCGAAACGTCAAGTAGCTTGGAACATTTTGTTTCCAACCTTGGTCACCTTGCAACCAAGTCTTTGTAATGGCTGTTAGATCAAACCTATTTTTCTCTATTTGTGCCACTAATTCATTTATCTTGTTACGAATGCTTCATATATTCAGATAAAGATCCTTTAATTTAATTTTTTTAGCATTATTCCCTGCTCTGACTCACTACCACTTCTCTCAACCCCTCCACAGTTTCTAAATTAGCAGACTGCTTGTCCGACATCCAGTTCTGGATGAGCAGAAATTTTCTCCTATTGAATATTGGGAAGACCAAAGCCATTGATTTTGGTCCCCACCACAAACTGCAGTCCCTAGCCACTGACTCCATCCCTCTCCTCAACTCCTGTCTGAGGCTGAACCAGACCATTCGCAACCTTGGTGTCTTATTTGACCCTGAAATGAGCTTTCAACCAATAATCCGCAGCATAACTAAGATTGCCTATTTCCACCTCCGTAACATCACCTGTCTCTGCTCTTGCCTCAACTCATCCACTGCTGAAGCCCTCATCCATGCCTTTGTTACCTCCAGACTTGACCATTCCAACACACTTCTGGCTGGCCTCCCACATTCTACCCTTCATAAACTAGAGGTGATCCAAAACTCGGCTTCCCGTGTCCTAACTTGCACCAAGTCCCGCTCACTCATCACCCCTGTGCTTGCTGACCTGCATCGCTCCCAGTCAAGCAACACCTCGATTTCAAAATTCTCATCATTATTTTGAAATTCCTCCATGGCCTCGTGCTTCCCTACCTCTGTAATCTCCTCCAGTCCCACAATCCTGAGATGACTGCGCTCTTCTAATTCTGCCCTCCTGAGCATTCCTGGTTATAATCGCTCATCACTGATGGCTGTGCCTTCTGTTGCCTCTGCCCCAAGCTCTGGAACTCCCTGCCTAATCCTCTCCACCTCTCTACTTCTCTACCTCTCTTTCCTCCTTCAAGACGCTCATTAAAACCTTCAACTTTAACCAAGCTTTTGCTCACCTGTGCTAATTTCTACTTGTGTCGCTCGTTGTCAAATTTTTATCTCATAATACTCCTATGAAGATCCTTGGGACCTTTCACTACGTTAAAGGCACTTTATAAATAAAAGTTGTTGTTGTTTTAACCTTAATCTCTGCTGCACTGCTACCATTCAACTCTGTCCCTTTCTGTATGATTCTGTGAGTATTACTATGTCCTGTCTGTTGCTTGACTAGTCTGTGGTACAGCTCTCCCAATTTTGGCACAAATCCCCAGATGTTAGTGAGGAGGACTTTGTAGGGTCCACTGGGCTGGTAGTGTCCGTAACCAGTGCTGAGGTCAATGCCTGGTTGTCTGTCCGTTTTTTCTCTTATTATTGTTTTTCGTGGCGGTTTTTTACAACTGAGTGGTTTGCTAGGCTATTTTAGAGGGCAGTTAAGAGTCAACCACATTGCTGTGGGTCTGGAGTCACATATAGGCCAGACCAGGTAAGGATGGCAGCTTTTCTTCCTTAAAAGACATTAGTGAACCTGAAGGGTTTTTACAACAATCTAATAATTTCATGGTCACCATTACTAATACTAGCTTTTTATTCTAGATGTATTCAATTAACTGAATTTAAATTCCCCAGCTGTCATGGTGGAATTTGAACTTATGTCTCTGAATCATTAGTCCAGGCCTCTGGATACTAGTCCAGTAACATAACCACGATGCTGCCATTCCTGAAGTGAAAGTTAAAAGCTATTGTTCAAAACCCTCTTAAGGGTGTCTCAACAAGCACTTAATTATTTGAATTAAGTCGCCTGACTATCCTGATCAGGTCCAAACACGCCCGAGTTAAATGCAGAAGTCAGCGGGATGACAGCGTGTTCCCGACCTGCTGTCAATTTTGCCAATTTGTATAGCTCTGTCCATCTGTACGTTTAAAGCACATTGGTTGGCTGGGAGATCTGAAGAAAGAGAAGGTGATGAAAGTGCATGCGTGGCATATGAGCTTCTGTGATGTGTCAGATCAGTGTGCTTCACCAGCATAAATGTTTACTATTTCCTTTCCACAGGTGGACAGCTTATTTTGCACACATGGGTTCAAGATTTTGGTGAGTCTGCAGCTGCAGAGGATGTCCACACGGGGCCTAGAGAATGCATTGGAAAGTGGTTGCAAAGCAAGTGCATAAAGTAAGTGAGGCGGGGAGGAGGAATTTTTGGAGTGGCATTGAGTGGAAGGGGAGGGTTTGGACCCTGGGTGGGAGGCCATGCCAAGTGCGGGGTGGAGACCTTGACTACGATGAAATGCTGATCACCACCTCTCCATCTCTTGCCCCCTCTGGCTCTGTGCAAGACACAGACCAATGTCCTTCCACAGCCAGCCACCAAGCAGATACTGCGGGGCAGGTGGGAGAAGCAGTAACACGGGAAATATAGCAGCCTGGTTTTGACACTGAAGTGGAAGAGATTGAAGTCTTGAGGCGAACAATGCTCACTCAGCATGAGAAGAAACTTGACTCTGTCAGGCAGGAGATAAAAGATAATGGGAACAATCTGTGTAATCAGTTGGCCCATAGGCAGACAGACTATTACTAATCAGTTGGCCATAACTACACAGATGATTACTCCTCAGCTCACCATTGGTTCACAGAGCATTTCTGATCAGTTGGCCCTGATACATCAGGCGGCTAGTCAACTTAGCCAATCTCTCCTTCAACTATTTCAGTTGCAGACGGCAGGTTTGACGGTCATTCATTTGACACCCATAGAACCCTCCTTGCCTGCTCCCAGCACAGAAACAGTGCAGGCCCATGAGCCAGCAGCTGTGCTGATAATGTATGAACCAAATGTGGTCTTTCAGCAGCATTAACCCAGCCAGGAATCAACTGCTGAAGGGCAAGAAATAGCACACGTGGTCTTGCCCTTGGCATGAAAAAATTCTGGTCACATGGAAGGGCAAGGTGCAGGAGACAGTCGGGTGCAACCTCTTGCAGAGTCCACCTCCTTCGACCTCAGGCACAGATGCAAGGGACCATGTCTGTTATTCTTTTGATGTTTGTTATTCTTGAAATGTTGGTGTTATGTTATTTATTGAAATGTATATTTGTGAATGATTGTGTAATTAACCATTTTGTTTCAGATGTATAGTCTGTAGTCACTTTCAAATGTTTAACTGTTTTTATTATCAACCAATATAACATTACAAGTGTTTACAAAGTATAAAAGAGCTAGTTAACAATTTGAATTTAAAGTCTTGCACTAAGAACATCAAATAACTACCTCAAAAGTCTTGCAACTATTTGCTGCTGCAATAAAGTGGACTGTTTGACTTTAAATCTTGTCTGTTCTTTTCTGTGCCTTTCTGTGGGAAGGGGAGGGTGGAGGCACCTCGACATTCTCAGCAGTGTCGAAAAGTATTAGCCACCTGCTGTATAATAGAGCTCCCCCTAGTGGACTACTGCTCCATCTAGTGGACAACTGTGGTAATTAATGCAACGACTGATGTAAATAATAAAGGGTCATGCGGCAACATCAAATGATGACAGGTTTCTGTGTTAAGAGACATCTTGTAGAGTGTGTTTGTTAGTGATGTAGTAAGGCTGTATCACATTGGCGATGAAGATAGGATAATCGGATTCCCTAGCTGAAATTTTTGTTGGAGGATGATCCAGCCAACTGACTGAGAGACTTTGAGAGATTCTTTGTTTTGCAGAACAGCTAAAAATCCAAGGTAAATTTTAAGCACACTTGGTTGAACAGTTATTATTGCCAGAGTCCAGATGGCTGCCCTATGGGAATAACAGGGCACATGGGTGAGTTCCATCACAACCGAGAGACCTTTGGAACATATGTGGAGAGGCTAGAAATGTTTTTCACCGCGAATAGTATCATCGAAGTCTCTGATGATGAAAATCATAAACGGATGGTTTTAGAAAGAAAACAGGCTATCTTCTTGACTGAAGTAGGCCGCAAGGTGTATCAAACCCTGAAAAATATGATTGTTGCCATCAAGCTGAAGGTCACACCACTGAAGGAGATTCTAACAGCACTATAGTCCTGAGCCCCTGGATATTGCTGAAAGTTATCATTTTGGAATAAGAAATCAGTTAACTGACGAGAGTATCAGTGATTTCAGGACCAAGCATTGCGTAACCGCTTTGTTTGTGGGATGAAAAATGAAGCAAGCAGAAGAAAATTGTTGACAACCCCTAACTTGACTTTTCATTTAGCTTGTCAGGCAGCTATGTCAATGGACATGGCTGACCAATACTCCTGAGAATTATGTGCCATTTTCAGTCGTCAGACAACCAAAGTGAATCGCTTGCCGGTGAAAAGTAAACGGCAGTTGGGCCCCTAGGCTTCAACAACTGGCCAAAATAACAGTGCATTGAAGTCGTGCTATCGGTGTCTGGGACAACACATCGCTCAAAATTGTCCATATGTGAAGGCAGAGAGTTTCTTCTGCAAGAAAACTGGGCACCTTGTATAGGCGTGCCGACTGAAGAGTAAACTGATGTTCAATGCGAGAAGTAGATATTGCCAGATGTTACAAAGCATTAAAGAGAAGCAACAGGACGAGCAGGTGCATCCGTGAGCGTAGTACTGGAATCGCTATATCTCGACAAGTTGCGTGATTTTCGACTGGAGAAATCGATGATAGAGCTGCAAGGCTGCTCAGGAGAGCAAATCTCTGTTGTAGGACATATCACCATACCACTGAAATACAAGGATGAGTCTCAGAGCTTGCCTCACGTAGTAGTTGCAGGAGACAAGCCTGCCTTCTTAGGTAGAAATTGATTGGGATCACTGAAGCTAGATTGGAATGAGATTTTTCATGTTGAAACGAGATTTGCATCGAAGGATGATGTCATCAAAATGTATCCAAAGGTGTTCCATGAAACAGGCAGTCCAATCCAAGATTTCAAGTCAAATGCCAGAGTGCAGAAGGATGCAAGACCAGTTTACTGCAAGACACGTCCTGTACCATACTCACTCAAGGAGAAATATGACCAAGAACTGGGCGTTATTTCCAGTGTGGGCATTAAAAATGGGTTTTCAGATCACCGGCTTCTCGCCCATTCTCAAAACATCTAGTTTCCATTATTGAAAATGGGAGTTACCGTGAGCGATACGAAATGGGCAGTAGCATTAAATTCTTTTGACCTTCTGCCGTAAAGTGTGGCTGTCGTTAGCAACGACATGGCAATGTTCGATTCCCGGGATTCAGGAGGTCAAGGGTCATCATGACATGCGCAGAAGAGGAGACAGAGAGAGAGGGAGCTCGGAGGGACTGAAAGCGTGTGTGGGTGTGGTGTGTGCTTATCTGGCTGTTGTGGGAGGCACGAGGGAGATTCACCAGGAGCAAAGAATATAAGCACCAAGAATATAGTCGGCACCGAGTTTTTGTCCAACAAATAAGATATAACATGGAAGGGATGGTGGAGCCCCTGGAGCTGGTAGTCAGGAACACTGGTGGCAGAGGGCTCCCAGTGGTCCCAGAACGCGGCACTGCACCCCTAGGTGCCGCACCCCCATTGTCAACCACACATGAGGACCAGGAGCAACATCTTGCTTTTGGCTCGGAGCATGTTCCCACCTCGGGATCGTCCTCTCGCGTATCCGTCCAAGCAGCGGTTCAGCCTTCATCCCCATCCCAATGAAGCATCGCCTGAGGAGCTCCTCGGCCAGGCAGCTTGGAGTCAGGAGGGGAAAGGAAAGGGGTAGAGGTGGTGTGGAGAAGGGGGGGGAGTGGTGGGGGGCGGGGGTGGGAAGGGTTGTTTTTTACAGAAATACTGATGATTTCAGACAACTATTCAGTTTAAATGTTTTTTACTTAACAAAACCTTGTTGCGCATTGCCTCAGATAGCTGCACCGTTACATGCTGGTGATTCCTTAACATCAAAGGATACACTTAACTTCAATCAACTTAAACTTTAACTGTCACCAAGGAGATGCCCACCATTGATGTATGACCTGCACACCCAGCAGTATGTCGGCATTGTAAATAACACCAACATTCTTTCAGGCAAAGCGATCCTGGATGAGTTCCTGACGTAAGGCTCTTGCAGCTATCATATCACCATGGGCCCTTTCAAGCGGTCTACAGTGGGGTGGGGGCATCAGCTTCAGCCTGATTGTCTGAGTCGATGTCAGCATCCGCCTCCTCATCCTCCTCTTCCTCTCTCTGGAGAGATGGACTGTCAGACTCATCAGGCAATTCTTGTCCCCTCCTGATAGCTAAGTTGTGCAGCATGCAGCACACCATCACGAATTGAGCTACCTGCTCAGGTTGCTATTGGAGCTCACCTCTTGAATGGTCCAGGCATCCAAAGCGCTGCTTCAGCACTCCAATGGTTTTCTCCACGATATTGCGAGTGGCTCTGTGGCTCTCGTAGTATCGCTTCTTGGCTTTGCATGCAGGGGGGTCATCAGCCAGGTGGCGAGGCCATATCCTTTGTCACCAAGCATCCAGCATTGACCTTGTGGCTGAAACAAGTCAGATACAGTGCTCTCACGCAGGATATGAGCATCATGGATGCTGCCTGGAAATTTAGCATTCACTGCCATTGTAATTTGCTGGTGGTCGACAACCAGTTGGACATTCAGGGAGTGGAATCTCTTGCGGTTCCTGAAAACCTCTGTATCCTGGAAAGGTGCCCGCATCGCGATTTGCATACAGTCTATTGCTCGCTGCGCCTTGGGGAAGTTAGCGATTCTGGAGAATCCTAGATCTTTCTCCATCTGTGCCTCCCTGGTCATAGGGGAGCTGATCAAGTCCCTCCTGTGTACGTACAGGGCTTCAGTGACCTGTCTAAAGCAGCAATGTGTGGCATGCTGAGACAGACCACAAATGTCGCCAGCTGAGGCTTGAAAAGAACCTGACGCGTAGAACGACAGTGCCGCAGTGACTTTGACCTCGACGGACAGTGCAATACTTATGAGCCGGCATACCTCAGTGATAACCTCTTTGTGGAAGCGCAGTCTCCGAAGGCAGGTGGTGTCAGGCAAGTCGAGGTAAAACTGCTTCTCCTTGTACTTGTGGGGGGTGTAACGTCTAGTCCTCCTCATCAATCTGGCGCATCTTACATTGGGCACATAATGCTGTTGAGCGTTCCTTCGGCCATCTCGAGTCTGCAGCATGTAATTGGTCATCAAGAGAGGGTGAGAAAGAACAGACCGCATTGCAATAGCTCTCTGTTTTCCACCGATTGGTCACAAACAATGAATGTCCCCACTAAGACACCTATTAAATTCCAATCGGTCACAGTGTGGTCAAGATGTTTGTACAGATGTTCACATCAATTCCAACAGCCTCCAGAGTACATCTGAACTCTCCCGAGGTTGAAGCACAGCAGTCTATTGAATGAAGCGACCTGCGATTTTAAAAATGGCGCCCACTCCGCAGTGATACGTTCAGAACAGTGCCACTTTTTCTGAGCAGTGTTTTGGGCAAGCGATATTGTGGGCGAGATGTGTGCGAGGTGGTGAAAGTGATGCTAGGAGATCTCCTGGGCGTTAGTTTCAGCAAATGTGATCTTTATGACAAAAAAAAGTGGGCGGTCGGTATTATTTTTTCCTGGCATTACGCACATGGGGAAAGTAACGCTCAGCGATATGTTTCTGAAAAACGCCCGGCAGTTTCCATTTTGTGGCTAAATGTGCGATATATGGGCGTTATACATAATTTCAGCTATAAAATGGATGTTAACTGGACGTTAAGCATGCAAAATTAGTGCAAAATCTAGCCCTAGACAATTTGCGAAGATTTTCTTCTTCATATGGCCTCCCAGAAGAATGTGCCTGATAATGTGCCACAATTTTGTTCAGAGCAATTTGCACAGTTCATGAGCAGAAACGGTGTGAAACATACCTAAGTTCCACGGTACCATCCTGCTTCAAATAGTGCAGCAGCGCACACATTACAAATTGTAAAATGTGCCCTTATCAACCAAATGTTGGATCTAAATGCAAAGAAACAGCAGTTGTCATTGGAGCACAAATTGCCAAATTTTCTGATTACTTTTCATAATACTCCTCATACAACTACTGATAGAAAACCAGCTGAGTTGTTTCTCAAATGACAGACACGTTGTTAAAGTCAAACCTGGCACAACCAGTAGAAGAGAAACAATCAAGACAGAGAGTAATGATAGAGGTAGAGTAAGAGAGAGAAGTGTGAAATTGAAAAGAAGGTTAGAGTGAAGAACCATCACCATAAATTGTTAAAGTGTTCACCAGGAAGAGTAGTGAAGATATGTGGACCTCAAGATGTTTGATCAAGGACAGGTTAGGTTTGTTCACATTGATCATATTTTACCGACAGATGTAGAAGGAGTTGAAAGTTGGAATGATTCAATTATTTCTGATGAATCAGATAGTTGTATTACAAGTAGAGTATCTTAAGGTAATCTGATATGAAATGTACTAGAATCAAGTCCATGAGAAAGTCAGAATTTAAGTCTGAGACTGAGTCAGGCAGACAAACATTCTGAAGTTGTAGGGAGTCAAAATGTAGATCAAAGGTTTCCCTTGGAGAAAAATTCTCCTCAGGCTCAGCCTAGAATGAGTCTACTTCCTAACACAAGATTGGAATGTTCTGTTCAAGAGTGAAGGTATCTTCTTTGAAACAGTAAAACAGTGGTTAAGTTTGATTTGTAAATATTGAAAAAGTTCATATCTTTTGTTGTGTATGCCATGCAAGTTATGTATGATGATTGTTTGTTATGATTACTTTTTCATGATTACTTTTTCATTAAAGGGAGTGAAGTGTAATATAGAGCTCCCCTAGTTGAATACTGCTTCACCTAGTGGACTACTGTGGTAATGCAACTACCGATATAAATAAAAAGGGTCATAGAAACATAGAAATTTGGTGCAGGAGCAAGCTATTCGGCCCTTCGAGCCTGCACCGCCATTCAATAAGATCATGGCTGATCATTCAACCTCAGTACCCCTTTCCTGCTTTCTCTCCATACCCCTTGATCCCTTTGGGCATAAGGGCCATATCTAACTCCCTTTTGAATATATCTAACGAATTGGCCTCAACAACTTTCTGCAGTAGAGAATTCCATAGGTTAGCCACTCTCTGTGTAAAGAAGTTTCTCTTCATCTGGGTCCTAAATGGCTTACCCCTTATTCTTAGACTGTGACCCTTGGTTCTGGAACTCCTCAGCAATGGAAACATTCTTCCTGCCTCTAATCTGTCCAATCCCGTCAGAATTCTATATGTTTCCATGAGATCCCCTCTCATTCTTCTAAACTCCAGTGGATACAAGCCCAGTTGATCCAGTCTCTCTTCATATGTCAGGCCTGCCATCCCAGGAATCAGTCTGGTGAACCTTCGCTGTACTCCCTCAATAGCAAGAACGTCCTTCCTCAGATTAGGAGACCAAACTGAGCACAATATCCTAGGTGTGGCCTCACCAAGGCTCTGTCCAACTGCAGTAAGACCTCCCTGCTCCTATACTCAAATCCTCGAGCGACGAAGGCCAACATGCCATTTGCCTTCTTCTCTGTCTGCTGTACCTGCATGCCAACCTTCAATGACTGATGTACCATGATACCCAGGTCTTATTGCACCTCCCCTTTTCCTAATCTGTCACCATTCAGATAATATTCTGTCTTCCTGTTTTTGCCACCAAAGTGGATAACCTCACATTTATCCACATTATACTGCATCTGCCATGCATTTGCCCACTCACCTAACCTGTCCAAGTCACCCTGCAGCCTCTTAGCATCCTCCTCACAGCTCACACCGCCACCGAGCTTAGTGTCATCTGCAAACGTGGAGATATTACATTCAATTCGTTCATCAAAATCATTGATGTATATTGTAAATAGCTGGGGTCCTAGCACTGAACTCTGCAGCACCCCACTGATCACTGTCTGCCATTCTGAAAAGGACCCGTTTATTCTGACTCTCTGCTTCCTGTCTGCCAACCAGTTTCTTATCCACGTCAATATATTACCCCCAATACCATGTGCTTTAATTTTGCACACTAATCTCCAGTGTGGGACCTTGTCAAAAGCTTTTTGAAAGTCCAAATACACCACATCCATTGGTTCTCCCTTGTCCACTCTACTAGTTACATCCTCAAAATATCTAGAAGATTTGTCAAGCATGATTTCCCTTTCATAAATCCATGCTGACTTGGACCGATCCTGTCACTGCTTTCCAAATGCACTGATATTTCATCTTTTATAATTGATTAACATTTTCTCCACCACCGATGTCAGGATAATTTGCTGTTTTCTCTCTCCCTCCTTTTTAAAAAAGTGGTGTTATATTAGCTACCCTCCAGTCCATAGGAACTGATCCAGAGTCAAAAGAATGTTGGAAAATTATGACCAATGCATCCACTATTTCTAGGGCCTCTTCCTTAAGTATTCTGGGATGCAGCCTATCAGGCCTTGGGGATTTATCAGCTTTCAATCCCATCAATTCCCCTAACACAATTTCCTACTAATAAAGATTTCCTCCAGTTCTTCCTTTTCGCCAGACCCTCGAACCCCTAGTATTTCGGAAGGTTATTTGTGTCTTCCTTAGTGAAGACAGATCCAAAGTATTTGTTCAATTGTTCTGCCATTTTTTTTCCCCATTATAAATTCACCTGATTCTGACTGCAAAGGACCTACGTTGGTCTTCACTAATCTTTTTCTTTTCAGATATCTATAGAAGCTTTTGCAGTCAGTTTTTATGTTCCCTGCAAGCTTCCTCTCATACTCTAATTCCCCCCTCCTAATTAGACCCTCTTTGTCCTCCTCTGCTGAATTCTAAATTTCTTCCAGTCCTCAGGTTTGCTGCTTTTTCTGGCCAACTTATATGCCTCTTCCTTCGAGTTAGCACTATCCCTAATTTCTCTTGTTACCCACGGTCGAGCGACCTTTCCCATTTTATTTTTACTCCAGACAGGGATGTACAATTGTTGAAGTTCATCCATGTGATCTTTAAATGTCTGCCATTGCCTATCCACTGTCAACCCTTTTAAATATCATTTGCCAGTCTCTCCTAGCCAATTCACGTCTCATACCATCAAAGTTACCTTTCCTTAAGTTCAGGACGCTAGTCTCTGAATTAACACTGTCGCTCACCATCTTAATAAAGAATTCTACCATATTATGTTCACTCTTCCCCAGGGAGCCTCGCAGAACAAGATTGCCAGTTAGTCCTCTCTCATTACACAACACGGAGTCTATAATGGCCAGCTCTCGAGTTGGTTCCTCGACATATTGGTCTAGAAAGCCATCCCTAATACACTCCAGGAAATCCTCCTCCACCGCATTGCTACCAGCTTGGTTAGCCCAATCTAGATGTAGATTAAAGTCGCCCATGTTAACTGTTGTATCTTTATTGCACACATCCCTAATTTCTTTTTTGATGCCATCCCCAACCTCACTACTACTGTTTGGTGGTCTGTACACAGCTCCCACTAGCGTTTTCTGCCCTTTGGTATTCCGTAGCTCTACCCATACAGATTCCACATCATCCAAGCTAATATCCTTTCTTACTTTGCATTAATTTCCTCTTTAACCAGCAACGCTACCCCACCTCCTTTTCCTTTCTGTCTATCCTTCCTGAATGTTGAATAACCCTGGATGTTAAGTTCCCAGCCCTGGTCACCCTGGAGCCATGTCTCCGTAATACCAATTATATCATAATCGTTAATAGCTGCCTACGTAGTTAATTCATCCACCTTATTACGAATACTCCTCGCATTGAGGCACAGAGCCTTCAGGCTTGCCTTTTTAACACTCTTTGTCCCTTTAGAATTTTGCTGTAATGTGGCCCTTTTTGATTTTTGCCTTGGGTTTCTCTGCCCTCCACTTTTACTATTCTCCTTTCTATCTTTTGCTTCTGCCCCCATTTTATTTCCCTCTGTCTCCTGGCATGGTTCCCATCCCCCTGCCATATTAGTTTAAACCTTCCCCAACAGCACAAGCAAACACTCCCCCTAGGACATTGGTTCCGGTCCTGCCCAGGTTCAGACCGTCCGGTTTGTACAGGTCTCACCTCCCCCAGAACCGGTTCCAATGTCCCAGGAATTTGAATCCCTCCCTCTTGCACCACTCCTCAAGCCATGTATTCATCTTAGCTATCCTGCTATTTCTACTCTGACTAGCACATGGTACTGGTAGCAATCCTGAGATTACTACCTTTGAGGTCCTACTTTTTAATTTAACTCCTAGCTCCCTAAATTCAACTTGTAGGACCTCATCCCGCTTTTTACCTATATCGTTAGTACCTATATGCAGCACGACAATTGGTTGTTCACCCTCCCCCTCCAGAAAGCCCTGCAGCCGCTCCGAGACATCCTTGACCCTTGCACCAGGGAGGCAACATACCATCCTAGAGTCTCGGTTGCGACTGCAGAAACGCCTATTTATCCTCCTTACAATAGAATCCCCTACCACTATAGCTCTCCCATTCTTTTTCCTGCCCTCCTGTGTAGCAGAACCTCCCACGGTGACATGAACTTGGCTGCTGCTGCCTTCCCCTGGTGAGCCATCTCCCCCAACAATATCCAAAGTAGTATATCTGTTTTGGAGGGAGATGACCGCAGGGGAGTCCTGCACTGCCTTCCTACTCCTGCTCTGCCTGATGGTCACCCATTCCCTATCTGCCTTTGTAACCTTTACCTGTAGTGTGACCAACTCACTGAACGTGCTATCCACTACATCCTCAGCATCGCGTATGCTCCAGAGTGAATCCTTCCGCAGCTCCAGTGCTGTCATGCGGTCTAACAGGAGCTGCAGCTGGATACACTTCCTGCACATATAGTCGTCAGGGACACTGGAAGCGTCCCTGATTTCCGACATGGCACAGGAGGAGCATGACATGGGTCTGGGCTCTCCTGCCATGACTTACCCCTTAAAATAACCTAATTTGGCAACAATGCCAAAGGGTTCTTACTGATAAGATAAGGAAAAAAAAAACTACTCACCAATCAACCAGCCAATCATTTACCTTCTTGGCTGTGACATCACACTTCATTTTTTTTTCCTCCCAGGTCGGGGAGTCAGCACTGGTGGGGAAAACAAGACAAAGCAAAACCTCCCGCTCCCACTTGCCCGAACTCTCCCACTTATCAAACTCTTACCTTTGCATTCTGAGCTCCTGCTGCACTCCGTGGTATACACAACAAAAGATATGAACTTCTTTTTCCAAATTAAACTTAACCACTGTTTTATTGTTTCGAAGAGGATAAAGTCACATGATGATTGGTTTCTGTGTTACACGCCCTCTTGTAGAGTGTGTTTGGTAGTGATGTAGTAAGAAAATATCACAAGCTGCTCTCCAGCCACTCTGCTTTCTGTTTCCTTGGATGCCCACCAATCCTGGGTACAGTGACATCCATGATGGGATCCTCAATGTCAACCATTTCCATGGGGGTCTCATCTGCAGGGTTAAGGGTCAGTCCTTCGCGGAGGGCAAAGTTGTGCAAAGCGCAATAGTCCACTACAATCCTCGACGCTTTCACAGGTGAGTACTGCAAAGTCTTCCTGACCTGTCCATGCACTGGAAGTATGACTTCAGCAACCCGATTGTCCTCTCCACCAATTAAGAACAAAAGAACATAAGAATATAAGAAATAGGAGCAGGAGTAGACCATTTGGCTCCTTGAGCCTGCTCCGCCATTCAATAAGATCATGGCTGATCTGATCATGGATTCCTTGCCCGCTCCCCATAACCCTTTACTCACTTATCTATCTCCATCTTAAATATATTCAATGACCAGCCTCCACAGCTCTCTGGGGCAGAGAATTCCATAGATTTACAATCCTGAGGGAAGAAATTTCTCCTCATCTCAGTTTTAAATGGGCGGCCCCTTATTCTAAGACTATGTCCCCTAGTTTTAGTATCCTCTATGAGTGGAAATATCCTCTCTGCATCCACCTTGTCGAGCCCCCTCACTATCTTATGTTTCAATAAGATCACCTCACATTCTTCTGAAATCCAATGAGTATAGGCACAAACTACTCAACCTATCCTCATAAGTCAAGCCCCTCATTTCCAGAATCAACCTAGTGAACCTTCTCTGAACAGCCTCCAATGCAAGTATATCCTTCCTTAAATACGGAGACCAAAACTTTATGCAGTACTCCAGGTGTGGCCTCACCAATACCCTGTACAGTTGTAGCAGAACTTCTCTGCTTTTATACGCCATCCCCCTTGCAATAAAGGCCAACATTCCATTTGCCTTCCTGATTACTTGCTCTATCTGCATACTCACTTTTTGTGTTTCATGCACAAGGATCCCCAGGTCTCTCTGTACTGCAGCACTTTACAATTTTTCTCCATTTAAATTATAATTTGCTTTTCTATTATTTTTGCCAAAGTGGATAACCTCACATTTTCCCACATTATACTCCATCTGCTAAATTTTTGCCCACTCACTTAGCCTGTCTATAAACCCTTTGCAGATTTTTTGTCTTCCTCACAATTTGCTTTCCCACCCAACTTTGTATCATCAGAAAACTTGGCTACATTACACTCGGTCCCTTCAACCAAGTCATTAATATAGACTGTAAATAGTTGAGGATCCAGCACCGATCCCTGCGGCACCCCACTGGTCACTTTTTGCCAACTGGAAAATGACCCATTTATCCCGACTCTCTGCTTTCTGTTAGTTAGCCAATCATCTATCCATGCTAATATATTACCCCCAATCCTGTGAGATTTTATCTTGTGCAGTAACCTCTTATGTGGCACCTTATCGGATGCCTTCAGGAAATCCAAATACACCACATCCACTGTTTCCCCCTTATCCCTCATCATCCTAATCATTATCATCAGAGGCAGTCCCTTGGAATCGAGGAAGACTTGCTTCCACTCTTAACATGAGTTCTTAGGTGGCTGTACAGTCCAATACGAGAACCACAGTCTGTGTCACATGTGGCAAAAATAGTCGGTGAGGGAAGGGGTGGGTGGGACTGGTTTGCCGCACGCTCTTTCCGCTGCCTGCGTTTGATTTCTGCACGCTCTCGGCGACGAGACTCAAGGAGCTCAGCGCCCTCCTGGATGCACTTTCTCCACTTAGGGCGGCCTTTGGCCAGTGACTCCCAGGTGTCAGTGGGAATGTTGTACTTTATCAGGGTGGCTTTGAGGGTGTTCTTGTAACGTTTCCGCTGCCCACCTGTGGCTCGTTTGCCGTGAAGAAGTTCCGAGTAGAGCGCTTGCTTTGGGAGTCTCGTGTCTGGCATGTGAACTATGTGGCCTGCCCAGAGGAGCTGATCATGTGTGGTCAGTGCTTCAATGCTGAGGATGTTGGCCTGGACGAGGACGCTAACATTGGTGCATCTGTCCTCCCAGGGGATTTGTGCACCCTGCTCATTACATCCTCAAAGAACTCCAGAAAATTTGTCAAACATGATTTCCCTATCATAAAACCATGCTGACTCTGCTTGATTGAATTATGCTATTCCAAATGTCCCACTAATGCTTCCTTAATAATGGACTCCAGCATTTTCCCAATGACAGATGTTAGGCTAACTGGTCTATAGTATCTTGCTTTTTGTCTGCCTCTTTTTTTAAATAGGGGCGTTACATTTGTGGTTTTCCAATCTGCTGGGATCGCCCCAGAATCCAGGGAATTCATAGATTACAACGAATGCATCCACTATCTCTGCAGCCACTTCTCTTAACACACTAGGAAATAAAGCATCAGATCCAGGGAACTTGTCCACCTTTAATCCCATTATTTTACCTAGTACTACTTCATTAGTGATAGTGATTGTCCTCCATATCAATAGCCCCTTGATTATCCACTATTGGGATGTTTTTACTTTCTTCTACCGTGAAGACTGATACAAAATATTTGTTCAATGTCTCTGCCATTTCCTGTTCTCCATTATTAATTCCTCAGTCTCGTCCTCCAGGGGACCAACATTTACTTTAGCTACTCTTTTCCTTTTTATGTACCTGTAGAAATTCTTAATATCTGTTTTTATATTTCGTGCTAGTTTACTTTCATAATCTATCTTCCCTCTCAATCATTTTTTTAGTTGTTTTCTGCTGGCTTAAAAAAAATTCCCAATCCTCTGGCCTCCCACTAGTCTTGACCACATTGTATGCCTTTGTTTTCAATTTGATACCCTCCCTTATTTCCTTAGTTAGCCATGGATGGTTATCCCTTCTCTTCCAGTCTTTCTTTCTAATTGGGATATATTTTTGTTGTGAGTTATGAAATATCTCCTTAAATGTCTGTCACTGCTCATCCCCATACTTTAATCTATTTTCCCACTCCACTTTAGCCAACTTTGCGCTCATACCATTGTAGTCTCCTTTATTTAAGCTTAGGACCCTGGTTTTTAAACCAACTTTCTCACCCTCCAACTGAATTTGAAATTCAACCATATTATGGTCACTCATTCCTAGAGGATCCTTTACTACGAGATCATTTATTAATCCTGTCTCAGTACACAGTACCAGATCTAAGATAGCCTGCTCCCTGGTTGGTTCCACAACGTACTGTTCAAGGAAACTGTCCCAGATACACTCTATGAACTCCTCCTCAAGGCTACACTGGCCAATTTGCTTTGTCCAATCAATATGAAGGTTAATATCACCCATGATTATTGCCGTTCCTTTATTACAAGCCTCCATTATTTATTGATTTATACTCCGTCCAACCGTGTAGCTACTGTTAGGGGGCCTATAGATTGCGCCCACCAGCTACTTCTTCCCTTTATTATTCCTTATCTACACCAAAACTGATTCAACATCTTGATCCTCTGAGCCAATATCATTTCTCACTAATGCACTGATCCCATCCTTTAATAACAGTGCTACCCCATCTTCTTTTCCTTTCTGTCTGTCCTTCTGAATTGTTAAATACCCCTGAATATTTAGTTCCCAGTTCTGGTCACCTTGCAACTACATCTCTGTAATGGCTATCAGATCATACCCATTTGTATCTATTTGTGCCGTTAACTCATCTATTTTGTTGTGAACACTACATGCATTGAGACATTTAGATCACTTAGCGTGTGGACACGTGTGCACGGTTGTATCTCTCCTGTTTATTGGTCCATTATTGGTCCTGCGGTATGGTGTCATCAGCCACATTTTCAGCGGGAAGCCTTTGTCGCCCAATACCCATCAAGATCCTGGATGCAGTTTACTGAGGGCATCATGTAAGTTTGAGTGTCGGAGAATGAAGGCATCATGTGCACTTCCACGGTGATCTGCATTCACATTAATGGTCTGAAGTTGGGCATCAATGACAATCATTACATGAAATGAATGAAACCCCTTCCTGTTGATATATGTAACAGGTGTATCAATTGCTGCATTCAATGTGATGTGGGTTCCATCGACGCCCCCAATTACTTTGGGGAAGCCAGCAATCCTGTAGAATGCAAGGGACCTCTCCCTTTACTGCCCTTTGGACAAGTCAAAGTCAATTAAATTAGAAGCCCAATGGAATATGGCATCTTAGATCTGGTGAATGCAGGCTCTCGCAGCACTCTGGGTGATGTTGGAAATATCACCGGTGCCTGACTGAAATGACCTGCATGCATAGATTATTAGTGCTGTGGTTACCTTCATGGCCACTGACAAGGCAGTGTGGGTTTTTGAACATGTCTGAAGGCCCTCCTTTAAAATATCACATAGTCAGCCCATTGCCTCTTTACAGAAGCTTAGTCTCCTCACACACAACTCCGTGACATCATCTCAAATGACAGCCTCGCCCTATACATTCTGGGGTATGTAAAAGTTCTTCCTGACTCGACTATGTTCATGGTTCCTGACTCTTCTTTGTTGTTCCCTCCTGTGTGGGAGATTCCGTACCAAAATTACGTACGAGCTTGGGCCAAAGAGTTCAAAAGGCATGTTTCTCCCTCACAGGTGTCTTCTTTAAATAGTTGCAGTATATATGAGGAAATAATGGAAAGAGTTGTAAATGTTATGACTGCAATGGAGCTGAATATCAGATGATATGTATAACAGGTGGCTGATCAGATCCGATACCGCCCATTTTGTGCCTTGCCTGAGACAAATTTCAAAGGCCAAAAGATTTTTACAAAGTGATACGGGAGTGAAAATTTTAAACAGTATATAAATGTTATCAAAATATGCATCTAATTCTGGAATAATTATTTTAAAAAGTCATGTAAATGTGAACAAAATCATTTTTAAACAGTCATTCAAGTTTTAAAAAACTGAAATAGAATTATATACCTCTTTTTCAAAGACCTTCCTGGCAGATAAAATGCCTGCAAGAGTTAAAAAAAATTTCTTACGGACTCCTTATGCTGTGCAACAGGCTTCCTGTGCCTACTTGCACAAGACTTAAAAACTGAGAGCGACTTTACTTTGCTGTTGGTGGGCAATTAGCCCAACTGTTCACCAACACGTTGATTACTATCAGGAGGTGAAAGACCCAGCAAAGCCTATGTTTATTCATAACTTGATAGATCACAAGTTCGGAATTTAGCGCAAGCGCAAGCAGAAATCCAGAACTTGCGGTCAGTTTCAAAGGCGGTATGACGGCGAATGAAGAAAGTTTGCCGTCATGCCGTCCACAAATTCAAGGCCATTAAAATTAAGTGCTAGTCTGTTTTTGGTGGGACCTTGTGAGGCATGACCAAAAGTTTGCACACGACACAGACTGGATGAAGATCTGGAAAGATGGCTCTCCTCCAAATTTTTCCACTTCCTTAACACCAACTCCCCACCAACAATGGCAACTGGAAAATTTCTCCTAGTGAGTTGTCTGGTGCATTTTGACACAATGCTGAAAGATGATCAGATATTTCTTGCAAGTTCCTTGACACACACAGATTGCATAATGTTTGTTGAAGGAATTATATATGACCAGACTTAGGCAGAGTTAAATACAGGTCATGTGGTTGTAACCTCTGTCGCTCATTGGCCTTGTTGCTAGAGATGATGGTTTACAGACTATTGAGATAAATCCACTTGTTGATCATACTCTGCAGAGAGTAAATCTATAATCTGCATATATAACATCACTCTCCCCCAAGTCCTTTGTGCCAATTACCTTTGCACTATGTGCTCTGGCTTAGCTCTCCCCAGACTATAGTGCCAATAGCCCTTGCACAATGGCTGTGCTTTGGCTTGGCTCTCTCCCTGTTAACCCCCAAGCCCTTTTGCCACAACGTTGGATAGTGGTTACCAGTTTGGATGGTTCGATGATGCAGTGGAGGCTCCAGTGGATTCTCGGTGTGATCCATGTGTGTGTCCATGGCTACATACATCCATTTATGCCCCCCCTCCCCCACAGAGAGATCATGCAGCTGGCCCGTTACATTAACATACAAGATCAGACACAGTGCAAGTACAAAGAAAGGAAGAAAAAAAAACAGTTTGTATCGTGACACCTTGGTTCAGTGACTTACATTCGTTACGCTTTACGGTCGTGTGCCAGGATTGGGTAGATTGCATTCATGGTCAGTACTGAGGTAGCAGTACAGGTATGCAAGGATGCTGGTTCCAGAGCAACCGGACGGGGTCCTAGTCGTCTGATGGTGGCGCTGCACCCCCTGCTAGTGGAGTGGGCTTGGTTCGCTCACCTTGCTAGGACTCAGGGCCTTTGCCATTGACTTGTGTTGAGCAGAGCCACAGATGTGTGTGGCCTACCTGTCCTTCTTTGAGGGCTGCAGATTCTTCTGCCTGCTCTCTAACGGTGTTGGGAACCTGGCTGTTCCAGGTTCCATTTAGGTAACTCGTTGGTTCTGATCTTTCGCTCCTGGTCATGGCCGAGGTAGTGACTGGGTCTGGGGGCTGCACCATCTCCACCCGGGTGGTGGGCAACGGCGGCCGACTGCACGTATTGGCGACGTTTTCATTTCCAGGTCTGTGGCGAATAGTGCCATCGGGTGCCTGCAGCGTGGGATCGACCTGGGGCAGGGTATCAGGATCAGTGCCTTTAGCCTCCCGAATTCGCTTGCTTGCTACTTTTGGGGACACTCTATTCCCGACATCGTGCAACAACATTTTGTCCTTTACATTAGGAATAGTACGACATCTTGCAACAACATTTTGTTCTCAATCTTAATCGGTTCATTACATTGATTGCCATACATACAATGTCTCTTTAAGTTCAGTTGGTTGCAGGTCTCCTTTAAGAGAACCCTGCTGGCTTTACCCCAATCAAATCCTTTGTTAGACTCCACGAGTTGGTCCCTCAGCTTTGCACCTCATGGTATTGCTGCAACCATCTTTTTTTTCAGCCACGCTGCACCTCGCTGCAGCAGGGACGCCATCTTGCCTCTGTCCTCGAGTCAACTGTCTTGATCCTTCTCTCCCACGATTTGGCCACAAAAGCTGGAAGAGTGCCTGTGAATTCGATCTTCCTTCCCAGGAGTCCTGCCACTGGAGCTGGGAAGGTACTTTTAGGTCGTTCCGGTCGGATCATTACCATGCAGTTGTGATGGCTGGTCTATGCCTCAGGTGCTGTGCTGATCTGTTCTCTGGTGCCTGGCCCAAATGAAGGTGAGATTTTGCTCTACCTCTGAGCATGGGGGACATTGATTGCTGGAGTGAAGAGGTCTTCCCATTTCCACTGGATCTTCCCCATCCACCTTCTTCCGAGTAGCGTTGGACCATCACCTGCAACAATCCACAGAGGTAACTTGTGCACCACGCCATTATGGATTACACTTACATCCGCACTACCAAGCACTGGGACTGGGATCAGCTCCTTGATGTAGGTGCGCAAATTTTCCGGTACTGGAACCAGCTCGGGTCGTTTTTCATTCCATAGCCTCTCAAAGGAATCCTGGCTCATCACTGACTGGCTCGCTCCCGTGTCCACTTCCATGAATACTCCTACGCCATTTATCTCAACTTCCATCTTCATTGGAGGACAATCGGTGGTGCAGGTATACACTCCATACACTTCTTCTTGGGGCTGAGCTGCCTCTCTGGCCAATTCATCATACACCCTGCTGGATTCAATGTCATCTACCGACTCCTCTGTTAGACGGTGAGTCGTATTTTTTTTTTTTACACATACGCTGGAGGTGGCCATTTGCATTACAGGCTTTGCATATGTACTCAGCAAACCGACACTGATGAGCCCCATGGTTTCCTCTGCAACGTCAGCATGGTGCTACTCAATTAGCACCCCTCGGCGGACTCCGAGTTCTGGAACCCTGAAGTCTGTGCTCTCTTCCCTGGGCAGAGCCACGTTCTACAGTCTGCCTGTGAAAAGCACCATTCTGTGTACAGTATTTGCCAGGTTTGAGTCCACAGGATGAATAATTTTCTTAGTGCTTCAGGTCGAGGTCATGAACGCCTGACTGATGCTGATGGCGTTCTGCAGGTTGACTGTGGTCTCGGCAGATAATAGCTTGTGAAGGAGGCCCTCGTGACTACTTCCGATAATGAGGATGTCTCGCAATGCTTCGTTGAGGTGCGTGCCAAAATCATACAGTGCCGCAAGTCTCCTGAGGTCGGCAGCATATTTTGCAATCTCCTGGCCCTCAGGTCTGCAGTGAATGTAGAATCTGTGCCTGGCCGTGAGGATGCTTTCATTTGGTTTTAGTTGGTCATGAATTAGTTCAGTCAGCTCATCGTGTGTCTTATCCTTGGCTTTCATTGGTGCCAGCAAGTCCCTGATGAGGTGGTAAACCTCGGGCCCACGAATGGTCAGCAGTATAGCCTTGCGCTTCTCCGCCGATGCGTCCGTCTCCCCTGCCAGGTCGTTTGCCATGAAGTATAGCTCGAGCCTTTCCGTGAAGGCATCGCAATCTTCACCTTCTGCAAAGTCTTTTAGCGTGCCAAAGGTAGCCATAATCACATGAAAGTGTGTATTCTTGTCGCCAGTTGTTATGTCTGTAATGTATGAGGCAATGTGTTGTACTTAAACTGTAGTGACTTTGGTCCTTTATTCGCAACTCCAGAGTGAGGCAGCCACATGGTGGCTTCCCTTTTATACAGCCCCTGTCACCAGGGCAGGAAACCCTGGTCTCCACCAGTTGCACCCTCTAGTGGTGCCAACATAGTATATACACAGTGTCAACCTTATTTAGAGTACATAAGGTAAACAAGTCTCCATCTTATGCAACTATACAGTGTCTACACAGATAGTATATCTATAGTCTTCCTATATAACAGTCTCAGTCAGACAGAACTAATGGTACTTCTCATTTGTAGGCATTACTATGGCTGGAATAGATGGTGGGGGAGGAGGGAACTCCATCCAAAGAACTTTGGATTTGCAGTAGATGTGGCTCAAGTTGGAGGGAGCATGTTTATGTTAAAAAGCGCGAATAATGCAGATAGAGAGGCCTTCCATTGCCTCACTCAAGTGATCAATCTTCATAAATGATCCTAAATATGGGAGTGTGGGCAGGCTGTTTGAACATGCAAACACCACAGCCAAGCTTGGTCCTGTCTTTGCATGGCATCCACATATAGGAACTTTGCCTATTCTAATTCCAGTTGTAGTATCTTTACCATTGTCTGGCTGAGACCAGCTAACTTATCACAGACTAGAATGAACCTTCCTGGTCTAAATGGTTTAATAGAAACATAGACATAGAAACATCGAAAAAGGTGCAGGAGCAGGCCATTCGGCCCTTCGAGCCTGCAGCACCATTCAATATGATCATGGCTGATCATGCAACCTCAGTACCCCATCCCTGCCTTCTCTCCATACCCCCTGATCCCTTTAGCCGTGAAGGGCCACATCTAACTCCCTTTTGAATATGTCCAACGAACTAATCTCAACAACTTTCTGTGGCAGAGAATTCCACAGGTTCACAATTCTCTGGGTAAAAAAGTTTCTCATCATCTCATAAGAACATAAGAACATAAGAATTAGGAACAGGAGTAGGCCATCTAGCCCCTCGAGCCTGCTCCGCCATTCAACAAGATCATGGCTGATCTGGCTGTGGACTCAGCTCCACTTACCCGCCCGCTCCCCATAACCCTTAATTCCCTTATTGGTTCAAAATCTATCTATCTGTGATTTGAATACATTCAATGAGCTAGCCTCAACTGCTTCCTTGGGCAGAGAATTCCACAGATTCACAACCCTCTAGGAGAAGAAATACCTTCTCAACTCGGTTTTAAATTGGCTCCCCCGTATTTTGAGGTTGTGCCCCCAAGTTCTAGTCTCCCCGACCAGTGGAAACATCCTCTCTGCCTCTATCTTGTCTAACCCTTTTATTATTTTAAATGTTTCTAAAAGATCACCCCTCATCCTTCTGAACTCCAACAAATAAAGACCCAGTCTACTCAATCTATCATCATAAGGTAACCCCCTCATTTCCGGAATCAGCCGAGTGAATTATCTCTGTACCCCCTCCAAAGCTAGTGTATCGTTCCTTAAGTAAGGTGACCAAAATGGCATGCAGTACTCCTGGTGCGGCCTCACCAATACCCTGTACAGTTGCAGCAGGACCTCCCTGCTTTTGTACTCCATCCCTCTCACAATGAAGGCCAACATTCCATTCGCCTTCCTGATTACCTGCTGCACCTGCAAACTAACTTTTTGGGATTCATGCACAAGGAGGTCCTTGACGGCGCCCCTTCGCTTTAGGAGAGGGGTGCGCCAGGGATGCCCCATGTCCGGCCAGTTATACGCCGTTTGCGTGGAGCCTTTCCTGCGCCTCTTGCGGACGAGGTTGACGGGACTGGCTCTGCAAGGGCCGGGCATGGAGGTCGTCCTCTCGGCTTACGCCGATGACGTGCTCCTCGCGGTAGAGGATCCCGCTGACCTGCGGAGGATGCGTGAGTGCCAAGAGATTTACTTGGCCGCATCCTCCGCCAGAATCAACTGGGAGAAATGTTCTGGACTCCTGGTGGGTCAGTGGCGGGTGGACTCCCTGCCGGAGGAGCTCAGGCCTTTTGCCTGGAGCACGACCCATCTCCTCTATCTGGGAGTCTACCTTAGCCCAGACGAGGGAGCCTGGCCGGCGAACTGGCAGGAGCTGGAGGCCAAGGTCGCCGCTCGCCTAGGGCGCTGGACAGGACTGCTCCGAGTGCTGTCCTACAGGGGTCGAGCGCTAGTCATAAACCAGCTGGTGGCCGCAATGTTGTGGTACCGGCTGGTCACTTTGACCCCTCCCCCTGCGTTTGTCGCCAAAATACAGAAGAAGCTGGTGGACTTCTTCTGGAACAACAGGAAGCACTGGGTCTCTGCCGCGGTCTTGAGTCTCCTGCTTGAGGAGGGCGGTCAGTCGTTGGTGTGCGTCAGCGCCCAGCTCGCGACTTTCCGTCTTCAGACCCTGCAGAGATACCTTTACGTCGAGCCCCCTCCTAGGTGGTGTGCTCTGGCGAGGTATTTCTTCCGCCAGCAGCGCGACCTCAATTACGACACGCAGCTCCTGTTTGTGAACTTGGGGGGTGTCAGGAGTGCACTCCGGGAGCTGCCTGTCTTTTACAAGGAACTCATCAGGGTCTGGAACAAAGTCTCCACCAAGCGCAGCTCTCCGCCGGCTGGAGTGGCGGCCGTCCTGCAGGAGCCGCTGCTCGGGAATCCGTACCTCCACGGCCGAGGTTTCATGTGGCGGTCGGAAGAGAGGGCTGTGGCTGGTGAGGTGACCAGGGTCAGGGACCTGCTCGATGGCGGAGGAGCGGGCTGGATGGCGCCAGACACGCTGGCGCGGCGCCTAAATTCTGCCAACGTCCGCCACGCGGCCGATGCCATCGAGTCGCTAAAAACAGCTCTGGGCCCTGACTCCGTTAGGTGCATCGAGGAGGCACAAGCACGTGGGGAGATCCCGTCCGAACTGACCCCCGTCCGGACGGAATTCCTCATTGGCGCCAAACCCCGGAACCTCCCTCGGGGGCCGGCGCCTCACAACTTGAGCCGCCTCGGGGAAATCCCCTCCGTGCCTTTCAGTTCCGCGCGGAGGGGTTTCCTGTACGGGCTGCTCCTGCACACTCTCAACTTTGCCATCCTCGCCGGCCGTCCGGACACGCCATGGCGTACCATCTTGCCGTCCGGAGGAGGCGGGGGTCCCCGATGGAGGGCACTCTACGCAGGGGTCCTCCCACTATTCATCGGGGACTTGGCCTGGAGGGTGGTGCACGGAGCAGTGCCGTGCAACAAATTTTTAAGCCGGTTCACGGACTCCCAGGCCGCCTGCAATTTCTGCGGTCTGGAAGAGTCCGTGTTCCATGTTTTTATGGAATGCACAAGGTTGCAGCCCCTGTTTTATTATTTGAAGGGGCTGCTCCTGAAATTCTGGCTGCACTTCAGTCCCACTCTCCTGATCTTTGGGCACCCTGTGCGGAGGGGAGCGGGTAGGTCCGAAGGCCTCCTCATAGGACTGCTCCTGGGCACGGCCAAGGGTGCCATCAGCCGGTCCAGGCAGCGGGCGGTCGAGGGGGTCGTTCAACCTGACTGCCTGCCTCTCTTCCGCTCTTACAGCCGGTCCAGGGTGTCCTTGGAGATGGAGCACGCGGTGTCCACCGGTGCGCTTGCGGCCTTCTGCGAGAGGTGGGCACCGGAGGGACTGGAGTGCATCATCATGCCCGGCAACCAAATTTTAATTTGATTTTACGTTTTAAAGTTTAATTTGTTTTAATTGCCGGTGCTTTTAGTGTCCCCCTCCCCTTTTATAGGGGGCACTTGGAAAAAAGTGATTTTAGCGCCCCAAAAAAAAACTTAAAAAAAAGAAGAAAAAAAACACAAAAAAAGGAAAAAAAAAAGGGGCCTTGAAAATGTCTGCTGTGTCACCCAGGCGGGTGGCACGGTTTAATGTTTATGTTTTTTCAGGTAAACTCAAAAGAGTTTCATGCACAAGGACCCACAGGTCCCTCTGCACTGCAGCATGTTGTAATTTCTCCCCATTCAAATAATATTCCCTTTTACTGTTTTTTTTCCCAAGGTGGACGACTTCACATTTTCCGACATTGTATTCCATCTGCCAAACCTTAGCCCATTCGCTTAACCTATATAAATCTCTTTACAGCCTCTGTGTCCTCGACACAACCCGCTTTCCCACTAATCTTTGTGTCATCTGCAAATTTTGTTACATTACACTCTGTCCCCTCTTCCAGGTCATCTATGTATATTGTAAACAGTTGTGGTCCCAGCACCGATCCCTGTGGCACACCACTAACCACCGATTTCCAACCCAAAAAGGACCCATTTATCCCGACTCTCTGCTTTCTGTTAGCCAGCCAATTCTCGATCCATGCTAATACATTTCCTCTGACTCCGCGTACCTTTATCTTCTGCAGTAACCTTTTGTGTGGCACCTTATCGAATACCTTTTGGAAATCTAAATACACCTCTATCCACCATGCTCGTTATATCCTCAAAGAATTTCAGTAAATGAGTTGAACATGATTTCCCCTTTATGAATCCATGTTGTGTCTGCTTGATTGCACTATTCCGATCTCGATGTCCTGCTATTTATTCCTTAATGATAGCTGTAAGCATTTTCCCCACTACAGATGTTAAACTAATCGGCCTATAGTTACCTGCCTTTTGTCTGCCCCCTTTTTTAAACAGAGCCGTTACATTAGCTGCTTTCCAATCCGCTGGTACCTCCCCAGAGTCCAGAGAATTTTGGTAGATTATAACGAATGCATCTGCTATAACTTCCGCCATCTTTTTTAATACCCTGGGATGCATTTCATCAGGACCAGGGGACTTGTCCACCTTGAGTCCCATTAGCCTGTCCATCACTACCCCACCAGTGATCATGATTATCTCAAGGTCCTCCCTTCCCACATTCCCGTGACCAGAAATCTTTGGCATGGTTTTTGTGTCTTCCACTGTGAAGACCGAAGCAAAATACTTGTTTAAGGTCTCAGCCATTTCCACATTTCCCATTATTAAATCCCCCTTCTCATCTTCTAAGGGATCAACATTTACTTTCGTCACTCTTTTCCGTTTTATATATCGGTAAAAGCTTTTAGTATCCGTTTTTATGTTTTGCGCAAGTTTACCTTCGTAATCTATCTTTCCTTTCTTTATTGCTTTCTTAGTCATTCTTTGCTGTCGTTTAAAATTTTCCCAATCTTCTAGTTTCTCACGAACCTTGGCCACCTTATACGCATTGTTTTTTAATTTGATACTCTCCTTTATTTCCTTGGTTATCCACGGCTGGTTATCCCTTCTCTTACCGCCCTTCTTTTTCACTGGAATATATTTTTGTTGAGCACTATGAAAGAGCTCCTTAAAAGTCCTCCACTGTTCTTCAATTGTGCCACCGTTTAGTCTGTGTTTCCAGTCCACTTTAGCCAACTCTGCCCTCATCCCACTGTAGTCCCCTTTGTTTAAGCATAGTACGCTCGTTTGAGACACTATTTCCTCGCCCTCAATCTGTATTATAAATTCAACCATACTGTGATCACTCATTCCGAGAGAATCTTTTACGAGGAGATTGTTTATTATTCCTGTCTCATTACACAGGACCAGATCTAAGATAGCTTGCTGCCTTGTAGGTTCTGTAACATACTGTTCTCAGAAACAATCCCGTATGCATTCTATGAATTCCTCCTCAAAGCTACCCCGTGCGATTTGATTTGACCAATCGATATGTAGGTTAAAATCCCCCATGATTACTGCCATTTCTTTTTCACATGCCTCCATTATTCCCTTGATTATTGTCCACCCCACCGTGAAGTTAATATTTGGGGGCCTATAAACTACGCCCACCAGTAACTTTTTCAACCTTACTATCTTTAATCTCCATCCACAATGATTCAACATTTTGTTCATTAGAACCAATATCATCTCTCACAACTGCCCTGATATCATCCTTTATTAACAGAGCTACCCCACCTCCTTTCCCTTCTTGTCTATCTTTCCGAATTGTAAGATACCCCTATATGTTTAATTCCCAGTCTTGGCCACCCTGCAACCACGTTTCTGTAATGGCCACCAAATCATAGAAACATAGAAACATAGAAAATAGGTGCAGGAGCAGGCCATTCAGCTCTTCTAGCCTGCACCACCATTCAATGAGTTCATGGCTGAACATGAAATTTCAGTACCCCCTTCCTGCTTTCTCGCCATACCCCTTGATCCCCCGAATAGTAAGGACTTCATCTAACTCCCTTTTGAATATTTTTAGTGAATTAGCCTCAACTACTTTCTGTGGTAGAGAATTCCACAGGTTCACCACTCTCTGGGTGAAGAAGTTTCTCCTCATCTCGGTCCTAAATGGCTTACCCCTTATCCTTAGACTGTGACCCCTGGTTCTGGACTTCCCCAACATTGGGAACATTCTTCCTGCATCCAACCTGTCCAAACCCGTCAGAATTTTAAACGTTTCTATGAGGTCCCCTCTCACTCTTCTGAACTCCAGTGAATACAAGCCCAGTTGATCCAGTCTTTCTTGATAGGTCAGTCCCACCATCCCGGGAATCAGTCTGGTGAATCTTCGCTGCACTCCCTCAATAGCAAGAATGTCCTTCCTCAAGTTAGGAGACCAAAACTGCACACAATACTCCAGGTGTGGCCTCACCAAGGCCCTGTACAACTTAGCAACACCTCCCTGCCCCTGTACTCAAATCCCCTCGCTATGAAGGCCAACATGCCATTTGCTTTCTTAACCGCCTGCTGTACCTGCATGCCAACCTTCAATGACTGATGTACCATGACACCCAGGTCTCGTTGCACCTTCCCTTTTCCTAATCTGTCACCATTCAGATAATAGTCTGTCTCTCTGTTTTTACCACCAAAGTGGATAACCTCACATTTATCCACATTGTACTTCATCTGCCATGCATTTGCCCACTCACCTAACCTATCCAAGTCACTCTGAAGCCTCACAGCATCCTCCTCGCAGCTCACACTGCCACCCAACTTAGTATCATCCGCAAATTTGGAGATACTACATTTAATCCCCTCGTCTAAATCATTAACATACAATGTAAACAGCTGGGGCCCCAGCACAGAACCTTGCGGTACCCCACTAGTCACTGCTTGCCATTCTGAAAAGTATCCATTTACTCCTACTCTTTGCTTCCTGTCTGACAACCGGTTCTCAATCCACGTCAGCACACTACCCCCAATCCCATGTGCTTTAACTTTGCACATTAATCTCTTGTGTGGGACCTTGTCGAAAGCCTTCTGAAAGTCCAAATATACCACATCAACTGGTTCTCCTTTGTCCACTTTACTGGAAACATCCTCAAAAAATTCCAGAAGATTTGTCAAGCATGATTTCCCTTTCACAAATCCATGCTGACTTGGACCTATCATGTCACTATTTTCCAAATGCGCTGCTATGACATCCTTAATAATTGATTCCATCATTTTACCCACTACTGAGGTCAGGCTGACCGGTCTATAATTCCCTGCTTTCTCTCTCCCTCCTTTTTTAAAAAGTGGGGTTACATTGGCTACCCTCCAGTCCATAGGAACTGATCCAGAGTCAATGGAATGTTGGAAAATGACTGTCAATGCATCCGCTATTTCCATACCCATTTGTCATGATTTGTGCCGTCAACTCATTTACTTTATTTCGAATGCTGCGTGCGTTTAGGTAGAGTGTTTTAATACGAGTTTTTAAATCATGATTTTTAGTTTTGACCCCTCCTGCAGCCCCTTTATATTCATACATATTGTCCTTTCCTATCACGTTGTGATTTTCACTTACCCCAGTGCTACTCTGCTCCGTTGCCTCCTGCCTTTTGCATTCTTTCTTGGGGTCCTGTTCATCTGAGCTCTCACCCACTCTAACTAGCTCAGAGCCTGCTCCTGGATTCTGAATACTCTTCGCATTGAGGCACCGAGCTTTCATGTTTGTCTTTTTATTACACTTTGATCCTTTAGAATTTCGCTGTACAGTGGCCCTTTTTGTTTTTTGCTTTGGGTTTCTCTGCCCTCCACTTTTACTCATCTCTCCCCTGTCTTTTGCTTCTGTCTCCATTTTGTTTCCCTCTGTCTCCCTCCACTGGTTCCCATCCCCCTGCCATATTAGTTTAACTCCTCCCCAACAGCACTAGTAAACACTCCCCCGAGGGCATTGGTTCCGGTCCTGCCCAGGTGCAGACCGTCCGGTTTGTACTGGTCCCACCTCCCCCAGAACCGGTTCCAATGCCCCAGGAATTTGAATCCCTCTCTGCTGCACCACTGCTCAAGCCACGTATTCATCTGAGCTATCCTGCGATTCCTACTCTGACTAGCACGTGGCACTGGTAGCAATCCCGAGATTACTACTTTTGAGGTCCTATTTTTAAATTTAGCTCCTAGCTCCTTAAATTCTTCTCGTAGGACCTCATCCCTTTTTTTACCTATATCGTTGGTACCAATGTGCACCACGACAACTGGCTGTTCACCCTCCCTTTTCAGAATGTCCTGCACCCGCTGCGAGACATCCTTGACCCTTGCACCAGGGAGGCAACATACCATCCTGGTTGCGGCCGCAGAAACGTCTATCTATTCCCCTTACAATTGAATCCCCTATCACTATCGTTCTCCCACTCTTTTTTTCCTGCCCTCCTGTGCAGCAGTGCCAGCCACGGTGCCATGAACTTGGCTGCTGCTGCCCTCCCCTGATGAGTCATCCCCGTCAACAGTACTCAAAGCAGTGTATTTGTTTTGCAGGGGGATGACCGCCGGGGACCCCTGCACTACTTTCCTTGCACTGCTCTTCCTGCTGGCCTTCCATTCCCTTTCTGGCTGTGGACCCTTCACCTGCGGTAAGACCAACTCACTAAACGTGCTACTCACGTCATTCTCAGCATCGTGGATGCTCCAGAGTGAATCCACCCTCAGCTCCAATTCCGCAACGTGGACCATCAAGAGCTGGAGGTGGATACACTTCCCGCACACGTAGTCGTCAGGGACACTAGAAGTGTCCCTGAGTTCCCACATGGCACAGGAGGAGCATATGACGTGACCGAGCTCTCCTGCCATGACTTAACCCTTAGATACACTTAAATTGGCAACAATAATGCTAAAGCTTACTCACTGTTATCTGGCTTACCCCTTATCTTTAGACTGTGACCCCTGGCTCTGGACTCCCCCAACATCTGGAACATTCTTCCTGCATCTGACCAGTCCAGTCCCGTCAGAATTTTATAAGTTTCTATGAGATTCCCTCTCATTCTTCTAAATTCCAGTGAGTATAAGCCTAGCCGATCCAGTCTTTCCTCATATGTCAGTCCTGCCATCCGGGAATCAGCCTGGTGAACCTTTGCTGCACTCCCTCAATAGCAAGCACATCCTTCCTCAGATTAGGAGACCAACACTGCACACAATACTCAAGGTGTGGTCTCACTAAGGCACTGTACAACTGCAGTAAGACGTCCCTGTTCCTATACTCAAATCCTCTTGCTATGAAAGCCAGCATGCCATTTGCTTTCTTTACTACCTGCTGTACCTGCATGCCTACCTTCAATGACTGATGTGCCATGACACCCAGGTCTCTTTGCACCTCCCCTTTTACTAATCTGTCACCATTCATATAATAATCTGCCGTCCTGTTTTTGAAACTCAAGTGGATAACCTCACATTTATCCACATTATACTGCATCTGCCATGCATTTGCCCATTCAGCTAACCTGTTCAAGTCCCCCTGCAGCCTCTTAGTATCCTCCTCGCAGCTCGCTTTGCCATCCAGCTAAGTGTCATCTGCAAACTTGGAGATATAACCTTCAATTCCTTTGTCTAAATCATTAATGTATATTGTAAATAGCTAGGATCCCAGCACTGAGCCCTACAGCAACCCACTAGTCACTGCCTGCCATTCTGACTCTTTGCTTCCGGTTTGCCAAACAGTTCTCCATCCACGTCAATACATACTATGTGCTTTAATTTTGCACACTAATCTCTGGTGTGGGACCTTGTCAAAAGCCTTTTGAAAATCCAAATACACCACATCGACTGCTTCTCCCTTATCCAGTCTACTCGTTGCATCCTTGAAGATTTGTCAAGCATAATTTCCCTTTCATAAATCCATGCTGACTTAGACCAATCCTGTCACTGCTTTCCAGATGTGCTGCTATTACATCTTTAATAATTGACTCTAGCATTTTCCCCACCACCGATGTCAGGCTAACCAGTCTATAAGTCCCTGTTTTCTCTCTCCCTCCTTTTTTAAAAAGTGGGGTTACATTAGTTACCCTCCAATCCACAGGAGCTGATCCAGAGTCTATGGAATGTTGGAAAATGACCACCAATGCATCTAATATTTCTAGGGCCACTTCCTTAAGTACTCTGGGATGCAGACTATCAGGCCCTGGGTATTTATCGGTCTTCAGTCCCTTCAATTTCCCTAACACCATTTCCTGACTGATGAGGATTTCCCTCAGATCCCACTTCTCGCTAGACCCTCGGTCCCCTAGTATTTTCGGGAGGTTATTCATGTCTTTTTTAGTGAAGACAGAGCCAAAATATTTGTTCAATTGGTTTGCCACTTCCTTGTTCCCCATTATAAATTCACCTGATTCTGACTGCAAGGGACCTACATTAGTCTTCACTAATCTTTTTCTCTTCACATATCTATAGAAGCTTTTGCAGTCAATTTTTATGTTACCTGCAAGCTTACTCCAATATTTTATTTTCCCCCTCCTAATTATACCCTTAGTCCTCCTCTGCTAAATTCTAAATTTCTCCCAGTCCTCAGGTTTGCTGTTTTTTCTGGCCAATTTATATGTGTCTTCCTTGGATTTAACACTTTCCCTAATTTCCCTTGTTAGCCATGGTTGAGCCACCTTCCCTTTTTTATTCTTATGCCACACAGGAATGTACAATTGTTGTAGTTCATTCATGTGATCTTTAAATGTCTGCCATTGCCGATCCACCGTCAACCCTTTAAGTATCATTCTGCAGTCTATCCTGGCCAATTTATGTCTCATACTGTCGAAGCTTCCTTTCTTTAAGTTCAGGACCCTAGTCACTGAATTAATTGTGTCACTCTCCATCTTAATGAAGAATTCTACCATATTATGGTCACTCTTCCCCAAGGGGCCCCGCACGACCAGATTGCTAATTAATCTTCTCTCATTACATAAGACCCAGTCTTGGATGGCCTGCTCTCTAGTTAGTTCCTCGACATATTGGTCTAGAAAAACCATCCCTTAAACATTCCAGGAAATCCTCCTCCCCCGTATTGCTCCCAGTTTGGTTAGCCCAATCAATATGCAGATTAAAATCACCCATGATAACTGCTGTAACCTTATTGCACGCATTCCTAATTTCCTGTTTGATGCCATCCCCAACCTCCCTCATACTGTTTGGTGGTCTGTCTACAACTCCCACTACTGGTTTCTGCTCTTTGGTGTTTCGCAGCTCTAACTATATAAATTCCACATCATCCACGCTAATGTCCTTCCTTGCTATTGTGCTAATCTCCTCTTTAACCAGTAACGCAACCCCACCTCCTTTTCCTTCCTGTCTGTCCTTCCTGAATATTGAATACCACTGGATGTTGAGTTCCCAGCCTTGGTTACCTTGGAGCCATGTCTCCGTAATCCCAATTACATCATATCCGTTAACAGCTATCTGCGCAGTCAATTCATCGATCTTATTACGAATGCTCCTCGCATTGAGACTCAGAGCCTTCAGGCTTGTTGTTTTAATACTCTTTGTCCTTTTTGAATTATGTTGTAATGTGGCCCTTTTTGATTCTTGCCCTTGATTTTTCTGCCCTCCACTCTTGCTTTTCTCCTTCTTACCTTTTGCTTCGGCCCCCTTTTTAATTCCCTCTGTCTCCCTGCATAGATTCCCATCCCCCTGCCATTTTAGTTTAAACCCTCACTAACAAACACTCTGCCGAGGACATCGGTTCCGGTCCTGCCCAGGTGCAGACCGTCCAGTTTGTACTGGTCCCACCTCCCCCAGAACTAATTGCAATGTCCCAGGAATTTGAATCGCTCCCCCTTGTACCATTCCTCAAGCCACATATTCATCTGTCCTGACTGATACTATCCTGACTGATGAATATGTCCACTGAGCTGATGGAGGAACTTTTAGAACTTGGGAAATCAACAGCAAAAGATGCTGATGAATAACCTTTCTGCTTTACATCTTGCTATGATCATTGACTTTTTCTTTGGAGAACCTGACACTATGCAAGAAATGTAACTTACTGCACCTGCGAATGATGGGATAGATCAAACATACTCACTAGCTATTAATCAAGGGCCACAATCCTGAGCAGTGACTTGCTCAAGGACCACTAGTTGTCCCTAGGATTTTGATGACATGTAATGGTGGGTGTTGCCCAAAATTGCAAATCACTGACAGATCCTTTATAAAAATTAAACATTTTCAGTTTTTTGCTATCTTTAGAATGTTCTTCATCTGCCTTCAAATAGTACAACGCTGATATTCTTCAATTATTGTTAGAGCAATCAAATCAACCTCCTGGGAACTACATGAAGATGGACTTTCAGCTAATTATACATCAGAAATCACCTGAAAGAGGTCGTCAGACATTGAAAAGTGAATTGTATTGGCTGTAGCACAAAGCATCTCACGTACAGCCCCACCAACAAAGGTGAGTTTTCTTCCCAGTTAAAACAAACTCCTGTTAGCCTCCTGTTGCATTATTCATATTTTAATAATTGAAAGGCTGACCACTGTGTCAGCTATTTTTGACCACTCGTAGTGGTCAGCACGTTTGTATAAATGTGTGGAGCCTGGTCTTCCCAAACATTACAATCAGCGAGCAGACAGTGTAAGTGCAGCTCCTGTTTTAAGTGCTATGAAAATAGAAAGGTAAATTTTTTGGATTTGTACTCCCAGAGCCCATGTGGAGAATTTGAATGAGGAGGTTAGCAAGCCTCAAAGGATTTGCCTTCCATTAAAATTAATAGATGGAAAATCCTGCCGAGCCCACTGGCCTCTGTGCCCAAATTCCCCATATGTACTCACTCCTATTGCTTGAAGCTCTGTGCCAAAAGGTTGTATTTGTAAAATCTATCCTAGAGTCAATACTGCATCTTTCACCGTAGTATATCTGGGACATTAATATATCTTTGTCACCTTCTTCCTCTTAACCTTTCTTTCTATTCTCTTTATATCTTTACTTTCTCTCTCTCTCTTCTTTTTCCAGTTCTTTTGTCTTTTATTTGCCCTTCTTTATTATTTAGTCTTTGTCCATTCTCTTTGCCCTCGATATTTGTCTTTCCCTTTCCTCTCTTTTATATGTTCATGCTTTTTGTGCTTATTTATTGTCTTCCCCTTCTCTGTTGTAAAAATGTTGACCCCTTGCTGGCATGTGATTTCAAACATGCTCATTGTCCTCCAGACCCTTTTCCAATTGCCCATTACTCATTTATAATTCCTGGCATTGGATTTTGACAAGTTATTCAACTATGTTCAGAAACGGCATTAAAATGCTGCTGCAAATTAATAAATAAACTTCTACAAACATCAGACATCCATTAAATGATAACACTATACTAGTATAAACACCAGGAAATTGCATGGATGCCTAAATGATGTAATTTGTGCTTAATTTTAATATTATTAACTGAAAATTGGCAGGTCATTCTGGAATAAGTACAAAGTCCGATCAGTATAGTTGATGGGGCACTAAATGGCCATAAATCCATTGTAATGAATATCTGCTCATTTTTCCAATTGGTTGTTCCTGTGTTACACCAATTAATTATGTATGATTGATTAAAATTCTACCCTAGCTTTTGGGAGAATTTGTTTCAATTGCTACTTGGACATCCAAATCTCCACTCCCACAGCTGTTTCAACAGTCACAACCACTTTAACGTCATGTGTTTAACGTCATGTGTTTAAGAGATGCAAAACATGTTGGAGTCAAAATTGCCCCTTTTCAATAAGACCCCTTATTGAGCCATCTGAAAGCAGCGGCCATGGGTCGGTGAGGGTGACCACTTAATCGGCGTGGATTGTCCGACGCTTGCAACATTGCGCTGTGTGTTTTATCCAGTGGTCTACGTCACCGCCCCACTCCCCCCACTTCTGCCCTGTTCCTGCGTAGCGTCGGTAACTACGTAATCAAAGCGCGCACCACCTCGACCCCACCCTGGAAGCCAAATTACCCTGAAATCGGCTTCCGGACGCTTGTCGGGACCAGTGACAAATTTTTGCATCGGTGCACACTGTGGTTTTCTGTATGTATAATAACAGCATTTACCCTGTACACTCAACGTACAGTTACATAAGACCACTGAATGTATCTTCACACTGTATACACTATGCCTGTACCACCAGGGGGTGCAACTGGTGGAGACCTAGGGGGTCACCTGTACACTGCAGGTAACCTAGTATAAAAGGGAGCTCACCATACTGTACCCTCATTCAGGAGCTGCAATAAATGGACAAAGGTCACAACAGTTCAAACCTTACCTCGTGGAGTCATTACTAGAGTGCTTACAGACACAATATGTGGGATGAAGACCGCCAGCGGTAGTTAAAGGCGCGGTGCGGCTCCCACCATTGTTGTTAGCCAGATTATTTTGGAGGCTTACAAGCATTGAAAGTTGCATTGGTGCGAACGGATTTGGACATTAGTGGGCCAGCCTCTTCATAGTCAGCAACAGAGAATGTTGATTGAGGAGGTTGTGCGTGAACAAGTTTAAAGAATGGTCTCGATGCTGGCAGCGGAACACACCTCCTGCACATTATGCATGGCAGGGTGGTACACAGGAGAAGGTGGCACCAGCTTCAACAGTTGGCAGCTGACATGGGTGATCAAGATGCAGAAGGTCATGGAGATGGCTTCAGAGCACAAAATAGAGAAGTGCACCAGGAAGGACCACGAAAAAGGCTTGCCGCTAGGAGGAGGGTCAGGAACGGAGTTCCCAGCACCAGAGTGAGGCAGATGGAGAAAGAGGCAGCATCAACAGGAAGCACATGTTTGCCAGCACCAGCCTGCAGAAGGTGAGGATCAATAATAGCAGGAGAGAGAAAGCAATGAGGCAGCTATCAGAGGAAGACTGGTGGCAGAAGGCCCTAGCGTCAAAGGGTGTACAGACTGCAGTTCTCCTGCATGGACCTCACTGATGACCAGTGTCTCTGGAGAGTGCAATTCCACAAAGATGTCATCATGAAACTGTGCAATCTCCTGCAGCCAGACCTGCAGCCTCAAAGAAGGGTGAGGACAGCTCTGTCAGTGGCATCAAAGATCACCATCACCTTCAATTTCTACGCGGCTGGATCTTTTCAAGCTGCAACAGCAGATAAATGTAACATATCACAATTCACCGTGCATTGCTCCATCCATCAGGTCACAGATGCTCTATCTAAGAGGAGGAGGTACTACATAGACTTTCCAATAATTAGGGAGAATCAGTTGGAGCAGCATACTGGATTTGTAAGGATAGCAGGCTCCCCCAGGGTTCAGGATGCCATAGACTGCATCCACATTCTTTAACCACAATGGATTCCCTCAATGTCCAGCTGATGTACGACCACAACCGCAAAATCATGTCAGTTGATGCCCGGTATCCTGGCAGCAGCCACGATTCATTCATCCTGCGACAGACCGGTGTGCCAAGTGTATTTGATGCCCCGAATCAAGATTGCGGCTGGTTCCTTGGAAACAAGGGCTACCCACTCTGCACTTGGCTGCTGACTCCCCTTCGCCATTCCAAGACTGCTGAGCAGCAATCGTCGAATGACTGCCATTCAGCCACCAGGTACATCATTGAGCAGACGATCAGAACATTAAACAGAGGTTCCGTTGCCTGGATTGCTCTGGTGGAGTGTTGCAGTACTCGTGGTTGTCTGCTGCATGCTTCACAACCTGGCAATCATGAGGGCACAACCATTGGAGGAGGAGGCAGCAGTACCACCTGAGGAGGAGGACCAGGAGGAAAAGCTGCAGGAGCACAATGCGCAGGAGGATGAGGAGAAGAACAGGAGAACGACCAGGATGCAGGTTGGCGGCCACGCAGGAGTCGCCTCGCCATCCGGAACCTGCAAGGGAGGTCTCATTGCTGTTCGTTTCCGCTGAATTCATCCTCACTTTAGCCTTCATCTGTTTATCTCCACGGGCAGACCAATGAAACCTTTTACACATCATTCCCCACAGTGAAATGAGAAGCCTGCACAGATATTCAAACCCAAAATAAAGATTTATTGCACAATAAAGAATGGTGTGAAAATACATCCACATTATGAATGATCACCTTGTGCAGTTCCTTATAACCCCTCTTACGCCTACCTATTCTATAGCTACGCTGCAGTATTTCTCCTGTGGCTGCATCATGGCTCTGGGAAGGCTGCTATGTTTAAGCTGTAGAAGCTACAGATGTCCTTCTAGGATGCCCTCGACCAGCTCTGGCCGTGAAAGGGCTGACTGCAGGCTGCATCACATCATCCTCCGCGCAATCAGTCTGGATTGGCTGGTGCGAAGCTACGGTTGGCAACAATGGCGGAATGGGAGGGCTCGGCTCAGGACTGCTGTGATCGGGAGAGAACACATCAGGATCCTGCTCCAATGACGCGGCCCCATTCCCCCGGCGCAGCACTTCAGCATTCCCACCAATCTGCTGGAGCATAGTTTGGTGGGATGGGGCAACACCAGAAGATCCCTGGTGGACTGTGGTGGACCCAGCCATGATGGCAGCAGTCAGAGCTTGCGTGGCATCCAGCTGAGACTGCATGAGAGCAGACACAGTCTCGATGCCACCAGACATGACAGCAGTAAGACGCTCCGTGGCCTGTTGCTGAGAGTGCATGAGAGCATTCTGAGCTTCCAGGCCAACGGCCATCATCTCCAATACAGCACTGAAATGTTGGTTCCCTTCTGCCTGTGCTGTAATGGCAGCTGCCACATCACCCAAGACACGCGGCATCACAGCTGGGTCCGCATGGTCACTCTGGGAGTCCACCATGGTCTGCACACTGGCAATGATGGACTCCAAGGTGTGTGCAGAACTGTCCGCAATGCGGGAGGCAGACTCCTCCATGCTCCTGACCATGTGAGAGGCTCTCGGGCATCCTTGTTTCAAAAGCTGCCACATTGAGAGTCCTCTCCAGCAGTACTCATGTGCGAATATGCCCCCCTGGTGAGATGGTACCCAAGGTTCCCTTCACCCATCACCATGCTGCAGCCCGCTAGGCCCCAGTGCACCACCCAGTGCAGATCCCTCTCCTAAATCTAATTACAATGACCATGTACTCCCAGTATCTGAGCTGGTGTGTGGGAGTGCTCGCAGCAGTGTCCCCCTCTTCATCGCCCATGCTGCCAATGTCTGCACTCACCTCAAGGGTGTTGGTTTGACTCTGGCTCACACTCACCTCAAGGGTCACGATCTCGCTCTGGCTTACACTCGGGGTATCATCTGCAATCATAAATGACACAAGGATCCCACGAGGGTGAGGTAGGGCATTGCACCATGCAGCAAGCAACTTGCATACAATCGTAACCAATTGATTGGTAGGCGCTTGGACTTTCAGGGAGAGATGGCATTAAAGGAAGGCCTTCATTTACCGATGCTGCCCCCAGCTGGATTCACACAGCCCGTGGCCACAGGGAAGGCAACCTGTGGGCCCACTAGCCGATGTGCCCTCAGCTCAATGTCAGTGAGCTGCTGGATATTGGCCCCCACCAGTCCTCTCTTGTTCCAAATGGTTATGTGACACCTTGGTCTGCAAAGCAAAGAAGGGTTGGTGAGTAGCAATATAATGACGCATCGGCAATTAGTGCAACTGTTGGTCCATTACATGCAAGTGTAACTCTCAAATAGAAGGGACCCTCAATTGTGAGTGTGCATATATAGATATAGATGCCTCAGCAATCAAATAGTGAAGGTGGAAAATAAGAATAGGTGAAGGAGAGGCTCAGAGATGGAAGGCCAGGAGTTGGGGGAACATGTACTCACTTTCACCATTCGAGTGATGACATTTGCGGCATTGGGTGGCAGTCTGGTCATGAACTGAGGTCCCAGACACCTCGACAGCTATCTCTCTCCACGCATTCACAAACACTGCGTGACTGGGTTTTCCTGAGTCCGGATACAGTACGCGCCTCCTTCCCTTCACAGCTTGGACGAGGGTTTCAATTTCTGCATCGGAGAAGTGGCTGGGCCGCCGTGAATCTCTTGCATTAGCCGTTCCTTCAGAAGCACCAAAGACAAACTCAATGCCCAGGGCCTAGGTGCAAAACCTGCTCGTTAAGAAGGCCAGGGAGCAGCTGCCTCGTCATCACTCAATGGGAATCAGCTGAATCGGACTAATCGGTCAGTCCGCCCCCACACCGCTACAAAGAGCCCATTCCTGCCTCCCATACCGCCTCACTCATTTTTTCCCTCAAAGTACTGAATTTCACTTTAATGTCCACCCCATCCAGTGGGGCAGTAATGCACACAAAAAATAGGTCGGTAAGCCCCTTTTTGGGCAAAGGGCAATTTTGGCCCCGTTGATTTATAATTAATCTTTTTAAATATCCAAGATTTTGCTTTAATCCATTTGTATTTGTGGCCTTAAAGGTAAAGGTCACTTTAACAGAGCCACCTTAGCCGCAGACAGCTTTCCTCATGGCAATCCTTTCACGCCTATTCGGAAAAGGTCATCAACATGTAAATATTCCCCTTTTTTCCTGGATCTGTACTTACTTATAAACTGTTAAATCTCTAACTTCTTTCAGTTCTGATGAAAGGTCATTGACCTGAAATGTTCACTCTGTTTCTCTCTACAGATGTTGCCTGACCTGCTGAGCTTCTCCAGAATGTCCTGTTTTCATTAACAGTACCCCTTCTTTCTATAGATTCTACATGATACATGGTTACATTATTAAACAATGCATCTTCTGACCCCCTGCAAGGAACATCACAGAAGAATCACCGGTAAAAATTGAAATTATGAAGGAAAATAAAGCATTGAGTAGATTCTGGGTTAATTCCTGAAATGAAGGGGGTGGGGCAGTGGGAGAAGGGTAACAGGGGAGAGAGCATCATTCTGGGGGGATGAGACAGAGGGGAGGGAGGCCGATTCTGGGAGTTGAGACAGCGGGGGATGGAGGCCAATTCTGGGGGTGGGCAGCGGGGGAGGGAGGGCGATTCTGGGGGGATGGGGCAGCCGGGGACGGAGGGTGATTCTGGGGGGGAAGGGGCAGCAGGGGAGGGGCAGTGGGGAGGGGGACAGCGGGGGAGGAAAGGTGATGGGGCAGTGGGGGAGGTGCAACGGCAGAGGGCCAGCAGGGAGGGACAGCGAGGGCGGGAGCACGATTCTGGGGGTTGGGATAGTGTGAGAGGGAGGGCAATTCTGGGGGGTTGGGGAAGCGAGGGAGGGGCAACAGGGAGAGACAGCGGGGGAGGGAGCACAATTCTGGAGAGATGGGGCAGTGGGGGAGGGAGGCTGATTTTGGGGAGAATAGGGCAGCGGGGGAGGGACGCTGATTCAATACAAATTGAAAAAGTATCCCAGAAAAAATATTCAGTAACGTTCTTAAGGGAATGCACATTTATTTTTCAGCCCGTTGTAGATTAAAAGGCAGCATACATCATTAATTAAAGATCGAATATTGTAATGATAGTTGAATGAATTCTAATGTTATAGTCAATGGGAATCAAGCAGGTTGACAGTTCGTTGCGGAAGAAATGAGCAGCTGTTAAAACAATCTTTGCAAGCCGTGATAAACATAGCACACACAGCAGGTGCCAAAAGAACAGCATCTCCATGGAATGATCGTATCTGAGCAGAGCGAAGAGCACTGTGCCGTTGTTAACATGCTGATGCCACACGTAATGCCCTGATGTATTTTGACACAATTAATCTCATTGCCTTGTGTTTTGAAACAAATGAAAAATAGTTTGGTGAGGGCAGAGAAGCACAGTGATATAGAGCAACATAGAGGAGGTTTTGAATAGTAGAATCAGTTATTCCTTTCTAATACAGGATAGAGACCTGCCCACATATGGCGATATTTCGGGGACCATTTTGCGAACATAAGCTGTTTGCCGACATGAGTGTTTCGCTTTGAATTGTCGTGAAACTGACCAGGACATTCTGAATCGCCGGCTCTAGATCTCATTCCCTCCTGTTTTGTGCCAGACATAGTGCAAAGTAGTTATTTAATGATGAAAATTCCAGCTATCGCAAGTAGTAACAGTAAATATTACATTCTTACGGTGCTAATTGTAGCAAAGAGCTGCAAAGCTTGCAAAAAGGATATAATGCTCTGATCAATTGCCAATATCCGGCTCTAATTAGATAGTGATACCCTGACCTTGTTGCCTGGGATGTTCCTGGACCTTGACTCCTGTGTGAAGCTGTCTCCCTGGTGAACCCTGATTATATTGAGCCAGAATTTACTGTAGCTGGTGATGGAATGGTCCCCACTATTTGTTAGACTTGCCCTTGCCCATTTAATTTCTATGACCTTTTGCACTGGAAGCTGCTGTTAGTGGAAGAGCGAAACAGTGCGGCGTCCACAACAGGGCATCTGGAACCTATGTGAACATAAGAACATAAGAAATAGGAGCAGGAGTAGGCCATTCGGCACCTCAAGCCTGCTCCGCCATCTAATACGATCATGGCTGATCCGATCATGGACTCAGGTCCACTTCCCTGCCCACTCTCCATAACCCCTTATTCCATTATCATTTAAGAAACTGTCTATTTCTGTCTTAAATTTATTCAATGTCCCAGCTTCCACAGCCCTCTGAGGCAGTGAATTTCACAGATCCACAACCCCCTCAGAGGAGAACTTTCTCCTCATCTCAGTTTTAAATGGGTGGCCCCTTATTCTAAGATTATGCCCTCTAGTTCTAGTCTCCCCTTTCAGACGAAACATCCTCTCTGCATCCACCTTGTCAAGCCCCCTCATAATCTTATGCGTTTCGATAAGATCACCTCTCATTCTACTGAACTCCAATGAGTAGAGGCCCAACCTACTGAACCTTTCCTCATAAGTCAACCCCTTCATATCCGGAATCAATCTTGCGAACCTTCTCTGAACTGCCTCCAAAACAAGAATATCCTTTCGTAAATATGGAAACCAAAACTGCACACGATATTCCAGGTGTGGCGTCACCAATACCCTGTACAACTGCAGCAAGATTTTCTTACTTTTATACTTCATTCCCTTTGCAATAAAGGCCAAGATTCCATTGGCCTTCCTGATCACTTGCTGTACCTACATACTAACCTTTTGTGTTTCATGCACAAGTACTCCCAGGTCCCACTGTACTGCAGCACTTTGCAATCTTTCTTCATTTAAATAATAACTTGCTCTTTGATTTTTTCTGCCAAAGTGACCTCACACTTTCCAACATTATAATGCATCTGCCAAATTTTTGTCGACTCACTTAGGCTGTCTATGTCTTGCAGATTTTTTGTGTTCTCCTCACACATTGCTTTTCCTCCCATCTTTGTATCATTGGCAAACTTGGCTATGTTGAACAGGGCAAGCAACTGTGTATCTGTTAACCAATCAGATTAAAGTGCACAGCACAACATCTGAACCAGGAAGTGGAAGTTAGAATATTGAATTCAAAGTTAAATCAGTTACAGAGAGTGAAATAAAGCAAAAGAAAGTGAGATTGGATTATGAGAGAGCAAAAAGAGACAGAAAGAGAAAGTATTTTTTTAAATTTAAACTTTACAAAAAAATTCTAACAATTAAAATCTGAAGGAATGAAACTCTACACGTGTAACGTAATGAGACACCACACAGGTTAATTGAGTGGACAAACATTTGGCAGATGCAGTAAAATGTGGGGAAGTGTGAGGTTATCCAATTTGGCAGGAAAAATATAAAAGCAAATTGTTATTTAATTGGAGAGAGATTACAAAATGCTCCAGTACAATGCAGTACTAGGGGGTCCTTGTGTATGAAACACGAAAAGTGAGTATGCAGGTACAGCAAGTAATCAGGAAGGCAAATGGAATGTTGGCCTTTCTTGCAAGGGGGATGGAGTATACAAGCAGAGAAGTCATGCTACAACTGTACAAGGTATTGGTCAGACCACACTTAGAGTACTGCGTACAGTTTTGGTCTCCTGATTTAAGGAAGGATATACTTGCATTGGATGCAGTTTAGAGAAGGTTCACTTGGTTGATTCCTGAGATGAAGGGGTTGACTTATGAAGAAAGGTTGAGCAGGTTGGGCCTATACTCATTGGAGTTTAGAAGAATGAGAGTTGATCTTATTGAAACATATAAGATACTGAGGGAGCTCGACAAGGTAGATACAGAGAGAATGTTTCCACTCGTGGGAGAATCTAGAAGTAGGGAGCATAGTTTAAGAATAAGGGGTTGCCCATTTAGAACTAAGATGAGGAGGTTCTTCTTCTCTCAAAGGGTCGTAAATCGATGGAATTCTCTGCCCGAGAGAGCTGTGGAGGCTGGGTCCTTGAAAATATTTAAGGTGGAGATAGACAGATTTTTGAGCCATAAGGGAGTAAAGGATTATGGGGAGCAGTCGGGGAAGTGGAGCTGAGCCAAAGATCAGATCAGCCATGATCTTATTGAATGGCGGAGCAGACTCGAGGGGCCAAATGGCCTACTCCTGCTCCTATTTCTTATGTTCTTATTTCAGTGCCAGAGAGGTCGACGATTTTAAAATTCTCATCCTTGTTTTCAAATCCCTCCATGGCCTTGACCCTCTCTATCTTTGTAATCTCTTCCAGCTCTACTACCCTCCGAGATCTCTCCATTCTTCCAATTCTGATCTCTTGCGCATACCCACTTTTAATTGCTCTACCATTTGCGCCCATGCCCTCAGTTTCTTCTGTAAGCCTCTCCACATCTCTTCCTCTCTCTCTTGAAGATGCTCCTTAAAACCTACTTTTTTGATGAAAATTGTCCTATTATCTCCTTCTGTGAAGTGCTTTAAGATATTGTGCTACGTTAAAGGCACTATATAAATGGAAGTTGTTGTTGTAATTAAGATTCATCATGCCATTAAAAAGGGTACTTCGACTGAAATGGTCTCTGGTGTGTTTAGTCCGCATCTACCATGCAAAGTGCAAGAACTGCACACCATTTAATACATTTGAATGGGAAGCCAGACAGGGAGATGCCATTTTAATGCAGCTTATGGTGAGTGGCATATCTCGGACAGCAACATTCTGGATTTTTGGATTTAATTACCCACCTGTGCTCCCCTGAAGTTGCTGTCTGCTTTGTGCACAGATTACGGTGAGCGGCGTTAGCCTCAATATTACTTTTACAGTAAAATTTGGCCCATTTAGTTACCTCCATTGAACCCACTCTGCTGACTAACTAGTCTATTTCTAGTAACTCCATCACCCCTGACAGCACAAGCCATTGAGCATCTGCACCATCTCCTTCACCTCCTGCGTCCATGAGCTCCAAACCCAACCCAGCGGTGGGCATTGATCTGGGTATCACTCACTGCAGTGTCAGGGTTTTCCAGCACACCAGAAATGAGCAGAATTTACAAATACAAAGACCTTGTTAGGAAGGAAAAGAGGAAAATACCTGTCGACATAAGTCGTAAGTGGCATAAGGCTTCAATTCTGTTAATGACAAGTTTATATTGACTTCAACATCAACGGTAAGAACATAAGAAGTAGGAGCAGGAGTAAGCCATACGTCCCCGCAAGCCTGCTCCTCCAATCAATAAGATCATGACTGAACTTTTACATCAACTTCACTTTTCCACCCTATCCCCATATCCCTTGATTCCCTTACTGCCTAAAAATCTATCGATATCAGCCTTGAATATACTCCTTGACTGAGTATCCACAGCCTTTGGGGTAGAGAATTCCAAAGATTCACAACTCTCAGAGTGAACAAATTCATCCTTATGTCAGACTTAATTGACCTACCCCTTATCCTGCAACTATGACCCCCGGTTATAGACTTTCTAGTCAGGGAAACAGCCTCTCAACATCGAGCCTGTCAAGCCCTCTAATAAATTTTGTACTTTTCAATGCGATCACCTTTCATTCTTCTAAATTCCAGAGAATATAGGATCATTCCACTCAATCTTTCCTCATAGGGTTCATCCCAGGAATAAATCTAATGAATCTTTGTTGGACCCCTCTAAGTCAAGAATATCTTTCCTCAGGTAAGGACACCAAAACTGTACACAGTAGTCCAAATGTGGTCTCACCAAACCCCATATAATTGCAGCAAAATTTCCTTTCTCTTATGCCCCTTGCAATAAAGGTGAACATACCATTTGCCGCCTTAATTGCTTGCTGTACCTGCATGTTAACTTTCTGTGATTCATGTACAAGAACATCAAAATCCCTATGAATACCAGCATTTACCAATCTCTCACTTTTTCCATTCTTCCAAACAATTTGGATAATTTCACACTTCTCCACACATCTGCCACCTTCTTGCTCAATCACTTTATTGGCCTGTATCACTTTGCAGCCTCTTTTCATCCTCCTCACAACTTACTTTCCACCTAACATTATATTGCCAGTAAACTTTTGATATATTACAATCGGTCCACACATCTAAACCATTGACATAGATTGTAAATAGCTGAGGCCCAAGCATTGATCCTTGCGGCACTGCACTAACTACACCCTGCTATTCAAAAATGATCTGCTTATTCCTACTGTCTGTTTTCTGTCCATTAACCAATCCTTAATCAATGCTAATATATTGGGGCCAAGTT